>NC_139160.1:73390593-73700593 GCF_964270905.1 Leucopleurus acutus | reverse complement strand
GGCAGAGCGGGGATTCCGACCCAGGCGCCCGACGCTCCGTCTTTCCCACACTTGGGCTTCCTCTGATGAACCCTCTGACGCGGGATACACACAGCAGCGGTGGGGGTGTGAGGAGTGCCGTCTGCTGTAGTTTGGTCCTGTTAACTGAAGTGCTGAGTGTGCAGCTTCGGTGCACAGCAGTGTCATTAAGATATACCCTTCCGTGTTTTACTGCTCACCTGTGTACAGTCTGCTTGTCCAGACTTCCTGGCAAGTACAGGCCTCAGGCGCTGAGGCCAGGCTGCCCGTGGTGACAGGTGCAAACAAAGGGAGGACAGAGGAAAGCATCCAGAGGGGAGAGTTGGGAACCATGGAAACTGTCCAAACGGAGAGTCACAAAGAAGCATCCAAAGGGGCCGGGAAGACACGGAGACGCGCGCAGAGGCAGATGAAGGGGACCTGGGACTGGCGAGGCCGGCACACGCGGGGCGCTGGGGTGAGCAAGACGCAGAGCCTCAAGGGCGCCAAAGACTCGGCCGCCCCCACGGGGCTTCATTCCCACTGTAGACTGGAAGAAGGATCCTAAAGGCACCAAAGCAGTTTGGACGGGGCTAAATGTCGTTTCTCTCACCCCAGGTGGACCTAGTGATCTCTCTGTGCTCTCATACAGTCTTCCTGTGCGAAAACTGCCTTGTAACTCACTAGCCTCGGGCTCTGAACGGTCCTCTCGTACACCCATCTTTTCTCCCCGCTGAGTTTGCCCTCACAGCTTGCCATCCACAGCTCGGAAAGAAAGATCCAGGCTTTTGTGACACGTTCCCTTTGTGATCAAGTGCAATTGATTTGGTGACAGAGTTGGTGTACGTGACTCCAGGCTCATTTAGGGAAGGCTCATAGCATTTCCAGAGGTTGGGATTTCCAGAAGTGTAATTTCCTCTCGAGTAGGGCCTTTCCAATTCTGTCCTGACCTGAGTTGTGCGAATATCTCCAATTATCCTGCTGAGGCTGAGCACCTGGGCCTTCTCCCTGCCTCTCATCTGTGCCTCTTAGGACACATTTGCTTCGCGGCCCTCACCTCTGTCCACTGCACATCTCGCCCACCTTCTGCTGGCCCCTGCTTTCAGGACTAGCCCACTTTGGGTCCAGAAGAACTCTGGAAACGATTCAGTAAAGCAGGAAGTTTTACACGTGCTGGTCCAGTCCCCCATGGCCACTGAAGATCGCAAGCCAGCTTCACTCCCCAGGAAAGCGTGAAGGAACAAACCAGCTAGTATCACATCATCGCCATCCACCTTCCGAGGGTCAGCAGTACACGGCAGGCGCCCACTTCAGAGTCCAGAGTGGAGGAGAGGGAGAAGCAGTACCCAAATCGCGAATCAATCAACCCAGAGGCTTTTCAAGTGACTAAAAACGCCTCGGAGCTGTTTTCTCCTCCGTGTCTCCCTGCCCTCCCGTGCTTTCAAGTGTACCCGGGCGCCTCTACAAACAAAAATAACAAGGGCACTCAGGTCCTTCAAACAAAGCAAGCTGTGATCCCTCCGTGGCTGCCACGTCGATGGGTGAATGGTGCTCCCTGGACTTGGGAAGACCAATATCCGATGTGCTTGGGGATCTTAATAATACGATTATTAAGGACTAGACCAGTGCAGAAATGTGTTTTTCCTGTAGCACCTATAGCTGCAAAAATCCAGAGAGAGCAGAAAAAAAAGAAATGGTTTTGCTTAGGTCTGTCTTTGAAATTCATTCTCCTTCTGTAGTAGGGGCCTGTCAATCAAACTCCTAAAGTAAGAAAAATGGCTGTTCTTACTAAAAATCAACTGACGGCAATGTGGCGGGTCTCACTTAGGTAGAAACCAGTGTATTACATGCTCCAGGAAAGGGGAAATACTTGTTGGTGCTTTAGGACTTTGAGAAAATTCGTATCATATAAATGAATCATCAATACAAATCTTGTCTGACACAGGTGCATCTTCTGCCTCTGGGCCAACCTGCCACTCAACACTGAAATCTTACTGAACCCTGGTTCCACTTAAGCTGTGCTCCTAGAAGTTCTTATTTCAGACGTAGCAGGAGAAAAGGCTTCCTTCCCATCCTTCTGTGTCCATGGGAAACATCCTGTTTCCTTCCTTAGTCCCCTGTCCCCAGTCATCCTTTCTTCCCCTTTCCATTTAAAAGGGAGTTATAGAGTTTTTACAAAACTTTACATTTTAGAGATCATGGAATATTAAAGTTGGAAGAGGTTTTAGGCATCATCAAGTTCAGCTCCCTCCTTTTATAGACGAGAAAATTGAGGATCAGACACGTTGAAACGTATCCAAATTCTACACCTAGTTAGTGGCAAAGCCAGAAATAAAACATAGGTCTTTCACCATCTATCACAGTGCTTTACCCACCACACTAAGGATTTCCAAAATTGCCTGATTGTCCAAATTACTACTGGCCCTTGTGAGAAGCTCAGACCCCACATCGTCTCTGGAGATGCCAAGTCTGCAGTAACAACCTTCCCATGATTCTTAGGAGCAGGCATTGTCTGGGAAACCCTTCATGTCAACACTCTGCTTTGCTCTCTTCCCTCAAAGGGAATTCTCTTTCCCCATCTGCAGTGGATGCCTTGAATGGAAGAGTCAGGAGCAGAAGGGAGAAGAGCTTGGCTTGTTCTGACTTCCGGTAGCTTCTCAAGGGGAAAGAAGCAGGAAGCAGAGAGGAACCCCCAGCATGACCACTGCAGCCCCCTGTGGAGTTTTTCCCTCGTTCAAATTCTCAAAACCTTATTGTCTCTTCGGGTAGCAATCATCTGTTGCCTGTTATTGGGTTAGTTTTTCTATTCACTTATATTTCTTGGTCACATTAATTGTGAGATTATTAAGAAGAGAAAGAACGTCTAGTTTACCTTTACTTATCTCTTAATATATACCATGATGCCTTATTAATTAATTGATTGAAGCCCATTTTGACTTCCAGTTTATAAGACAAACAACAGGACAGTATTTCCCTCATCGCCTGTCCTAATGACCCAAAAGCAACTAGCAGAATTGCCAAGAAACGAGGACACTTCCCATTTTTAAAGAAAACAGTAGCACCTGGAAAATGAACAGTGTATGAGGAAAGGCTGTCAAATACAGTCAAGGTCAAATGGGGGCCTGGAAGGTATCATGAGAGGATGCCTGGGCCTGCAGACTTCAGAATCAGGAGAACACTGGTTTTTCAGAGTAGGGGTCACATCCACAGCCTGATTTAGAGGAATGGGAATGGGCTGGAGGTAGGAGTCTATCTGGATCTGTTTGGCCATACGGAGGAGCAAGGCAGGAAGCTGAGTGGGGAATCACACGCGTACGCCATGTCTCCAGGAAGCAGTGTGTAGCTGAGGCAAAGCAGAGGGAGGAGCCTCCACGTGGCGGCAGCCCTTTAGCTCCTGCTTCTGTTGAATGTAGAGATGGAAAGACTAAAATAACTAGATCCCATGTACAGTCCTCTTTCACAGGGAGAATCCCTGCTCACTGGCAACTCACCTCATCCAAAGATGAGAAGGGAGAAGAGGAAGGAGGAGAGACAGTATAGAACTATACAGAACTACTATACGACTATAAGAAAAAAGAACGAAGCAAACAAACACTTGTCGTAAAAACAATGACACAAGCAGATAAAGAAGTATGGCTAAAGTTCACACACAAGTTCAAAAACAAACAAACCAAGAAAACCCTAGATCATGAAATTGCTTCTATAAAACAAAAGTTCTACATAGAAATACAAAAGCTCAGGAAAGATCTGTCAAGAAAACAGGAAAAGTTGGAACTTGAGTTGGCAGAAATCAGGGAGGAAGTGGAAAATTACAAAATACTATCTCAGAAATGAAGGCCATATTGGAGGTAGTGAAATAGAAATTAGACGTTTTATAGAAACCTAATAAAGGCCATGGAAAGTATAATTTTAAAAGTAAGAAAAATGAAATGGAAGTGAACTAAGTACTGAAAAGGAGTAGCGAAGGAATGGTCGGTAATCGTGGATAATGGAAGACAGACAAAGGAAACCCAACATATGAATAATCAGTGCCCCAGTCCCCCAGAAGGAGGCTCCATACACTTTGCATGATTCAAAAAGGCTTAACGAAGCAGTACACCATGTCTTAGAGAGAAACAACAACAGAAACAAAAAGACAAAGAACTGTTAACTATAGGACACACCCTGGCAACATGACTGGATATTAAAAAGTCAACAAAGGGAGGAGGCTGAACGCCCACAGAACCAATTTAAGAACTCAGAATGCGGGTGACACACTATTATTGTAAGGTCAATGAAAAACAATACCTGTCTTTTGGTCTGCACTGTTACAGAGATAGTAAACTTAGGGTGCTACAGAAGTTGCCACAGCCTGAACTAAGAAAGTCTCAAGTATCCTCAAGGTGTTACTTCCTAACCCCTTGCTCCATAGAAGAGAAAAGCTCTGTCCAGCCCAACCAAAAACTGGAACTGGAGGGCGGGCTGGAGCCAACTGCCAATCACTAATCATGTCATGTCCAAATATCTGGAACAGGGGCTTCGCCAGCATGTACATAGAAATAAAACAGCATTCTCTAATCATAATGTAATAGAAATTATTTTAAAAATTAAAAAATCTATCCCCTTAAAATTTTTAAACTTTCTATCTTTAACAACTATTGATAACAGAAGATATGGAAAAGCATAGGCTCTTGGAAATTGTGACAATGAAGATATATAGCTAGCTGCCCCCCCCAAAAAAGATATATAGCTAAAATATCTTAATATTTAATATTTTTATAAAATAAATAGAAATTAAATTGAAGTATTTACTATTTTACATTATTTGATATATAAATGTATAAATATATAATTTAATATTATATAGTTAAAACATTTTAATACCTAAAGGCAGAGAAAAGGTAGTGCATTAAGTATTTCTAAGAACCACAGGTAAAGAATAAAAATAAATGAGATAAGGATCTAACTCACAGAGTTAGAAAAGGAAGGGGAAAAAAGTCCCAAATGATTTATCAGTCTGGAAAAAGCTGAAGCTGAAATGAGCAGAGACAAAGCCACCAATGACTTCTCACCATGTTTCCTTTGTCCTATTTAGATGTTGCTCTATGTGCATATACAATCTTTTTTAATGTACTTTTTACAAAGCAAGGGATTTCCTTCAGCTCTAAAAGGTTATGATTGTGTCTCAAAAATTAAACCCATGTCAGGAAGAAAAGAACGCTAGAGGAACGAGAGGCAGTTCCTATGTCATTTCCTTCTCTCTCTGCCCTTCCAAACGTCGCCAGTCCTTCTAAAAAGATACAGCAGTGCTCCTGGAGACAGCAGCCCCCAAGTCCCATCTGAAGCCATGAAATGTGGCCTGGAAAACCACAGCCTGAGCTCCCTCTCCAAACCCCCCATGGACGTGTCCACACTCACAGGATGTCTCTGACCTGATGAAGAGGGTTATGGGCAACATCTTAGCTTAATTAAAACTCACAGGACAAAGTTTCATGGAAGGCAGAACATAGGAAACCTGGTGCTGAAAGAGCAAGAGGCAAGTCTGGAATGAAATCCATGGTCCTCATGAGCTGTGTGATCCCAGGCAACACAACTAGGCTTGGTTCTCCTCACCTGAAAACCGGGAGAGCAATATCCACGTTACACGATGTCAGGGGAGAGTCATGAGTGCTAGTCTCCTGCAGGATGAGCACTTGGGTGGGCTCTCCCTTCTTTATCACTCCCTGAGTTCTCTCCCTTCACTTCTTAGCACTCACTCCCTACCTGCTGACACCGTCAGACCAGCAGAAGAGGGGACACTCCCTACCTGCTGACACCGTCAGCAGAAGAGGGGAGACCAGCTTTTGCCAAATCCCTGGGACAGGCTCATATCCGAAAAAATGCAGTTAAAAAAGCTGAGATCAACATTACGAGGAAAATTCTTCCGTACTGTACTCCAGTTCCATTTATTATAAATAGGTGGTTGTATTAGGGAAAAAACAAAAAAGCAAAGAAGAAAAAATATACATATTTTAAATAAATGTGTTACCTTCAGGCACCTTGGAATAGGAGATAGACTCAAGGGAAGATGGGTCAAAACAGCATAATCTCCAGGGCGGCAACAACCTTGAGCGTCGGCGTTTCCACATCTCTGCATTCAGCCCTCTTGTCGTCTCATGCTACCCACGGCCTGAGGCAATTCACACAGGTCCTGTTTCTATCATCTATGTGCTGATGACTTTTAAAACTTCATTTCCAGGGCTTCCCTGCTGGCGCACTGGTTAAGAGTCCGCCTGCCGATGCAGGGGACACGGGTTCCAGCCCTGGTCCGGGAAGATCCCACATGCTGCGGAGCAACTAAGCCCGTGCGCCACAACTACTGAGCCTGTGCTCGAGAGCCTACAGGCCACAGCTACTGAGCCCATGTGCCACAACTACTGAAGCCCACACGCCTAGAGCCCGTGCTCTGCAACAAGAGAAGCCACCGCAATGAGAAGCCCGCGCACTGCAACGAAGAGTAGCCCCCGCTCATTGCTACTAGAGAAAGCCTGCACGCAGCGACTAAGACCCAATGCAGCCAAACATAAATAAATAAAATAAATAAAAATAAAGTTCCCTCTAGAAAATAAATTAATTAAAAAATAAAATAAAATGTGTCCCAGAACTACAAAACCCAACCCACAGACTGCCCTCTGTAAGACTTTCCCTCAAACTACCTCTGTCCCCTCACTCACACAGACACTGCCAGCCAGAACCTGCTATAAAAGGGTTCACCACAGTGTTACAACTCTTACAATGGTGTCGTTTCCCCTCATGATCAATTTAAAAGGAGGAATTTGTGTTCCCCGGTACCCAGTGCCATGATTCACACGTAACGGGAATCTAATGAAACTTTGTGGAATTAAGCAAGGTTCTTCTTTGCCTTCTCACACGGTTCTGGCACCTACCCCATATACTCCCAGCTCCTCTGCAAGATGTCATGATATCTGTCACTTTGCTACCATGGTTTAGCGTCTTAGAGGACACGCATATAGGACATTACAACATGGATATCAAGATTAATATGTACAAAATGGAATTCACCAACTTTCAACCCATCCAGCTTCTTTCCCCATTTTTCCTCCTTCTGTCAGTAGCACTCTTGATCGGGAGACTTAATATCTTGGGATCAGATTCAGCCTTCTGTTTGATCCCTTCCTTAACATTGATTATTCTACAATACTTCCTACATTCTTTTATTTTCCATTTCCAGTGCCACCCCTATTTGCTTCTTTATTTCAATAGTTTTCAAAGTAATCTCTTTGCTTAAAGTCATATTATGTGATTGATCCAGACAAAATTTACTGAAAGTTTCGAAAGTCATTCCTGAATTCTGAACGTAAATATTTCTGCATTGATGTGACATTAAAAATCTCAGGTATTTTATCATTTGCCCTCAAATTTATAAATTCAACTTTGCCCAATGTAAGTCCCCGTATTGAAGCTTTCCTTTTTTTGAGTTAGTCTCATTCTTTCCAAGAAAAGTCATGCTGCCGCCTGTGTTCATGCTGCTTCACACTAAAACAGCCCACTGCTTCTTTCATTGTTCACCCAAATCCTACTTATTCTTCAGGGACAAACTCAAATTCTGCATTCCCCGTATAGGCAGTTGAACTTGAGAAGGAAAGGGATAAGATCTGGGACATTGGCCCATTGTGGGTCAAACACGGTGCCCTGGAACTCCATGTTGGAGTTAGGCAAACTAACCAGTGGCCTCATGCACCCCCAGGGGTACCGTTAACCTCAGGCCTACAGGCTCGGCCACCTGCCTCCCTGGCGGCCACACAGCCAGCCTCAGCAGAGAGGACCCAGGGACCAAGCTTTCTTCCTTCCAACCAGGCAGCAGGTCCCTTAGACAGACCTGAAAGACACAGGGAGGTTATTCTCATCTGTGTGGCCCAGACAGCACACTGATGCAGTCCTTTCCTGAGGCCATAGACCAGAGGTAATGGTCTCTTGAGACCAAAGGAAAAAAAAGTGGGTTCACCACCTCCCACCCCACACCCTGCAAGCGAACTAAACCTTCTGCACTCACTGTTTCCTCTCCCCCGGGGAACCTCAGCCGGTTTGCCCCCAACAGGCACAACCACGTGCACTCAGAAGCCAGTGTAAGAGGCAGGTACTGGAGAATCACAACCATTGCTCCTCACCCGGCACTGCCTGCACACCGGGCGCCAAGCTGAAGGTTTACCTGTGTGTCCGCTTGACTTCTCAGGGCAGCTCAGCCTCAGCTATCAGGACCTTCCTTTTACAGATAAGAGGCTGAAGCTTAGGAAAACTACAGAAGACCAAGTCAGTGTGTGAGCCCGGGTTGGAACCCAAGTCAGATGGCCCCCAAGAAGTCGGGCTGTTCATCATTAAAATAAATTTACTTCAGGAAGCTTTTCTATCTATGCGTGAAAGGATGACAAGTGCCGTGGACAGTATCATTCTGCCCTACACACCACAGTGCTCCAGAAATAAGCCGACAGTAGTCACATAAAAAATATCCAAATGGAAAAAGATTTAGTCAGTTACACCGTTCACATGAGCTCTAGGGACGGTGCTCGTGTGATCAGAGTGGAACCCCCATGCGTAAATGAATGAAGTAAAAACCAAAGAAGTAGAAACGACTTCACAATTAACTCTTACTTAACAATATCACCGATTTGCATAGAGTTTATATTATCTTGGCTGTGGTCAAGAAGATGGCCCAGAGGAATAAATGATATTTTCAACAAATTTGTATAGTCTTAGGAAATTGCTACGGCACAGGTTGGGTTCAGCAGAAAACAGACTGTGAAATGGATGCCCAGGTAGTTTTCTGGGAGGACCTGTTCTGGGGTGAGAAGCTGTGACGTGAGCCACAGGGAGGTGTCAGGGGCAGGGAGGGTGGTGGGGCGGGGGGAGCTGACTGTGACAGAGTCAGAGTCGCAGTGGAAACCTCAGCCTACTCCATGGAGCACTGTCACCCGCTGAGGCAAAGGAACTGACCTTTATATACCCCACCACGCGCCAGGCCCTGGCTAAGCTCTGCCTACAGTAGGGCCATAGCTTCGGCCAAGGCAGCTCCCTTATGTGGGGGGAATACCTGGGTATAGTTGCCTAGAGCTGCCATAACTAATTATCATAAACTTGGTGTATCCCACCCCTCCCCCCACCCCACCCCCCAAAAATATGTCTGTGTCCTAAGCTTTGAAAACTGCAACCTTATTTGGAAAAAGGGTCCTTGCAGATATAATTAGGTTAAGGATCCAGAGGTCAGATCACTCCGGATTATCTGGGTGTGCCCTAAGTCCAATACCGAGTGTCCTCATGAGAGACACACAGAGGAGAGACACTGAAAGAGGAGGAGATGGCCACGTGAAGACAGACAGAGATTGGAGTGATGCAGCCACAAACCAGAAGCTAGAAGATGCAAAGAAGGATTCTCCCCTGAGCCTTCAGGGGGAGCACAGCCCTGCTGACACCCTGATCTCAGACCCCTGCCCTCCAGGACCGTGAGAGAAAACATTTCTGTTGTTTATTTTCCTGTTGTAAATGTCTGTTGCCATAACAAATGAGGATGCACTGGCAAGCACTGAGCTGTGAGCTCCCAGCAGGCTGCCCTGCCAGCAGCTGGGGAACCAGCGCTTGGTTTTGACAGGAGGGATCTGAGAGGCGGCCTTCCCCGCTCACCACACCACACCTGCAAGATTTCTCCGGCACGGCTCATTGCTTACCGCGCAGGCTCTGTCCTTTGTTAGATCCCCATCAACATCATTCCTGCAACACGTTTTTATCGAGCAGCTGCTATAGTCTGGGACCGTGTTAGGCTTTGGGCATCCCAGTGATGACTGAAGAAGTCATTGCCCTCAAGTCGCTGGGAGGATGACAGACAAAGAAGAAGTGTTGAAAAGGCTCTAAGTGGTGTTCCAGAGCCACAGACAAAAGAGCACCGTCTTATCAAAGGCAGGAATGCAGCCTGAGGGCCAGTGAGCGGAAGAAGCGACCTTTGACTGAGTGCCCCGCAAAGAGCTGGCTGCGCAAAGAGTGAAAAGCGTGGGGAGACAAGACGGTGGGTCCAGGCAGCAAGACTGGACGTGAACATCAAAGCTCGGGAGAGAAAGGGAGGGGCAGAGAACTGTCCCTGGGCTCCTGGGCCAGCTTCTCCAAGGCGGTCCCGATCACCCCTTAGGTGCGCTTGTGAAACCAACATCCAGGACCTACACGGGGTTGCCCTGTCTCAGGGCATCTGTGTCCCTCACAAACCTGTCCTGTGAGTCTCATATACCCAACGCTGACAACCACTGCTCTAATATTCTGTTAGAATAAGACGACCGTGCAGACTTCTCACTTTTTAAAATAAGGAGGAAATATCAAAGTCTTCCTATTGATAATGTAACTGCTCTATAAAGAGGTGAGCAATTTATCACAAAAACAAGTCTAATTTTTCAATCTTCTTCATGGACATGCTATATACATACAGGCAGATACACTGTACATACACATAGATGGATGTTATACATTTGAAATCTTTTCACATTCGCTTAATCCTGAGTCTGTGTAAGTGTCATCGTACGGGGGTCTAAACTGTACAAGTACAAGCACTCCAAGCCCAGCGCCATCTGTGTGACAGGAGCTGGCAGTAAAGATGGTCAGTTAGCACTGAAGAACTAAAAGGATTCGCAGTAGTAAAAGTCACCTCTGGATGGACCACCGTCCTGAAAGCTGTCATCACTCGGAGTCCCTCTCCCTCCTGCTTCGGGAGGTAATTGCAGCGTGTGTTTCCTGAAGTCCTTGAAATGAGCACATGCCCAGCTTCTATTCCTTGACTAGCAGGCGGCTCGGAGGGGAGAGAGAAGGGGCTTTGAGCAGAGCCAGCCTGAGGCCCGCGGGTCAGGTGTGAGGGTGCAAACAGCTGCTCCTTCAAGGGACTCCTCAGGCCTCTTCTCCTCCTCACATTTGGCCACAGGCTTCCAGGCAGGCCCTACTGTGTGATTTCCAGGCGGTGGGGACTTGGCCTTAAAAACAAACAGACTAGCTTAACTCTTAAGTGTCAATCATAGCTGCTGGGGGAGTGTTAACATGTTAATTAGTTTGCGTAGTTTTTTGTTTTTGTTTTTCACTGTGATCCCTCTGGTTTACTTAGTTTAATTTACTACATTCAGGTGAACAAATTCAACATGCCTTTTATCACCGGGTTTTTCTGTTGTTTCTATTTCATAGCAGCCCTGCAACAATCTCAGATCTTGGGTGTAGGCTCACAGTTTCCTGGCGCTACGCACAAGCACGCATTGATACCCATGAGAACTCGTGGCGTGTGGTCAGACTTCACGTAAGGAATAGTCATCAGAGCCTAACCAAGCCGGCACTTGGCTTTCTTCACAGGCTCTGTAAGCAACCAGCTCACTCATGAGCTTGGCTTGGAAGAAAAAGAATCATGGGGAAGCAACCAGGAATAATAAGTGACCGCTCATTTCCTCTTTCTCAAAAACAAAAAAAAGTGATGGAAAGTCTATGAAAAGAGAATGATTCCTTCAGGATCACTTCTGGGTTTGTGTCTCTCAGTGGATGCAAAGAATAAAAGGAAGAACTTCTAAGGATGAGGCTCCAAAGAATGCCAGGATTTTCAGCTCAACGTGGACCCTATTTCTCATTTCATTCATTACATGCATGAACTGTGAGAAACTTTCCTTTCCTTGAAAGTATTAGGACAAAACTTCATCAAGCCGTGGTTCTCCCTGGGCGCCAGGGTGAAAGCCCACCTGCAGAGCATAGCTGCAGGCAGCGAGGCAACCTCAGCACCTTCACGGGAAGACACCTCCTTTCCCTAACCAACTGGACGTCTCGGTCCTGGTATAAAATGTCCACCTTTTGTTTACAAAATATTATCTATATAAAGACCAAAAAGAGGAAAATAACAGGAAAGTAGGCATTCTTAGCCCTGACAGATAAGTGTAAAATGGGCTATTACAGACTGGAAGGAAGCTACATTTGGGGTGTCTGAGGAAATCTGCACAAGGACGGCCTATTTTAGTATTGAAGAATTAAAGCTGTGTACCTAAAATGGGTGAAAATAATATCCAGGTCTGAAGAATCCACGTGATCCAAAGAAAAACCTCCAAGACAGATCTTTAGAATTTTTTTTTTTACTACAGTGCAAAGTCCAAACCACGCTTAGCAGTTTGATGTTAGCTAATAGAAGAGCAGAGTGAGAGGGTTTCAGTAGGGAAATCTAGAAAGAAGAGCTCCAGGTAGAAATGTGGGAAGAGAGCATGGAGTTTACTCCAAGGAAGGTGATAAATGCATCACCCTCACGCACAGCTGCGCTGGGAGAAGCCCAGAGTGGTTAGCAGTGGGCAACTTTCCACTTAAATTCCTGCTACTAAAGAATTCTAACCAAACTAAATGCCAACAACAGGGGATTGATTAAATAAATAAATTACAATGTGAGTTGTGAAAGAATAATGAAATCAGAAAGTATTCTGATTGTCATATGTAAAAACAAATTACAAAACAGATCCCATTTTCGAAAACTACTGGCATTGCTGGCTCAGTACGGAGCGACTTAAAGATAATATATGAGCACAGAAAAGGAGCTGAAATGAAGAAAACCAAAACAGTAGCAGCGGTTATCAATGGCAGGGGAGACTATGAATTACTGTTATTTCCTTCTTTGCATTTTTCACTGTTTTTTGCTTTTCAAATTTCCTAAATTGAATATATATCAAATTTTATTTTTTAAATTCCTAGTTATTTTGTTCTCCCAAAACATGAAGCTTCCATTGCTATTCCTTTTAGAAGGGATTTCTCTTCCTAAAGTAAAACTTTTCACTTTCTAGTTTTCCAACGAACATTAAATCAATGTACATAATTACTGTTATGTATTTTGTTTTGTTTTGTTTTTAATTTATTTATTTTTGGCTGCGTTGGGTCTTGTTGCTGCACATGGGCTTTCTCTAGTTGGGGCGAGCGGGGGCTACTCTTCGTTGCGGTGCGCGGGCTTCTCATTGCGGTGGCTTCTCTTGTTGTGGAGCACAGGCTCCAGGCGTGTGGGCTTCAGTAGTTGTGGCACGTGGGCTCAGTAGTTGTGGCACATGGGCTTAGTTGCTCCGCGGCATGTGGGATCTTCCTGGACCAGGGCTCGAACCCATGTGCCCTGCATTGGCAGGCGGATTCTTAACCACTGTGCCACCAGGGAAGCCCCACTGTTATGTATTAATAAGCAAATGCTTTATTGATAAGAAATTGTCAAATTCTATTATTTTCCACATTAAGGATTATTTTAATAGTTTTGTGACTTGATCTGAATAAAATTTATCAAGTGAGTACTGGTTTCCTTGCAGTTCAACAGAGAATTAGAATGAATCAAATGTTTTCAGACTTTCTTCTCATACAATATTAACACAGTTTCATTTATATGTTGAAGTGAACCCCCCAACATGCGTACGCACGCACACACTTCCAAAATTCCAAAACTTCCAGTCATTTCTAAACACTTATATTCAAAGTCATGAGTTTTAAAACCATCCTGAAAGCAACATTCATGGGAAATAAATACAGTATGAATTTCCTACTGTATTAACAATTATTCATTCTGAAACACTAAAGTGTTTCTTCAAGTCTGACTTAATCATACATGGCACCTTGTTTCCCTATCCTGACAAATACTATGTGTAAAAGTATAAAACTAAGTGGCGTGTACATGAAGGACAGAACCGTTAAGCCACCCACCAATGACAAGATTTTCAAAACGTGCTCCATTTAAACAAGTGTACAACGAGTCAAAACATCAAGACGGGCTGAACGAGGACTAACGGCCTCTTGCCTGCACTCACAGGCAGTTTTACTTTCCTCAAATATTTGCTTGTTTCTATTTGCCAAGATATTGTTCTGGGGGAAAAAATAAAGTCCTTTGTGAAAGGCAGCTGCAGAGAGTAAGATGCAATCTTTTATTTGGCCTATCTATTAATATCCTAGTATTCTGCGTTCTTTATCAATTTTGCTTTAATTATATATATGACGCTGATCTCAAACGAGAAAGTTCTACCTCAACCCAGAAACTCTTTTATTTCCAATATCCCAATTACTTTGCTGGTTTCTACTTAGTGCTTCTTCCCCTATGACTCCACCTTGATTTCCTCTTATTTTTCATCCTGAACACACACACACACATGACTGTTAATATCCCTTCTAGAAACGGACTCCTAGTTATAGTTCTCTTCAGTTAATAGCTTGGAGTAGGCAGGCAGGAGCCCATAAAAATACAATCTTTAATCTTAAGGACTTCCTGTCCAACTAGGCGTCAGAGCAGACCAACCGGCACCAAGCAAATGGCGTGACCCGCGGTGGCTCCCAGGGTGGATAAACAAGGCTGATTAGGAGTTATACCCTGTTAGCGATATTCTCCATGTTTCTGCGTCTGTAACAGTCATGTTGCCCATGCTGAAAGTCATCTTGCCCATGCCGAAATTTCAGTCTGTTTCCCCCGGAATAAAATGAAGCTTGTTCAGAGGGTGAATGCAGGAGAGTGTTTGATTTCCTTCCCTGGGTTTGGGAAGCATAATAACTCTGCCATGGGCCTTCCCACTGGTACCTAGAAACCACCATAATGCAGCAGGGGACTGTTTTATTCAGACCCAGCTGTGAGTTTTTCTTGTAGCTCCAGTGGCCTGAAGCATTTGTCTCACAGCTACCCTCCTTCTCTTTTTTAGAACTCTTACAGTTGAAATAGTTCCACCTCAGCCCGTAGGCTTATGAATCGTGTACATTAGCATCTATTTTGAAACCATGCCCATCTAGGACTTCTTCCTTCTCTGTAGTGTCTCATTCTGGATTCCCTCCTTTGCCTGTGAGAAACACATAGTCCCCTGAAGACAATGAGCTGTAAGTTGAGAAAAGAATCAGTACCGGTTTCTCATAAATCTAATTTCCAATTTCCCACCCGTCTGGGTTCCATGTACAAAGCCTAACACACACTGCCCTGTGGAAAATGTTTGTTCATGTTCACAGACCTACCTCCGTTTATTCAGCTGTTCTTCCTTCTTGGTGGAAAGAAATAAGAAAATTCAGCAGGGGAATTTCTATTAGAAATGGATAGAGTTATTATAATTTCTATTTTTTTCTGCTGGCTGGGTATGGGAGGGGAGAGATACTTATCCATAACAAATGCATATGAATATTTTCCCATGCTAACTTGCAGTTACCTGGATTAAGTCCACATTTTTATCATTCTGTAGAAAAATATAGTAAAAGCATCTAAAAGAAAGTATGATAATATGAAAGTATCTTCCATGAGGGATAACCTGATAATATTTTCCTAATTTTGATACAACATGGAAATATAAAATAGGATTTTGTAGATACTAATAAAAATAGCATACAAATATTGGAATGACCTATAACCTATAACCGAAATAGTACAACCTATAACTGAAAATAGCCCCATAAGAGTTTTCTATCGTTGAAAGGTCAGATTCACTATGAATCTTTCATTTTAGACTTCTTAGACTCAAAATCACGTTACTGAGACATTTTATTTATCATAAGTAGTATATGTTATTTCTATTTGGTTAAAATCCCTTTCTTACTTTTGTGCCAAAAAGTTAAAACATGTGATACTGAAATCTAAGAAATGTAAGGACTATCTTCTCTTAAAAATGCTATTCCTTTGATATACATGTCATCCCAACCTTTCAAATCCTACAGTACGATTAATATGGGGAAATGTCATCATGGGGAGATGTCATCATTTAGATCCAAGGGCATAAGTATGCTTTCCTCTACATCTCTGCTGAGACAGCTCAAGGATGGGGCTTATGGTATCATATAGCTTTTAATAATTCACACAGATTCTAGATCTGGTCATAAAAATTTTGATAATGACTTTGATGACAATATAAACCTGTGGTTGGAGAATAAAAGATACAAAGTGGCTGATCTGTTAACATTTATCTTTAAAATAAATAAAATCTTGTTAATGTGAATACATCCTGGAACAAGAAAAATTTTCCTTGAATGTAAATTGGTGCAGCCACTATGGAAAACAGTATGGAGGTTCCTTAAAAAACTAAAACTACAGTTACCAGATGATCTAGCAATCCCACTCCTGGGCATGTATCCAGAAAAGATGAAAACTCTAATTCAAAAAGATACATGCACCCCAATGTTCATATCAGCACTATTCACAATAGCCAAGACATGGTAGCAACCTAAATGTCCATTCACAGATGAATGGCTAAAGAAGATGTGGTATATACATACAATGGAATATTACTCAGCCATAAAAAAGAAGGAAACAATGCCATTTGCAGCAACACGGATGGACCTAAAGATTATCATACTAAGCGAAGTAAGTCAGACATAGAAAGATAAATATCATATGATATCACTTGTATATGGAATCTGAAATATGATACAAATGAACTTATTTACAAAACAGAAACAGACTCACAGACATAGAAAACCAACTTATGGCTACCAAAGGGGAAATGGGGTGGGAGAGGGATAAATTAGGAGTTTGGGATTAACAGATACACACTACTATATATAAAATAGGTAAACAACAAGGACCTATTGTATAGCACAGGTAACTATATTCAATATGTTATAATAAACTATAATGGAAAAGAATCTGAAAACAAATATATATATGTATATATATACATTTAAACATATGAATACAACTGAATCCCTTTGCTGTACACCTGAAACTAACACACTATTGTAAATCAACCACTGTTGAATAAAAAAAAAAAATCCCCCTTGAAAATTAGCTTTGTTCTCTATATTATTGATAATAATACAGGAAGTTTAACACTTAATAAAATTTTTTTTAAATAGTGAGAGTAAAGAAAACTCAGGACAGAAACTAGGGGCCCTGGGTCCCCATCCAGACTAGGTCAGCGTGACCCCCAACAAACCACCTCTTTTCTTTGGGCCTCAGTGTCCCCTTCTGGGAATCTCTTCTAGGGAGTACAAGGCCCACGCCGGACCCCGAGGGCGATATTCGTGCAGCCCGCCCAGCTCATTCCAACCGGTTTTCACACGCACAGGCAATCCCCCGAGCCCAGGGTGCAGGTGCCGCTGGGTGAGGAAACTGATGCTGGGAAGCAGAGCTTCAGGCAGGACCCGAGCTGCTCACCACTGCACTGCACGGCCTTCCATTTGAAAGAGAGCGAGGAAAGGCATTACCGCCGAGGAACGTGGGGCGGCCTGTTTACAAACCAGGGAGCCTCACTGGGCTCCCCATCATGCTGGGCGGCTGCTGCGAGCAGGCAGAGAGGCTCGGGGGCAATGGGAGGGTTGGGCGACCAGACCTCACCATCTTATCCTTAATCCTCAGAAGCTGGATTTAAAAATAGAAATGTATAGAATGCCCGGAGGTGGTGATACTTACAACAGCAGATTCACGCTTGCACGATTGACAGGGGAACTGTTCCATAGACCCGAGAGCTGCTCTAGTCGTCCATGAAGGAGACGTTCAAATTTTCTGTTTCTACGGTGGTTTCCACAATCTTCTAAGAGATTTAAACAAAGTAGATTTTAAAAAATGGTAACTTAATGCGTCTCATCTTTTATGAGAATTAGTGAGCAAAGGTAACAATTGCAGGTATAAGTACGGCAGGATAGATTCCCCACTGCAAAGTCCCGAGGAAAATCTCTAGAACACAGTCATTCACTTTAAGAAAGGCCTACCCGCAGTCTACTATTTTTTTCGTGGACTGTACAATCCGTGTCTAGAACGCAAGCTTCCTGTTTTCACCAATTCATGTTTCCTGTCAAAGGATTGGATATAGTGGTGCAGACACTCAGTTTTGTTCAAATATCCTTCTTTATAAAACCTTTAATCTTAAGCTTGGATTCTTTCAATTGTTTAAGCTGCTTACTGATGATTAGAATAATTGCTTGAAGACTGGAGATGCTGATAGAATTGCATGATTTTAAATGTTTAGTCGTATCTCTTTCTAAAACAGGCACACGGCTCCTGAGATCGAGAGGGAATACCTGCCTCTCCTTCTGTATCACGCTGTGACTCTCTAAGCCAGCAAACTGACCTGCACTGAGTGACAAAGGGTCTGGTGACTTTCTCAAAAGAGAGTGGACTCCATATGCTGTTCCTGCCCAGTGATTCTAACCTGGCATCGTCCTGTCATGATGATAAATTGTGTGCACAATTCATAGTTGGAGCAGATGGAAGAGTGTAGGCTATTAAAATCTAAATCTGTTTCCCACGCCAAAGGATAATTGTTTACTTCCCCATGAAACATGCATTTCTCATATAGGATATTCTGGATATTCTAGTTTTAGTAACTGAAGCAACTATGCAATTAGGGCCACCTAGACTATAATAAAATTAAGGTTGGTTCCAAATGAAGTTAAATAGACGGTGCTCACTCATTTATTCACCAAGTGCATTGAGTGCCTGCTAGTTTCCAGGAATAGAAGGATTTACCAGAAAATACGCTGTGAAAATAAATGATATTTTCCTTTCCATTAAATACTTAAACTGTGGGCAAATAAAGCTTATGGTGTGTTACCACAGCCCAGACATATAGAGAGACTGTTTTAAGATATGCTATACGATGGCAAGGAGATGGGACACATTTTGCTTTTTAAAACACTCGTAAATTCATTAATCTTCAAGGGTATTCAGAAATCCAGATTTCAAAAGGTAAGCCCATAGATGCAGAAAAATAAAGTAAAAGCTAAAATGAACTCCGTTTATTGGCCTTAGAGTTTTATTCCAGCCACAGTAAAACAAAATCAAGAGATTTTAGATCCAAATTTATTTATTTATTCATCCACTCTTAATTCAGCAACTATTTATTGAGCTCTAGTATGTGACGGTATTGTGGAAACTCCTGGAAAACTGTCATTAATATATTATTGACCCCAAAAGTCACCTTGGTTCCAGAATTCACCTCAGGGCATTAGACGTACCTTTGGTGAAGCTGAATGGCATTGTTCAGCTCTGTTAACTAGACGGCCTCCAAAATAACCATTCATTAAAAACGCAAATTCTATGTATTATCCCACTGTGTGCTGGACACTTTTCATCCCTTGTCACTTACTTTCATAACAACTCAGAAGTCGCAGGTGTCATTGCTCTACTTTACTATTAAGAAACCTCTCTCAGGCAGCAGATTCTGCCCAATGTCTCACAGGTAAAGGGGCAGAGCGGGGACTGGAATTCAGGTCTGACCCGTCTCCAAGCCCCCTCATTTCACTGCACTGCATTATCTTCCAAGGAAAGGAACATAGCTCGCAATCTCCACAAGATCTCTGAGTTCCCACTGAAGAAAGTGCGCTGTTTCGTTTTAATTGTGGGTGTCAATTTTTTCTTCAATGAGTTACAGTTCAAGCATTTTGTTTTCAGAAGACGTAATTGTAAATTCCTGTGGGCCAGCATTTGCCACAATTTACGAGAGACATCTGATGTTTGAAGGGACAACAAAGGGGCATTTGACTTACACATTCCTCTAGATTTCTAAGCCATACTCCTGAATAATGATATCATCAAACCCCCAAACAACTAGATTGTGTTATCTTCACTCTCTTAGAGGAAATTCATTACACAATGGATTAAAATTCATTGAAATTTAATGTAATGTCCTGGGATTTGAAGGGATGGTATAAAGGGTTTTCATTAGAACAGTTCACTCATGCAACAGATCTTTGCTGAATGCTTCATTATGCCAACCCTGTGCCTGAAAGACAACGTTGAACAAAAGTAGATATGGCCTCTGCTCTCATGGAACTTCCCTTCATTTAGTGCAAGATACAGATAATAATCACACACAAACTGCAACTCAGCTAAGTACTTTAAAGGAGAGAAACATGATGCTCTAAGGGTGGATCATGATGGGATTTGAGTTAGGCAGGAAATTCTCCTGCAAAATGATCAGAACGATCCTGCAGAATGTAAACTATCTATTTTTGTTAGAATCCATATATGCGTAAAATTAAGTCAGTTAACGATATGTTTCACTACTTGATTGCGTGGTTTTATTAGCCTTTTATCTGACAAAGATCAAATCTAATCTAATCTAATACAATCTAATCCTTTTTTTAAAAACTTACGTTCTAGAAACTCAAAGCTAAATTTGCTGTTTGACATTGATTCAATTCTCTCGTTATGACTTTATTGTGCTCTTTGTATTTTGATTGCTCTGTTCTAGATGTGCTTTAACATTTGTCTGAAACTTTTTTTGGTAAATTGATAAGTAAAAATAAAAGATTAAAAAATGGCATATTTTAAATTCTCTCCTAATTTGTGGCTGGATTTTTAATATTTTTTTACTGCAACCTTGGTTGAACCTCAACTAGGAGCTGAAAATTCCTTTGGATGGTTGAGAAGATTTCAAAGGAGCATTAATGGATGAGTTTGTAACAAACCCCAGGGCAGTAAATATTTCGTAATTATCGAGGTCAAAGGTCTTAAATATCCTTCAGGAGAGGATGTAAAAATTCACAGCAATCTACCTTTCACTCTTCAACTCTTAGTTTTTCTACTACAAGGGACAGAATGTGGAATAAAAGTGCCTGTCCCTTGAATCGACATTCAACCTAGAATCATGCGATCTGACTACAGCAAACTGCTTAGTTATATAACCTGTCCTCCCAGATGTAGGCGGTGAGAGACGAGGGAAAATGAACCCACAGACACCTACAGGGGCCAGTGGAGATGCTGCCCCTGGGTGGATGTTCCCCTGACAAAGAAGCACCAACATCCACATCATTCACAGAGAGCAGCCTGACCAAGAGCCAGCATCAGAGGCACATAATCACCTCACGTTGCTCACACTTAGAGGAGTGTTCTCCTATGAGGTTCTTAGCACCTGATTTTACACATGTTGTTTGAGAGTTACCTTAGGCACGCTTGGGGGAAATATGAGATTTGGTGCCCGCCTGTTTCACTATCTAGTTCTTTTTACCAGTGGAATTTGTATTTAACACAGTAACAACCCTTTTGATATTTTCCCCCATTGGTTTAGTCTTTGTTTTTTAGACCTTGGCCTTAAAAGCTCTGATGTCCTTACAGGGTGACCTTTTGCTGACTTTGGGAGATGCGTTGATTACAGAAAAAAATCTTTTTCCTTACACAGCAAAAATACTTAAAAATGTTTGCTGTACTGGGTAAATACTGTCTTTCAAAAAACTCAATACCCAAACCTGCAAAACTACAAGTGAATTTTCTAAATCCTCCTTGAAATTAAAGTTATGCCTATAAAAGTTCAAGGTCTTTAGGATAAGATCAGGAAAGCCTGGATAGCGGCGACCTGTCTAATGCCTTGCATTCTCCTTCTACATTGTTAAGATTAGGTTTAAGTCATTGAGTTGAAGCATTGAGAATGTTTTCCCATTAATCCAGGGAGCATGAAAGATGCTCTGTCAATGAAAGATTCCAACACAGGTATGATTTGAACGTTTACACAGGACTGTAATGGAAACATTTTAATTAAGTAAATTGCTTCTGTTCCAACTAATCTTTAATGTGTCACAAAGCAGATGGCTACCCTCTAATTCCATTTCTGTAATGGATTTACATGGGGCCTATTTTGAAAAATTGACTGGTCACAGTAACATACCTCATCACATTGATAACTTACTCAAATAGCCTTTTTTGTGCTATCATTTTACATTGTACATACCTTTATCTTGGTCGTGAAAGTTTACAAACTGCACAGGGAAATACTTATTGTCCATTTGTTTATTAAACATTAGAAAGATGAACTGAAACCAAATCATATTCAGATTGGGAGTAATTAGGAAGCGTCAATGCCTTCATGGGTCCAACCTTAGTTCAACTTTTTTAAACAAAGCAGTCTACACTAATTCCGAGCTGGGAACGGGGTTTCAGTGGTACTCTACAGTCATTCACCTTTCCAACATTAGTGGGCCACAACGGCTTATAGGTAAGTAACCACACCTGTGTGAACCCACTAGAGGAATGAGACATAGTCCCTTATGCATTACCTAAATGTACCTCTTCTCTTTTAGGTCATGTGCCTTTTTCCCCCTAAATGTCACTTCTGTTTCCAAGTATTTAATACACTTTATAATGAGTTATATATTTTAAAGGATACAAAAGAGATAGTAACTGTGCTTTTCCGAGATTAAGACTGGCCTTCCACCCGGCGCACTGGGACTCCAGTGACCAACCACATCCATCTCTGTTTCTACGTCCCCAGTGACTTGAAATCAAGTAAAGGGAGATTTCCGAGGTCTGCCGATCAAAGCCCAACTCCAGTGCTTGAGGTAACAGGCAAAACTGACCCCAGATAACCATCTCTTCAGTTTTTAACTTCTCTGTAATGAAGGTGTATGCTGCCTGAAATTGTTCTGCTCCTGAGTTTGTCTCTGGAGGATTTGTGTTTCTCGTGTGTCAAAAAAGTGGAGCAAATTTGATGAGCTATTCTTTCTCTTAACTACTCAATCTTTGTTAATGTGATTCTAGTATCACACTTTCTAGCATCATGATGCCATTGGTAGGTGACATTCAAGAAATGAAATCAGAGCTCCAGGAAAAGCTCGTACAAGAGAAGTAAGGGAGTTGCTCAACCATGGATCCGCTAAGAAAAAATGTACCCCGGGGGCAATAAGACAGAAATAATAGTGCTGGGGAGAGGTGGACAGAGGGTGCAGGTGAGAATAACACAAAACAGCTCATCTCTGATAACTCAAAGCTTCCTTATGTCAATCTCCATTTGAAGTGTCTTACCAAGCCAATCTAAGAGTGTTATTTACTCCAGATGGATGAAAAACAATGCACTTGGAAAAGAATAACACCAAGAAGTCGATAAGGAAAATAAACTCAGACAGCTGTGGTGACAAAAAAGAAAAAAGTAGAGGTGACAGGGAATGACAAATTGTTTAGAAAGAAGCATGGTGACAAAATGGTGAAGAGCAGCAGTAACGAATATCAAAGACGCATCGGGAGAGGCTCACTGGCGGCCTGTTTTGGAATATACTCTTCCCACTGTTTTATTTTTGTGAAAATCCGAAGAGCAAATGAAGACGTGTGAGAAAAAAGATTTTACCCAAAGGGTATTTTCCAGTTTATTGCTAAATGCTAACAAATACTTGACCTGAAGTTCACTTCCAGCGACCTAAGAAGAAAAAAACTTTAAGCTTAGATTAAGCCCAGTGAGTCTTGTTCACCGGGAACATTAAAATAAAATAATTTATGTCTTAGTAGTGCCTAGTATTTGCTAGTTGCTATACAGAGCTAACTAAAAGGACATCAGCCCATAAGGACTATATGATGTAAACAAGTCATACAGAGAGAAAGCCTCCATTTTTATTAGAACACTGAGAGAGTGAATACTGATATAAATATCAGATGCTCCCTTTTCTTTCTTTATTAAATTAACAAGCATTTATTAAGCACAGCACTGAAGAAAGCTCTGAGTGCATCCCACCCATGCATCATAAGACGGGCCAACCGTGGGTCTGGGGAGCAGATAATGGGTGTTATCTGAGGGGCAAATGTGAAGTTACATATAATTGTTTTCACAAGAAAATTTAAAAAGAGGAATTAAAGAAGATGACCAGCAGGAAGTAGAACAAAAAAGAAAACACACTCTGATGTCGAGGCCCTATTTGAAGAAAACAAACTGGAAAACTGAGGTAATTCTACAGATTCTTCAAACATAAAAACTGTGTTTTGGTGGGAAATATTCCAGTCCCAAGTTTCTGTGGGTAGTATGGTACCTACCTACCTCTTCATTTTTACATTTCTGTTGAAAATCTACTAGGCACCCTATTTCTTTCTCCACTTTCACAGTGTTCCTAGGAACAAATGGCATTTAAAAGAATAGCAAAAGGCACGTGGGATTTTTGGTGAAGACCTATTATTGTTTCACAAATATGAAGTTTTGATGCTGGTGGAGGAACCAAAACACCAAACCTTTAAAAAAGGTGGGAATCTGTGGGGCTTTGTATGTTGGAAGGAACACTCTAGAAATAAACTTGTGGCTTTATTTAAATAATAAGTGTTGTCATCATTGGGCCGAGCCTTGACCTTTGCAAGAGTCCTACAGCAAGAGAATTGAATCCAGTCGAAATGGATGGCTCAGTCGAATTAAGGCAAGGCTGACAGAATATGGTTTGAATTATTCTTCAGAGGCACTTTGCCAAGCAAATATTCAAAGAGAACATGCAAACATGAAAATAGGATGCAAATGGCTCCACAGTGTACTGGTATGTCTTCAAGAAATGCTATGGGATTTTTTTCTTGTTTTTAAATTTGTCACTTGTTCTCAAAAGCCATTGTATTTTTCACAATTTTTCTCTCTTAGGTTGAGCAGTTGAGGCTTCTTCAGCTCTATGCTGGGCTGTCTACATTTGGCTAAGTACATTCTCTTTTTAATTCTGTGACTTTACCATCAACTTAAACTCTGAAGTTCAACGTCAAATGGAATAGTAGAACTCTCTCAATGGGATCTGTGAAAGTGAAAGTGCAAACATGAACTAAAGATGTGGTTTCTAATGGGTTAGAAAGAAAAGATGGCAAATGTAACCTCTTCCAGTATCAAGAATATCTATTTGGTAAATGTGTCACTTTTTATTCTTTAGACTTTAAAAAAATAATAAACTAGAACGACAGAAATGCTATGTATTTGTAGAGTGTGATTACTGCCAGCTGTCTTTGTTTTGGTAATGTGTCAGCGTTTGGTTCCTGTTTACCTAAGTCAAGGAGAATCAGGTTATTGTGAAGGCTACCCATGGCTGTTTACGTACTGCTCCTCATGATTCTGGAAATGAGTGCTGCTTCCTGCTCAAAACTAGAGAGAAGAAATGAGGTATGTGGGATTCTCACACACTAAAATAATCGCAAAAGGTATGATCAATAAAGCCTTTAGTTAACGAGAAATATGATTTCTACCTTCCCACCTACCTTTGAACTGTATCAAATTATTCATTGCTCTGTGAACTCACCATGTATTTTTCATCTCTTCCTCTTTTCTGGAATATCTTTCCCTTATTCTCTCTTTTCTCCAACTGAGGAGCGTCCATTCACCTATTAAGCCCTCATTTCAATGCCACCTCTTCCAAAAGATATTCCCCAAGTATGCCAGGCAGAAGAAATTATTCTCTCCTCTGTATATCCATAGCATTTTATAAACACTCTCTTTTAACAAGTGTTATGTAGTATCAGAATTAAATGTTTACATGTGGATGCCAACGCTTGACTACCAGTTTCCCACAAGCAAAGCCCTTGACTTATTCATTCTTCTGTCCCTGGAAACCAGTGGTCCAGACAGTGACATATATTGGTCATTCAACACCTATTTGTTGGATTCAATGGTTGGGTGAGGGAATGAATTCATTACACTGAATCAATGCTATTTAGTTCACCTTGTATCTGAATTATATCAAAATCATAAAATCTCATGGGATTCTTATGCAGGAGGCAAAAATAGACAACCTCAGACAAAAATGAGCCGACCTAAGGTGTTTCTAAATGTTTTCTGGCTCGAACATTCTATAATTTTACGATCTTTAGGCATCTAAGGGGTGGCCATCTCCTGTGTCCCTTTGGGAGGGTGTGATATGGGATAAATGAAGGGTAATGGAGTCATGGCATTACTTAGGCATACTTTTACCTTCACACATGAGCTCTCTCTGCTACACAATTCTGCTCTTTCCTCTCTTCCTCGTACAGCAAGCATCCTAACGTCCCAACCCTTCTCAGCTTACCTTCCCATCCCACCTCGGCACACGGGTACCAAATGACTCATAACAGCCTTTACCCTAGGCCCTGGGAGAGTCAACACCGGGTTGACTTTGGTCCTATGATTAACAACATTCCTTAAGATCATCTATAATTTTCAAGACGAAGCACTTCATTGATGTTTTCTTACTAAGCAGATTCTGCCATTTATGCAGGAAAAGACGCTGGCAACCAAAATAGCATCTCTACAGAGAAAGGAAATTCACTTGGAGGCAAACGCTGTAAATTCTGTTGAAAGATAAGGAAGATGACCACCAACACATTCACGAGCGAAACAGAAATCTTAGAAGAGTGATGCCATATGCGGGTTTCTGTTAAAGCTTATGTATTCAGAAATTTCTCTACAAGAAAATGAGATTGCAGTCACTGTGCAAGCTGACCAGTTACAGAGACAAAAGACTTTTCTCTATCATGAATGAGTATAGTCTTCCTGTGTGATGATTATCTTTGTATTCAATCATTTATTAGTTCAATAAACATCTTTTTTTTTCCTTCCATACAAGGCTCCATACCGGGTTATGCAGCCCCCTCGGGGATTATTCACAGACCTGGAGTGAAGATTCCATAAACATTGGGAATGTTCAAAACAGAACCAAGCCCAGAGACAGTTTCTCCATTTCACACAATACATGGGCCACCTCCATTTCGGTAAGGATTTCACTGGCCCAGCACCAAAGTCCTTTTCCTACATTTTTAAAACAAAGTCACGTCATATCACCAGTATTTAAATATCTACCTTTTGCAACTTGTACTGACAACTAGGAAACTTTCATTAGATGTAGAACCATACTTTCTGCTTTCAAAGAATTGCAATATTGAGGTTATAAGAGTAACATTAAAACAGTTAAACAATGATAAAGGTGAAATAAAATGGGAGATTAATTACACAATATGGAGAGGGAGGGGACTTCATTTTTTCCAAAGACGTGTATTAGCTCAGATAATCCATGAGTTTGAAGTCTGATTCTGATGTTCATTACTTAAAAAGCACCCTAAATCCCAGCTCTTTTTATCTTTAAAACATTCAGAGTTGTTGTGAAGGTGAGAAGTAAAGTGTTTAGCAGCAAATCATAGCTATTTTTACAAGCTGAAAAGGCTTCGTGGAAGAGACAGAATTTGAGTTCATCTTTAAAGGATGACAGAAGTTGGGTAAATAAGAAGAAGTAGAGAGGGTTCTCATTTGAACAGTATCAGGAAACAAAGCCTCAGAAGCCATTCTGCTTATCTTGCTCAGAATGCAAAGGCTCACAGATATACTTTGTGTCTAATACACTCAAAATTCATTTTCCCTGAATGAAGCATCGCTTGCAATCTATCGACCAAGTACAGTATCAGGAATTCCCTCACCACCTTCCTGGGTTTAATGAACTAATTACTCTGGCTGAGTTTTAATCCCAATCTAGTTGCAGCCTCCACGGGATACTCTCTGTGATTCCTCACTCCAGATGTTGTGAGGATTAACCAATCAATTTGAAACACCTTGTAAAAACATGTCAGGCTTTCTAATTCCTTTCTGCATTAATCCTTGTTCAATCCACATCTTACTGTGATGCAGTTTAAGCTGCCCGTACCGCGGTAGCACACCTGACTCAAAACTCCAAAATTTCTCCAGCTTGCTCGTCTTCCATCACTTTAATATTGCAAAAGCAGCAAAAACAGTGCTTCCAAATTCTAGTTAAACAAGGGGCTTCCCGGGGTCAGACTGCTGGGAGGTTCCGTGCAGGCCGATTTAGTTATTGCCTTTCTTCCGTTTAGTCTCATTTCTGGACAGGTTGCCAAAATTTCTAAGCCATGCAAAAACAATTTAAAATCACAGTGAGAATTAGGCTGTGTAGCCTTACTCATCCTAGTATCCAGAAGAGCATGGGGTTCTCAATTTTTTTTTTCCATGAGAAGGAAGTGTAATCCATCATACCTGTGTCCTGGCCAGACTCTTAGCGATGACACCAGAGAAGGCTGAGCTAATTGGAGCTGCTGTATTGCAGGGTTTCCTCTGAGACCCCTACCGACCACACTGTTGGCAGTGCCATCCCAGTCTCTGCAAAATAAGCACTTCCCGACTGGCAATCGCCTGCACTTCTCAGGGCTGATGCCTAAAATCCAAACGAAGACTGAACTCAACACACTAACAAGTTCAGTGGGTCACAAGGCAGAGAACCAAAATGAGTCCCTTAGACTAATATTTCTTTCGTGTTCAAATGTATCTGCTTCCAGTTATCGAGTAACAAGAATTAGTCACACTTGCATTTTGTTTTTAACCTTAGCCGCTAATACGAATGAAATAAGTTGGCCATTTTCTAGAAATAATTTTCTTGCAGAAAACTCGTCTGTGGTAAGCACTGGGGGTAAAAGAGACACACACACACTCTAACTGTTGTTTGTAAAAACCAGAAAACGAATAGATTTGACCTTAAAATAGCATTCTATAACTATTTCCTAGACAAACTGCAATTCCAACACATAGTAGAGTAGTGACAACTTGTAATATAACCTGAAGACACGACACAACCTGAAAATATTACAGATGGCTGGTGAAACTACTTTTTCTCACTGTCCCTTAGTTACTCTGTGGGATAGCTAAGTATGTCAACACTGCCAATGTTCGGATTTTACCATTAAAATATATTCACTTTAAAATTTATTTCCCATAAACATAGACTTTAATCTTTAGGAAAACACATGAAAGTATCGTTCCCAGGGTAACACCCTACTGACTTACACTGGCACAGAATGATAAAATGCCTTAATTTACAAATCTTTGTGCATGGACACCACAGATACAGCCTTTTAGATAAATCAAATTTTCAAAAGAGTTTAAAAAAGTTTTTGTATCTCTTAATCCTATGTGGTCAGAATAGAAAGTCATCAGAGATAGGGCTGTATAGGTACTGCCCAAGAATACGATCAGACTTAAAAGCATCTTTAAAGTCGGTTCCTAATATCAGCTTACTTGACTTTTTCCTCTTTATTTAAAATAAATTAGAATTTAAAAACCGTCATGAGTCTTCGTAAATGAGCCCAATTTGAAGAAGAAGGCAGAAAGAAGTTGTCAAAAGCTTCTGACCAGGAAATCCACCTCAAAAATCTAGAAGAGTCTCAAAACGGTGAAATTGATCTGGCTGTTGATTTTTAAAGAGTAGACAGACAGTGCCAGCAACGTCGTTCCCATGGCAACCAACTAGGCAGCCATGCCTCCGCCCACGCCCCACAGAACTCAGAACTCTGTTCCACGGAAGCAAAACTTAATCTGATATCTCCATTGCTGCTGCCCGGGTCAGAACTCGCCTTTGAAGGGGTTTCAAAGTAAAACAAGAAGCACCTTTTCAAAAAGAATCCTTCCAACGGAGTACTATGATGTGAAAGAGTGAAGTGCGAGCCCACTGGTATCTTCCCCAGAGCACTCTCTTGTCTTTGTCACAGATAAGATAAGTAAACTTGCCAAAGGGTGGGCGCGCTGTGGGGGGGAGAGTGCCACCAGATAAGAGACAGAGGGTGCCTGTTCTCCCGTCATTTGGTGGAAACTAAAGGTGTGCGTGGCAGGCAGGCTGGCTGGCTGTTCCCCCTGCTGGGCCAGGAGGAGTCCAGGAAAGACAGTGGGGGAAAAAGTGATGGAGTCCCTGAATCTGTGAGTCATAACCAGCTGGTAATGTACAAACTGCAGGGAATTTGGTCCAAGGGTTGAAGCTAATTAATCATGCCGGTTACATAATACTGGATATAATCAGTGTAGGAAATCCGTTATTGACTGACTTATGACCTGTAGTATATAAATTCAATATAAAATTTCGTATCCAGGTCCCAAGCCTCCAAAATTAGACATTGGTCCTAAATCCTTTACTGTTTGAGTCTCACCCTTCCTTGACTTGATAAGGTCCTTATCCTTGAAAAGATAAACAAAATTGATAAACCCTTAGCCAAACTCACCAAGAAAAAAACGAAGGGGAGTTCATGTACTTTTAAAGGAAAAGGTGGAATGAAAAGGACCCTGGCCTGGAATGGAGGGGCCTCTCTTCCCTCGCTGGCTGCTGATGTTTGCAAATTCTTTCCCTTTGGGTCTGGATTGCTATAAACACATCACATATCTCTACCAATAAGCTGCTGGAAGGACTGATATCTTGAGATCTTTTGAGCTCCCAAATCTCTGAGCCATGGTCCTTCCTGAGCATCTTAGGTGTAAGGGAGATATTTCTGCCTCTCAGTGGTAATAACAGTTTTTGTCAGAAATATTAATTTGGCCATTGATCAAGAACTGTGTGACAGCTCTTTCATAGTCAGCCCTGGCTTACACATGGGCTGCTTTCTAAATCCTCTGTGCTCTGCCTATTTATTTCTCCCTACCCCCATTAAGTGTTACTTTTATTATGAGTTTTCACATATGTAGGTCTTACCTCTGTCCCTAGACTAAAAGCTCCTTGCAAGGAGGATCTGTGTTTAGGGATCTTTGCACCACTCACAGGAACCTAGGACATCACGGGCCTCAATCAATCCGGATTGATTTGATTTGCATTTGAATCTCTTTGTCTTTGGGGAAACGTGATCTGACCTATGACATTATAACAAACAGCTGAATAACAGGAGTCTGTACAGTAAGGAGCTCCCTTGCCCTTTGTGCTTCTTTGTATGCAAATAAAACTGGCTGTCCTCGTGGTGCAAAGACAACTACAAAATCAGAGTGCAGGTGGGTGCCACCCCTGTGTGTCCATCCACCCACCCCCACCGTTCACCCACGGGCTGGTCACCTGCCAAGGTCACAGAAAGGTGGATCCCAACTCCCGCGTGTGTGCTTCCCACCGGCAGCTGTGCTATAGCTGGCTCCTTGTTTACTCTAAGTGCACCTCAGCTGGCCTGTGTCTCAACGGCCCATAGCTGCTCTGATTCTAGCTGCCCAGTCTGCCTTCACATTCTTTCCTCTGGTCAAGCATGCACCTCTTTTTTTAAAAATTACATTTATGGGGCTTCCCTGGTGGCGCAGTGGTTGAGAGTCCGCCTGCCGATGCAGGGGACGCGGGTTCGTGCCCCAGTCCGGGAAGATCCCACATGCCGCGGAGCGGCTGGGCCCGTGAGCCATGGCTGCTGAGCCTGCGCGTCCGGAGCCTGTGCTCCGCAACGGGAGTGGCCACAACAGTGAGAGGCCCACGTACCGCAAAAAAAAAAAAAAAAAAAAAAATTACATTTATGAAAGTCCCAGCATATGATAGGTATTCTGGAGGGGGGCGGGTAGCACACTGATGGGCCCGGCTTTGAACGTGGAGCAGACTAGAGCTGATGATGTACGTTTCCATTTCCACGGGAAGATGAACAAAGCTCATCCTCACCTCGCAAAACCTAAAAATCCAACACAGTCAACTCTGCTTTCCAAAACCCATTAAGTGATTGAGAGGGTTTTTAAAAAAATATTCCCAGATTTTGAATCCTAAATGTACTTTGTAATTAGTCTTTTTCCTCAATAGCAAACGTTTTGAATTCAACATAAGAAGACCATCTCACATGATTTAAAAATCCTGTAAAGGTTGACTACGTTAAGGATAGTCTGCAAAAGTCTACATAAAGCCCTTTCATAGAATAACGCAATTATGCCGCAGAGATTTTCCATCTTTCGCGTTGTTTGAAACGTTATAAATACTAGCTAATGGAATGTTATTTACATGAACTTTAATAATGCACCTTGATTCTTAATCATAGATGGGCAGAAGGCCATGTAGACTATACAGTTTTCTCCATTATGAGGGGGTTAAAGGGCCCGTTTGCATCAGAACTGCTCCAGGTTTTCCTTCCCTAGACTAGTTGACTGGCTTGCTCAGATTCCTCACTTCAGTGCTATTAATGTATTTTAAACTCCTGCCCCCCTTTTTATGAATGTGAAAGTCTCATGCATTTTTTAAAAATATTGTTTAACGTATCAAAATAAATTAGATGCCATGGCTAAAAACCAGAGGAAGCGAGGGAACTAAACACTGCTTAGGGAATTCCCTGGCAGTTCAGTGGTTAGGACTCTGCACTTCCACTTCAGGGGTCACAGGTTCAACCCCTGGTCGGGGAACGAAGATCCCGCAAGCCACGCGGCACAGCCAAAAACAAAAACAAAACAAACAAAAAACACTGCTTAGGTACCGGTTTACATCCGAGACCCCAGACACCACCCTCTGGTCCAACAGACGTTCCTCCCCAGGAGGTGGCAGGGAGGCACATCACCTCTGCAACGGGATGTTACCTGCAGGCCCGGCCCGGGAGCCACAGTACAGAAGACAGAGAGCAAAACCTAATGAACTGCATGATTGCTTAATTAGTATAGTTTTTCAAAAAACATAAAGCAGTCAACAGGAGGTAAGCCCCCAAACAAGTAACGGGAGAGTTGGGAAGAAGAGAGAGCATTTGGAGATGTCCTTTTTTTTTTTTTTACGTGGGCCTCTCACTGTTGTGGCCCCTCCCGTTGCGGAGCACAGGCTCTGGACGCGCAGGCCCAGCGGCCATGGCTCACGGGCCCAGCCACTCCGCGGCATGTCCCGGACCGGGGCTCAAACCCGTGTCCCCTGCATCGGCAGGCGGACTCTCAACCACTGCACCACCAGGGAAGCCCCGAGGTGTCCATTTTTATCCACATTCCCAGGCAAGCAGCCCCACCCTGAAATCTACCGTGTAGGCGTCTGCACCCCACTTGCAACCCAAATGGAGAGCGTGTCTTCCTCTCCTTTCCCTTTCGCTTTTCCTTCTTTCCCTCTGCCTTCTGCCTGCTCCAGGGTCCTCCTCTCAGGGCCTCCACCCAAGACACTTAGCCCCCTGCTCAGCACACAGCACCCAGCCGTGATGTGGTTAATACACATTCCCCCTCCTGGTGTCTCCACCTTCCAAAGCAGGGGACGCCGCAGGTGGCACCACCACGTGCGGGAGACGTTGGAAGGTAAGAAAGAGAGGGACCCACGCGGCGCACGCACGCGTGCACACACACGCCCATCCTCGCGGGCAGCCCCAGAATCGCGTCAAATACGCAGTCACCCAGCTTCGCTGTTGTCCCTCTTTCAAACAAAGAGACGTGGATAGATGAGTCAAATGATTCGCTACGAAGTCCACAAACCCAGAGTGAGATGCCTCGTTCCCAGTACGTGCCATGTTGTGCTGAAACCCATGAGTTTGTGAGCTTTAGGAAGATGACTCAGCATTTTATTAAACACATCCTTTGGGTGTTTGTACACAGCTCTTCTGGGGGAAAGAAAATCTTTAGCCCTTCAAGGTAACAATGATTGTTAACTTGGGTCTACCTACACTCTCTGCCCTCCAAAAAAACTCTTTGAGGAAGAGGCAGCTGGTGGTGATAGGCCTGGTGCTCAGGGAAAGGGTGGGAGAGGAGAGGTGAGAGGGCCTGGCCTGGGTCGAATGAGCTAATGAAACATGAGGAAACAGTCACGAGATGGTTTGCTCTGAGATTGACAAGATAAGGCCCACTTGTCCACCTTCTCTGGAGCCCTGAGTGTGAGTAATGAATATACATGTGGAGCAGTCCCATCATCGGGGGCGGGTTTTGCGTTTGGACACTGCAGTGCTGTTTTCCTCCTGGGCGTCACTGTTTGGGAGAAGCAAGGCCAACGGCCCAGATGCTCCCAGCCACCCACAGAATCCTGTCAAGGGTCATAATTTGTGAGGGAAGGCAAAGGTTTGCAAAAGAACTGGAAACAGCTTTGAGGAGAGACTTGAATAAAGGACTCTGTTGGTGGTATGATTCCAGAAGATGGATGGTCATGTGGTACCTTGAGCAAAGCTGAGGCCCTTGGCCTTCAGAGGTCTAGGCATTGGGCAGCCCACTGCTACTTACTTTTACTACTAGGTTTATTGACATAGGACAGTGTTGGCCAGAATTAGATTTATTAAAATCTCTGGGGCTTCCCTGGTGGCACAGTGGTTGGAATCTGCCTGCTAATGCAGGGGACACGGGTTCGAGCCCTGGTCTGGGAGGATCCCACATGCTGCGGAGCAACTAGGCCCATGAGCCATAACTACTGAGCCTGCACGTCTGGAGCCTGTGCTCCGCAACAAGAGAGGCCGCGATAGTGAGAGGCCCGCGCACTGCGATGAAGAGTGGCCCCCGCTCGCTGCAACTAGAGAAGCCCTCGCACAGAAACGAAGACCCAACACAGCCAAAAATAAATAATAATAAAAATTAATTAATAAAAAGCTCCTACCCCCAACATCTTCTTAAAAAAAAAAAAAAAGAAAATCTCTGCATACAGCCCATTCGGTTGCATGTGGATTTTTAAATCAATAATTTATTCTCTTCAAAAATACCTATTTTATTTTCCTATTTTTTTCTTGTCTCAATTTAGGTATTTTTTAAACCATTAAGTTTGTTATTAAGACCTTGATGTCCCTCGCCCACTATTTTTATTAAAATAAGTTTCCTTTAGTTTGTGTTTTCATTTTTTTTTTAGTAGAAGAACCAGTCATATAAAAGTTTGAGATAAATTTGTAAAACTGGAACAAGTGAGAATTTTGCTAGATTCTTTGGAATTTAGTTAGCTGCTGCTCCTTCTCCTTTTGAAATAAAATAATCATTTTCTGATATAAAGAAATGCATTTTTAATTGCGAAATGTAGAGTTTCATGGCGTATAATTTTAATTCTCTACACGTCAGTCTGAACCAACCACTGTTCTTGCTTATTGCAACTTTAAGCCTGGGAATGTTTATTTCTTCTACAGTTATTTAAAAATAATTCTGTAAAATGTTCCTATAAAAGGTTGAGTCATACGATTGAAACATACTTAAATTGTCAGAAAATGCCAAAGCATAGAATATTCATTATTATTTGTAAGAATAGGAAATTGATGTAATAGAAAGGGTACAAATTTTGAAGACAGATTCTTATTGATACACTAGCCTAGTCATTTACACTTTCCAAGCCTGACATTCTATATCATAAATAGAGATCTTGTTTTGGGCACATAATAGATAGAAGCTGAAAATATGCAGCTGAAACAAAAGAGAAAGTTAGAAACTTAATTTATCTTCTATCCCTGTAGAAGTTTCTGGAAAAAAAATCAATGATTTTAGTAAAGCATAAATCTGACCTTCAATTATTATACAGAACAAAATATACCACACATTTGCGTAAGCTGCTTTTTTACTAGCATACTGGCACCAACTGTTTATAAAAGAGCCAGGAGCCCAGAACTAAATCAGAGTGCTTCTGAACACACAGAAGTGCTGCCATAAAGTCAGGGACCTTTAAACTCACTCACTCGACCCTAAAAGAATCCCTTCTAATATTTAAAGAAAACATGGTCACAATTTATACATAAAAAGCTACTATAGATAAATAAAAAACGTAAGAAGGAACAACTACAGATAGGTCAGGCAATAAGATAAACAAATTGCTAAGAAACAGGAAAAAATCAATTTCAGTAGTAATCAAAGAACTACAAATTCAAATAAAAGACATACTTTTTAAAATTGAAGTATACTTGATTTACTATATTGTGTTAGTTTGCTATGTACAGCAAAGTGATTCAGTTATATACATATGTATATATAAGTATATACATATATATATGTTCTTTTTCAGATTCTTTTCCATTATGGGTTATTACAAGATATTGAATATAGTTTCCTGTTCCAGTAAATCTTTGCTGTTTATCTATTTTATTATACATAGTCGTGTGTATCTGTTAATCCCATACTCCTAATACTATTTTACTTGTTAAATAAGCCAACATTTATTTTTAATGATAATGTTCAGGGTGTACAGGGTAAGGTGAAGTCGGCTTGCTTGTATACTGGTGATGGACGTGCTAAGCTGTACAGCAATTCTAAAAAGTAATGTGGGAGGTATTTGTTAAGTTCTGTAAGAAAAGTTATTCACTTTAACAAAGTAACTCCCCTTCTAGAACTCCATTTTAAAGAAACAATTCAAGCTGTGGACAAAATTTATACACAAAGACATTTCTTCCAGCACTATTTATAATAGCTAAGAATGGAAGCAAATAAATTCAAAAATAGGTTCAGATTTATGGAAATTAAAATACAACCATGACTGAAAATTATGCCTGCAATTTTAATGAAAAAAAGTTCTCAAAAATTATTAATATCCTGGGAAAACACTCATAGAAGAACACTTAGTGAAGAATGAATAATGCAAAATATTATGTACAAAAATTATCCCAATTGTGTAAAACAGTATAATATAGATTACGGTATTACTTGTGTAAATAATGGCTGCATATTTACATACAAACACACAAATCTGTATTTGCATGTTCATGTTTAAATATATAGAAAACTATTTTAAAGAGATTCCAGTGGTAGCAGTATCATCTCTGACTAGTTCGCATATCACATTTTCCATTCTACTTTCCTATTTTTCCAAATTTCTCAGAGCCTATATTATTATTATATAATCAACATTATACATTATACTCAGAAAAATGACTCATTAAGCATAATTATTTTTAAATGCCACTCAGAGCCTAGTTGCTTACGTTATGGATCATTATTTTCGCAGATGGTGATCCGGTTTCCTGCTGCATAACTGATCAGAATTAGCTGATGAGGAAGAGAGGAGGGAGGGTGCATGAGTTTACTAGTAGTGATGCTTCTCACCAAGCCCTCACCCCCACGTGGGACCAGTATCAGTCCTCCCATTAGTAAGGGGAAGGGGGATCCTTAACAGACCCTCAGAGAACCAGACATGGGGAATGGAAGCAATAAGCCTAGAAAATGTTTAGAATGGCTTATCTCTGCATATCTAAGTTGGGCCTATAACATGGTGGTCGAGCCCTGGAGTCAGGCAGGCTGGTTTCAAACCCCAGTTTCACCACCTGGGGACTGGGTGATCTAGTAAGATATTTAAATCATCTGATGCTCAGTTCCAACTCAAAAAAATGGGGTGGAAACAGTACCTGTCCCATAGGGTTGTTGTGAGCATTGAATAAGCTAATTCACAGAAGGATGTAGAACAGTGTCTGACAATGAGCCATGCGGTTGTTAAGACTGTTATCATTTCCTAAATGATGCTCTCAAAGGCAAGGTTTCTCCAAGTGTGATTCTCCTGACTGCTTGGGCCAGAATCAGGAGGGAAACTTGCGACAGATGCATATTCAACTCTACTGAATAAGAATTTCTGGAATGGGTCCCAAGAATATATATTTTTGACAAGCTCCCAGGTTGCTCCTATGTGCACTAAACTTTAAAACACACTGTACCAAAAGTATTATTGTGTTATAATTCTCTATAACCATTCTTAAGTCATCAAGAAAAAGTTAAACAATGTTGAGTAATTCTACTTAAGTAGCTGAGAGGTACTACGTACCCATGTAAACTGAAGTCCTGACAAGAATGAATAAATAAAAGTTTATTTCTAAGTTTATTTCAAAGTGAAAAGCTTTTGTTATCAGGAAAATTCATTTATGTGGAACACTTCATTCCTTGAAGATGTTAGCTAAAGTATGTGTTATTATATTGATGTCTGTTTGTATAGAAGATATGATTTTACCCATTGTATCATAAAACATAAGATTATATTTGCTTCAATATAGAGTTGAAAGTGCCCAGATTTTCTATACTATGGAGAGATTATGTCTATTCATAATCAAGTATCTGTGTGCCTCTAAGTAAAAGGGTTGTAGTTAAGAGTTACGTGCTCAAATTGAGAAGAAATGCAGTGTCTAATTGTAGATTTTTTTCTTTGAAGCCTTTCTTATTTACTGTCTGACCCTTACAGATACAAAGATTTTTTTTAAATTAGTGTTAGGAACATCCACTCTAATAACAGTGATAGCATCATTTCATCTCCGTATGTTTTCAAGTTGCATTCTGACTCATAAAGCCCAATACTCTCTGACCAGCTCCAGTGGCAGGTTCTCTTGAACATGTCCACATGGGCTAAATGCAAATCCTGGCATCATCTGGGCAATCAGGATGGAAATTCATCAAACCCACTCCACACACAATTCAGATATAAGGGAAGGAAATCCTACACAGCAAAAGGCAGACTTATCTTACATGTACCATAATTGCAATTAGAGCAAATTTCTACTCAAAATCCAAGCATTCATAACTTTAAAAAGTTCCTCTGTAAAATAGCTTTACTTCAGTAAGCACTACCAAGAGTAATTTCCCTGTCAAGTTTAAATCTCAGAATTTTTATCACTCTAAATGCATATTAGCAAATTAATCTAATTTATAGACTACACCTTACTTAAGCAGATGATTTTTGTCTAGGTTTTCCTGAAATAAATGAGGATTTCAGGTGACACTGACCTCTTTAATTATACTGAAGAGACAACCATTTATTTTAAGTGCATGCCATTCAGAGTTATTTTTAGTTCATGCTAGATATCAAAATACGCATTTAAAAAGTTGAAGAAACTTATGCTTGTTTAATTGGGGGAGGATAAAGGAGTATGCTCAGGAAGCTTTTAAGATTATGGCTACCCGCAAAGGTTATTCATGTCAGCATCCAAAAATGCCATAAATTTCCAAAGAACAGACCTCTGTTCTCCTAGACAGTCATTTAGCAACCATTATGGTAGACTTTAACACATGGAAGGTCAAGATGATTGAGACATTTTAGGGGTATACTACTGTGCTCCCAAATAAAACACTCAACTGCAACTAGCCAAAGCCATCATAACACTGAAAATACTACTACCATAGTTTAGCCTCCATTGGAATCTCTTGAAAACTCGTTACCATCTGTCTTGTCAAAATCATGTTAGAAAGCTGAACTTAAGCGTGACACTGTAGTGAAGCAGGTATAGTTTGGAAGAATGTGATTTAACAGCAGATGGGTTGCCCATCTGGGATCAACAGAAACAACCATAGGGGGTTCATGTGGAATCATGGATGCCCTGGGGGACAGCAAATGACTAAATGACCCCAAGTGGTAGTTGCCATTTGTCTTGGGTTTGGTTTTCAGAAATGTATCCATCTATGAAATGGCAACATTTGCCCTCTTATTACAACATTCCAAAAGCTAAATATATAAATACATGCAATGCAAAAAAACGTGCAGTCCTCTTTTAAAACTTTGACAGTTTTCTATTAGGTAGTTCATTTCAAAAAGGCTATATCTGTTTAAAATGCACTATCTTGCCATTGACTGTTTTCCTTCCAGTTCTTATGAAAACAAGTATTCTAATCAAACCAAAATTCCTAAACTAAAAAAAAAAAAAAAAAAAAAACAATGATTTCCAGCTAATGATATTGTGCTTAACCAATGTTCTCCTCCCTCTTAAAAAAATTAAAGGGAGGATTTCTCTGTAAATTGAATAGAATCAACTTTCCAATGTAGGAAAGACAAAAGTAAGCCTCCTAATTCAATTCTTTCATTCATGTGATCATATATTCCCCTCCCCCCAGGAAAGACTCTCAATCCAAATATGACTTCATGTTTTATGTCCCCCACCAACTCAAGTTCATATGTAGAAATCCTAATCCCCAAGGGATGGTGTTAGGAGGTGGAGCCTTTAGGAGGTGATTGGGTCATGAATGGGATTACTGCCTTGTTTAGACACCCCAGAGAGCTCCCAGATTCTTCCACGATGTGAGGACACAGCAAAAAGACAGCCATCAGGGAAACAGACCTTATCTGCTGGAGCCCTGATCTTGGATTTCCCAACCTCCAGAACTGTGAACAATAAATTGTTCCTGTTTATAAGCTATCCAGTATATGGTATTCCTGGTATAGCAGTACAAACTGACAGTGGTTTTCTCCAGCTCTTAGACTTCCAGAGCTAACTACAGCTAAGAGGTTTGTTCCTACTTGCTCTCCCAGGAAGCCAACAAGCTGAACTCCAACCACCACTCTTAAAAGCAGCTGCACAAGCCAATATCCCACTCACCCCGAGGCCATTTCCTTCTGTTCCAGCCTTGAAACTAAACCCCTTTCACACACCTCTGCATGCTTCTGCAGACTTTCATTGCTAAAGAGGAAGATGCAACTCAGACTCTTGAATTAGATTCTTCCCCCAAGCCATAGTAATACTTTACAAGTAAAGTCTAAGTAAGTGCATTGCTCCTTTATTCTAGTATAACTGCATTTCCTAGCTTTTAATAGTATAAATGCAGGTACTTACTCTCTGAGTTCTTCCTTTTGGAGCTCCCTCACCAAACTTAAGAACCAAGTACACTTAGAAACAGTTTCAGAAAATCCCTTCCTGTCCAAATTCTTTGAATCATTTTCTGAAATGCAAACACTGAATACTATTCTAGGATTTTACTAGATAGCAAAAGGCCTGGGTTCTAGTTTATCCTAATCACCTTTTGTTCTCTGCGGGATGCTGAGCTGAGCTGTCATTTAACCTCGCTAATCTCAGCTGTTTCATAATCTAATTCAACAAACACTTATCCAAAGCCTGCTATCAACCAAGTACCTTGCCAGTTCGAGGAGGAGACCTATGCTGATTACCCTGAGCTGTCCCTTTCAAGTGCTCAAGAGTGTGGCTAATTTTTCTTTTTTTTAATTTTTAAATTAAATTTAATTTATTTTTTTATACAGCAGGTTCTTATTAGTCACCAATTTTATACACATTAGTGTATACATGTCAATCCCAAACACTTGAAATGTAGCTAGTGAGACTGAGGAACTGAAGTTCAAATTTCAGTTTTCATTAATTTAAATTTAAAAATGAATACTTCATTTATTGGAAAACTTTAAGTATGTTTGGAACAACTTGAGCAGGGGAATCTAATTTTCCATGGTTAATTTTATGAAATCTTAATACAGAAAAAGACCATGTGAGGACACAGTGAGAAGGCAGCCACCTGCAAGCCAAGGTGAGAAGCCTCAGAAGACATCAAATCTGTTATCACCTTAACCTTGGACTTCTAGCTTCAAGAACTGAGAAAATTAATTTTTATTGTTTAAAATAAAATACCAGTCTGTCGTGCTTTTTTATGGCTTCCCTAGAGAACTAACAAGCAGATATTAATTCTACCTTATTAATAATTACACTAAATGCAAATGGATTAAACCCACCAATCAAAAGACAGTGATGGACAGAATGAATTGGGGAAAAAAATCTAACTATACGCTCTCTCCAAGTGACACGTGTTAGATTCAAAAACAAGTTGAAAGTAAAAGGATGGGAAAATATATACCATGTAAATAGTAACCAAAAGAGAGGTGGGGTGTTAGATCAGATGAAAAGCCTTAAAAAAAAAGTGGATACTAGAGACAAAAAAGAAGGAGTATGATAAAAGGATCAGTCCATCAAGAAAAATTCTAAATATGCATGCAGTTAACAAAAACCCCAAATATATGAAGCAAAATTCAAGGAACAAGTAAACATTTCAACAACAATTCTTGGAGACTTCAACACCCTGCTTTCAATAATGGAGAGAAGAACTAGATGGAAGATACCAAGAATTACAAGATATGAACACTATAAACCAATTGGACCTAGAAAACTTCTATAGAACAGTCAATCCAATAACAGCAGAATATACATTCTTTTCAAGTACACATGGAACGTTTTCCATGGTGGACCGTATGTTAGGCCATAAAAGAAGTCTCAATAAATTTAAAAGAGCTGAAATCATATAAAGCAGAGTGGAATGAAATTAGAAATCAATATCAGAAGGAAAGTCGGGGAATTCACAAATATGTTAAAATCAAACTACACAATCCTAAATAATCAATGGGTGGAAGATGAAATCACAAGTGAAATTATAAAATACCTTTAGATGAATGAAAATGAAAATATAACATACCAAAATGTATGAGTTGCAACCAAAGCTTAGAAGGAAATTTATAGCTATAAGTGCCTATATTCAAAAAGAAGGAAAGGGCTTCCCTGGTGGCACAGTGGTTGCGATTCCGCCTGCCGATGCAGGGGACACGGGTTCGTGCCCCGGTCCGCGAAGATCCCACATGCTGTGGAACGGCTGGGCCCGTGAGCCACGGCCGCTGAGCCTGCACGTCCGGAGCCTGTGCTCCACAACGGGAGAGGCCACAACAGTGAGAGGCTGGCATACCACAAAAAAAAAAAAAAAAAAGAAGGAAGATTTCAAGTAATTATCTTAGCCTTCCACTTCAAGAAATCTTAAGAAAAAGAATTGCAAGCCAAAGGAAGGAAATAATAATAATTGGAGCATAAATAAATGAAATAGAGAATAGAAAAAAATATTTAAAAAATCAATAAAACCAAAAGCTGGTTCTTTGAAAAGATCAACAAAATTGACAGCTGTTAACTAGTCTGACAAAGAAAAATAGATAAGACTCACAAAATTAAAATCGAGAATGAAATAAGGAATATTAATACCACCTTTTTAGAAACAAAAGGGATTGTAAGAGAATACTATGAACTATTGTATGCCAAACTAATTAGACAACTTAGATGAAGTGGACAAGTTCCTAGAAAGACATAAACTACTGAAATTGACTAAAGAAGAATTCAAAAATATGAATAAACCTATAACAAGTTACAAAAAACAAAAAACTTCCCATAATGAAAAGTCCAGGCCCAGATACGTTCACTGGTGAATTCTAGCAAACATTTAAGGAAGAATTAATAACAATCTTTCACAAAATTTTGCAAAATATAGAATAGGAGGGAAGCCATCCCAACTTACTCCTTGAAACCAATATTACTCTGATAATAAGACAAAGACATCACAAGAAAAGAAAACTATAGTCCAATATCCATTATGAACATAGACATAAAAATCCTCAGTAGTGTACCAGCAAAAAGTATCCAGCAACATCCCAAAGGGATTATACACATGACCAAGTGAGATTTATTGTAGGAGACAAGGTTAGTTCAACATAGGGAAATCAATCAATGTAATATATCACACTAACAGAATAAAGGACAAAAAAAGCACATAAGCCCCTCTGTTGCAGAAAAAGCATTTGACAAAATCTAAAATCCTTTCATGATAAGAACACTTAACAAATAGGAACATAAGGGAACATCCATAACCTGATAAAGGAATCTATAAGAAGCCCACAGATAACATCATTTGTTAATGGTGAGCAAATGATGAAAGCTTTATCCCTTAGATGGAAAACAAGATGAGGATGCCCACTCCTGCCACATTTATTCAACATTGTACTGGAAAGTTCTAGTCAGGAAGACTAAGCAAGAAAAATAATAAATGGTATCCAGATAAGAAAAAAGAGGTAAAACTACTTCTCTTCTCAGATGACATAATGTTGGCTATAGAAAATTCTAAAGAATACACACATACACACCCACAGACACACATAAGAAGGGAAAAATACTATAAAAACGAGTAAGATCAGCAAGTTGGCACGACATGAGATCACTATACAAACATAAACTGCATTTCTATACATTAACAATGAACAATCTGAAAATAAAATTAAATGATTCCATTTACAATAGCATCAGAAGGAATAATATACTTAGGAGTAAATATAACAAAATAAGTGTAAGACAAACACTGAAAACTACAAAACATTGTTGAAGGAAATGAAAGGAAATCTAAATAAATGGGAAAATATTCCATGTTCATGAATCAGAAGACTTAATACTGTTAAGATGGCAAATATCTCCAATTTGATATACAGATATAACACACTGCCAAAATTCTAGCTGGCTTTTTTTTTTTTTTTTTGCAGAAATTGACAAACTGATCCTAAAATTCATATGGAAATCTAAGGGAACCATATAGCCAAAACAATCTTGAAAAGGAAGAACAAAGTTGGAGGAGGCACACTTCTGGAGTTCATAATTTACTAAAAAGGTGCAGTAATAAAGACAGTGAGTTATGGCCATAAGAACAGACACATAGATCAATGAAAAAGAATTGAGTTCAGAAATAAACCCCTACATTAGAGGTCAGTTGATTTTCATCAAGGGTGCCAAGAAAGTTCAATAGATTAAACATAATAACCTATAATAGAAGAGAATGTAAGAAAAGAATATAGGTATATATAACTGAATAACTTTACCGTGCACCTAAAACTAACACAACATTGTAAATCAACTATATTTCTATAAAATTTTTTTAAAAGAAAAAATGAATGAACAACAAAACATAGATCAAATATCTGAATGCAAGAGATAAACTGTGAAACTCTTACAAGAAAACACAGACCTAAGTCTTCATGACCTTGTATTAGGCAATGGTTTCTTAGATATGGCACCAAAACATAAGAAAGAAAAGAAGAAAAGATAAACTGGGCTTCTTCAAAATTAAACACTTTTAGTTTTCAAAAGGCTTGATCAGGAAAGTGAAACTACAAACCAGAGAATGGCAGACAAACCAGAGAATATTTGCAAAGTGTGTATCTCACAAATCTTGTATCCAGAATATATAAAGAACACTTATTACTCAACAATAGAAATAAAAAGAATCCAATTTAAAAATGGTAAAAAGATGTGAATTGACATGGCTCCAAAGAAGATATGCAACTGGCCTGTAAACTCATGAAAAGATGCTCAACATTATTAGTCACTAGGGAACTGCAAATCAAAACCACAATGAGATACCACCTCACACCGACGACAATGGTTATAATTAAAAAGATCAACAATAAAAAGTGTTGGCAAGATTGTAGAGAAATCAAAACTCTCACACATTGCTTATGGGAACGTAAAGTGGCTCAGCAACTGTGGAAAAGAGTTTGGCATCTGTTCAAGAAGTTAAACATGACACCATATAACTCAACAATTCCACTCTTAGATATGTACCCAAGAGAACTAGAATATATGTATACACACACACACACACACACACACACACACACACACACACGTGCACATGAATATTCATAGCAGCATTATTCATAATAGCCAAAAAGTGGAAACAACCCAAATATCTGATGAATGAATAAACAAAATATTGTGTCCATATAATAGACTATTATTGATCAATTAAAAGGAATAAAATACGGATACATGCTACAACACGTATAAAACTTTTTCAAAGTTCACACCATTGTAAGTGAAAGATTACAGTCACAAATGATCACATATTGTATGATTCTGCTTATAAGAAATCCATAGACAGAAATCGGCAAATCCATAGACAGAAATCAGGGGCTGGGTGGAGGGGAGAATGAGAAGCGATTGCTAATGGGTCTGGGATTTCTTTTTGGGGTGATGAAAATGTCCTGGAATTAGATAGTGATTACAGTTCTGTCACACTGAATATACTAAAAACTCCTAAATTGTACACTTATAAAAATAAACAAACAAGAGAATAAAACAATGCAAAAATAGCAAGTGTAGTGAGAAGTAAATCTAGAGTTTTTGAGATGAAGCTTGTAGGATGAATATGATTTTGACAAAAGAAGACTATTAATAACATCAATAGTTATTAATAGTCTTGGAGCAGGAAAGCATCAGTTAATTTGGAAATTAGAGATGGTGTAGTGTGGCTACGTTGTAATCTGGAAAGATAATTCTGGAGAGCTAGGATGAACTAAGGTGTCAGGAGGCCCTTAATGTCCAGACGAAAGTGCCCATCCTATGGGGTTAGTGATGGCAGCCCTGAAGCCTTTGAAGGAAGAGTGCCTTAAGAATAGCCTTGCAAGTCAGTTTGGGCCTCCGCTCCCCGGAGCTCTAACCGATGCCAGAATCACAGAATATTATAGCCAAGGGAGCCTATGATATTATCCAGCTCCATGATTTAAAATAACATTAGCACTAAGCAGAACAGATCATGGAAAGGTCTCTGTGAGCCAAACATTCTGACCCTGTCATCTCAGCCACCCTCTGTTCACCCACTGAGGAAAGCAACGGCAGCAGAACAGTCTGATACGTGTATACTCCTCATTTTTGAGACAAAGACACTGAAAGACAAAGGTTAAGTTACCATCACAAGAACGCAAAATCCACGCTTGGCAAAATGTGTCCAGGCTTCGGGGGAAATGACAGAGGCAGGGATGATGTGCAGAGCATGTTTGGGAATGTTCAGGAAAAGAATAGTGCCATAGGGTGGGAGCCAAGATAACTCCATCTCCGTGATGAAGCTGTTGAGACCTGGCATGAGTTTAAATTCAGCAGCGATGTAACCCCCAGTGTGTGAGAACACGTCTTAAACACCTCTGCGTCTTTCACAGTGCTCTACACGTAATAATTATTTACCGGTTCGATGAATGAATTCAGATTCTCCTTGGATTTGTTCAAGGGCAGTCCCTGTGGTAGCGTCTGGCTTCTCTCCAGCAGGGCGGTCAGAGGTGGCCCTCCAGGGGAAGTCGGATACTATTCTCTACCCTCACATCACCAGACTATAGGGGACGCCCTAGTAGAGGGGGTCCTGAAAGCTCGTCTCTCCTCCAAGCCCAGGAAGGAGGGCAACAAGTTTCCCCTACATGCAAAACAGAAATCAGGGTTCATTGCATGCTCTCATTTCTTAACGGCCTGATAACAATATACAAAATATACATTTTGGTCCACAACCTTCATCTTTTTGACCAACCACAGAATCAAAAGTGCAACGGTCCACTCTTTAAGTTTAACAAGCTGACATTTCCAAGGAGTCCCCACCAGTCCTGCCCGACGTTCACTCAGCATCCCCAATATTGATGCAATCTTTGCTTCTAAGTGTCCCTGAACTTAGTCACCTTCTCAGTTGAATGGGAAGAAAAAGCATCTGAACTTATCTCAGAAACAAAGAATGGTGAGAAAGAAACTTCTAACCTAGAAGTGAGAGAAACCCTTTGTCAAGACATTTCCCAGTTTTCAATGCCCAGTGAAGACATACACAATGGGAAAAACTCAAGCGGCTCAGAGGAGGAAATCTATTTATTTGCACGGTATTGTTTCTTGCATTAGCTCATGATTCCAAGGAAGTGCTGTTGTGACTGTTTGAATTCTAATCATCACAAGACGCAGGCTATACCTCAAGATGTTAATGTGAACACTGACCATAATGATAATCTATTTTTAACACATAATTGTGGCATCATCCAGTAAAACCCCTATCACATCACCACCTGGATAACGGGAAATGACCACCAGCTTAAATGGGGGGGACATTTCGGAGCATCACAGGGCTATTGCTTATTTAATACTCTGAAGGAAAAAACGTCCTAGCAAATGTCAGCTTGTCATGATGGTTTCCTGGCTCCTTCGTTGTTGGACATAAAAGCTATTAGAGGGCTTCCATAAACAGTGGGTTTTTTCAGGTATATTCTTCTATTATGAAAGTTTATCTAAAGAAAGATTTTCTTTGGGGAAATCAATGCCAACGTGTCTTTCCTTAGGATGCAACGCGTGGAAAGATGTAAAACAATTGTTTTGCTGGAGCGGAAAATACTCCTGACATCAGCCCCCATAAGCTTTGTTCTCATTACCATAAAATACAATCATTGCCCATAAACTTTCATAGAAGATGAGGAGAGAATGTTTCTGTCACTAGGCGAAAATTACTCATCTTCTCTCCTAGTGGCTGTCAGTTTCTGGCACAGGGGCTCACGCCCAGAGGATGTCGCTGGTTGATCAAAGGCCAGCTGCCATGGCCCAACCTCCTCCTGCAGGATGGGTCAGAGGGGTCCCTCGGACGGAAATTGAGTTGCTCCAGTTCCTCAAATGTGCCTCAGGCCGACACCCCTCTGCTCCTCTGAGGCTAACCTTTGCTTGCTGGTTTGCCTTGCTTTTGGCACTGTGCTTTTATTCCATTTTAGAGTCGCTGCATAGAATTCCTGTTTAGATTCGTTACCCTACGCTGCCTGTCCTTCGTAACTCCCACTGCCAAAAGAAATGTATCCTCTTCTTTTTCGGGGGCTGGAATTAAACAATATGAATTATTCCTTTGGAATCGAGAGCTAAACTCGCCCTCTGCGTAGCACCCTCGGCAAAGAATCGGGATGCATCAAAGCATACTTCACATTTTCAAAGAAAATGCCTACTCAGATCAGATTTTTGATGACTTTAATTTTCCCCTTTGAGCCTTCAGTGGAATCGTAATTTCCTTTATGTGGAAGAAAGTGCATTGGCTTTGTTAACCAAAATACTACAAAGCTGCTGAGTGAAGAGCAGAGGACAGCTTGGCAATCAGATGCTCATGTGAAGGACTTTGTTTTATGGTGGTGGCTTCTAACATTCATGACTTTGTGCCAACAAGTAAAACGGGCTCCATGTAGAAAGTCTATTGTGATGTTAGAATGAAACATCCTGGCCCATTAGTCCTCAAAGCATTAGGCTTTTTTGTTCTTCTCTTGGTTTAGCTTACGAGCTCGTCTCCTAACTATGGTGCCTGCTAAATGAAATCAAACTAAATTAAAAGAAACAAATAAAAATGGAGCAGATAAGCGCAAGCCTCACAGACTACCCTGTGGCTTCTATATAATCAAATTATTGCATCGGTTGGCTTTTCCTCTTTTTTTCCCCCACACTTGTGAAGGATGAGTAAACTTTGGTGAATATAACAATAGCTTAAATAATTTAGAGGCCAACTTGATATCATCCTAAAAGTATACAGGAAAACAGTTTTCTCCATTGTTTTCCATTTTAATAAAAATGAGTGCTTTTTTCACACACAAATAAATATTTATTTAAAAATTGTATGCCTTTTTAATAGATGTATAATTGACATATATTAGGTTCAGGTGGACAACACAGTGGTTTGATATTTGTATATATTGCAAAATGATCACTTTGCAATATATACAAATAAATACCTAAAAAATACTTTAAAAAATACTTTAAAAAAGTCAGATATCCCTGGATTATTCCTTAAAATCTGGAAATGATTTCCCCTCTGTATATCAGAGGTGAGAAGAAATTCCTTTCCCCTCTGTCTTTTTCCTTCTCTGGTCCCTCCGGGTGTGGAGACCAGAACTGCAAAGCCAGAGGGAAGTCTTCAACTTTGTGTACTCCAAAGCCTTCCTTAGCCAAGACAAATTGTCCTAAGTCACACCATGCTGTTTTGCTGAAAGCATTGTTTTCACTGCTATTGCTTGTGACCATGGCTATAAAGGCAAAGGAAAATGGGACAACAATTATACAGATGATGGAGGCCAACATGGTGCCCTGTACACCTTGAGAGAGAGAGAGACCCAAGGGAAATCACTGGGGGCATTGAATAAACTGCCTGAGTTCTTCATTTTACAAGTGCAAAAGTGGCTTTTCTGGGTACCACAGCCTTCAGAGAAAGCCTGGCAGTGGAAATAAACATTCTTCACTCTCTGGGTTTTTTTTCTTCCTTGACTTTTCCTTCACGCGTGAGACAGGGAGCATAGCAGAAAGAGCTTTAGCTTTGAGACCTAAATTTGCATCTTATCTCTGCAACTTTACCTGTGAGACTGGGTTAAATTACTTAAATGAGCCTCAATTCTGGATTCCTAAAATGGCGCACATGTAACTTCAAAACCGTGGTAACAGCTAAGTGAGCCAGCATACTTAGCCAACAGTTTTTGTAGAGTGTGCGTTCCATAATCACTATTTAGTTTTAATTCAAATTAGATCCTTAGGGCAGTACATGGATCTATAAAGAAAGGTATACGCCTTCTCCTAACTCTTCTTACACTCTACTACAACCAAAACAAAATTAAAACCAGAAAAACAAAGGAACGCATTAGCCCGTCTGAGATATTTCGATATGGTTACGAGGAGTCTTCACAACTTACTAAGATGCGTTCTCTCCCTTTTGGTTTGCTTTAACAAAATTCTAAGTGCCTCCTTATCTGTGCTCCTCCGTCCTTGAGATGCACGGGAGCGTGGCCTGCGATGCCGGCTGTTCCACCAGTGGTCCATTTAGGCATTATTAAAACAAACTTCCAACTCAATAAAGCCTCTCCCGTTTGCAAACGTAAATTATGTTTAATAAGCCTGGGAACGCATGAGGTTGCCAAATCTGAAGCACGACAGCCTTGATGACTTCAGTCCGTTCTCAGCCCTTGATTACAGTTTGATTTCCTTTGGCATCAAGAGACAGACTATTTTAGCGAACAGCGTCCTTCCTTTAGCAAGAGTGAGATCTAGTTACTTGGCAAAGGACCTCTTCATTGGCCAGACAGCATGTCCAACCTCTTAGCAAGAGCTGAAACGCTGAATCTGATGTGAGGGACACACAAAGCAAGGAGCACAACACAGTCCTCGGCTCCCTGAACCATATTTTACAGAGCTGGCTGGTTGAGGACCATGTCACCATGGCCTTCTCAGGTGCATCCTGGCCAGGAGGCCACATTTGAGAGTGAAAGCTTTGCCTTTCACCCATCCCTCAGCTGGACATTTCAGTTAGTACGTTTCCAAATATCGCCTTCCCCTCGGAAGGCTTTGTCTTTCCGGGGTGATGTTTCAGAGTTGTGTGAGGTTCAATCTCCTGGAGACCCCCTAGCCTCGGAATCAGCCTCGCACTCTGCCAAGCCGTTCTCACAAGCACTTTTGGCTCCTCCCAACCATGTGACATTTTCCTTGGGAGTTCACTGTGAGGTCCCAGCTTGCTCCCGTCATCGTCCTTGATGACCTGGGGAGGTTGGTTAATATCACTGCTCGCTTCACATTAGCATACCGGCTCACCTCCCATTCCACTGGAAGGATTGCACTGGTGTGTGTGCGAGAGAGAGGAAGACTTGGGGGCATCTCTGCTCTCTTACTGGGCACAGAGAGAAGCACAGGGACTCTGAGACCCTGGGGCTGCTGTTAACACTGCATTTGTCACGCTTGATGAGGAGACTGACCACATACCCTTGTCCCCGATGTGCTCCACTCTGAACCAGTACTACTCCAAAGGAGAGAGCGTCTCTCCCCACAGAGAACTAAGAAACAGCCTGCTCAATTCACAAGACAGACACGTGAGCCCATCCAAGTGCCTACAAGGAATCCACAATGCCTCTCACCCAGAAAGGCTCTGAGCCTAAACCTTTTGAAATCTCTAACCAGCCAGAGCCCTGTGCTAACCCCTGATTCCTAGAGTTCTCTACCCAGCCTGTGCTCTAGAACTCTCCCCAGACCCTGGATCCCTTCAATCCTATCATAAAAACATGTCTATTCTCGGCCCTATTCTTGCAGAGCTGCCTTTGCTGGCTGATGGACTGATCTGATATGCGTTTCAGGTCTAACATATTAATAGATCCTTGTGTGTTAATGGTTCCCATCTTATGTACCAGGTTTGCATTTTAACAGAAGCATCCTACAGATAATGAGTTTAACCCCACAAATGCTGGCTTAATTTGGTAGGAATTTCAGGCGCCAAGACAGAACCTCAGGGAGAAAAAACATATTTACCTCAAAGAGGTAAATGGGATATTTGACATTTAACTAATTATATCATATAGGCATATATCAAAGTTGGTTTTATTATGTGTTAACTAACTACAGCACAGAAATAAAATTCTCTGGGTCAAACTCATGAAACACCAGAAGTGTCCATATTTGGGCATCTTGATGGAAAAGTCAGGCCATCACTTCTTTTCATATTTAAAACTTTTATCACATCAATTTCACCACTAACAATCCACTAAAAGCTTGGCCTAAGTGGATATTATAATTCTTTTGGTTTTTTAAAAATATAACTGTGGAAGATCCATTTCAGGAGATACTGTTAATATGATGGAGAGAAGAAAAAGCTATTTATTAAAACTTGAACATTTTTGTCCTTATTCTGACGTACCTGAATAGATCACTCAACAACATTTTCGATCATCTCTTAGATGGGGTCATTCAACAATAGCAGAACATTTAATTCCTGACCTCAAGTTGTTTTTAATCTAGCAAAGAAATTAAATATGTATATGAAAAAATCTGTGTCCTGAAAAATATGTTCGATGAATAAAGTAGATATAATTTCTGAAAAATGTAGGAATGATTTAATCATTTGGGAAATTAAAAAAGATCTCTATAAAATTATAATATTCTCTTCCAACAATTCTGCATGTCTGTAGTTAGAACATTTGGAAAAATACTGAGTGGTTTATGGAATGTGAAACAGTCAAAATCCCACCCTATAGTGATGTGATTAATTCATTCCATTCAAATAGCAAATTTACTGAGTCTTACAAAATGTGTGTGTGAGAGCCTTAAATATTACAGAATTGAGATGATATCATAGTGGATGCTACCATGCTTTTTTCACTTATTATTGTTTTGAACTTTTCCCCCATACCATATAAATTTTTCAGAAATATATGTCTGATGTTTTTGTCCAAACTGTCTGCTAGCATTACCTAAGTCTAAATAGATACTGAAAGAAAACCAAGTGTATATACATATGATGTTGGAAAACACCAGATGTGGTTAAAGCCATCCTTAGTTAAGAAAGAAATACACTCAAAAATACACATAAACAATATTAAAATAGAAAGAGAGGGAGGTAAACTCTAATGGAGTCTATAAAAAAAAAAATACCAGGCAGACAGCACATTGGAACATCATCTAAGGACTCAGAAGAAAACAATATCTCTGAACATTATTAAACAGAACCCGTAAGAAATGCTTTCAAGTTTTTGAAATTCTTTATGCCAATGATATTGTTTACAGCTGTCGCTTCTGAAGGTTTTTAGCAAAAGAATCTTATTTTTCATACGAGGGACCCCAATACAGAAAATTCGATAAAGGGCAGGCTTGGACTGGGCAACCATGGGTGGTCAAGAAAAGGCTCAGCTGTGGTTTCACGTCAGTAGCTGCAGTAGTGATGTGGGTCTGGCACTGTTACCATCCAGGAGATTAGGAATTAACCAACCGTCCCATCCCTTCCCACCTGGAGCCATAGACCCTCAGTGTGGTACCCTCAGCTCTTATACAGGCAGTGTGTGTTTCTGAGAATTTCAACCATAACATTTGGAAATGTCCTTCCAAGATTCCATCCCAACTTAACAAACAACAGCAACAAAAAGCAGGAGGGTGGGAGAGGAGAAATCTCTCTGCTGACAAAGTAGAAGCAGATCGGGGTTTACTGCCAGGTCTGGCCTCAGATGTCCCTGGACAGGGTAGGATGTGAGAGAATTCACACAAGCCAAGGTTGTATCATGTCCTGGCTTTACCTGTTACCCACATGATTGATTCATCATGGTCTCCGTTTAACTGATAGGAAAACTGAGGCCCAATGAGATTAAATGCTGAAAATCGCTCATCTGGTCGGCATTGGAGGGAACGATCCATCCCAGGAAGTCTCGTTCCCACTTCACAAAATGTTGACTCCATGTGTGGGTCTTTTCAAAAGCCATTTTCTGGCAGTTCTCTGAGGTTTCCCCATTTCATTTTTTATTACTTTGGCAGATTAAAAATCACAACATAAAAGTTTGATTTCAAAACAAATATAAAAATTGTGTGTGGGAAAAATCCCCCAAAGAAATATAACAGGTTAACTTTGTGTGGCGACGTCTGGATGGTGGGACAAGAGGGGTTTATTGTGTGTGTGTGTGTGTGTGTGTGTGTGTGTGTGTGTGTGTGTGTGTGTTTATAAAATAGCTGCTAACTGATTAATAATGGAAAAAAACATGTTATGAACTTATGTTAAAAAGGAAATACAGGTTAGTTAACTTCATTTCTATATACACACAGAAAGAAATAGGCAAAAATGTTGAGGATTTACAATTCATTTTTTTCTATATATTTTAAAATTTTCACAGATTTTCTTTAATGAACAAATAGTACTAATATAATTCAGGAATGTGATAAATGCATTTTTAAATGAAAAAAGTAAGAACTTCCCATTTTCTCCCATTTCCTACTTGGGAAAAACAAGAATTGAGCTCAGTTGAACCAGAAAATATTTCTAGCTAGTATGTACAGGATTTTTTTAAGCCCAGAAGCAGGATTAAAGTACATTAAATAATAACGGAAGTCACCAGTCTTAAGCACTCTCTGTGTGCCAGGCCCTGTTCCTGGGCATCAGACATGTGATCTCTTTAATAATCCAACAGTCCAATGAGAGAAATACAACTACGTATTTGCATTTCACAGATGAGGAGAGTAAGCCTAGGGTTTCATGTCTTTTCCAAGGAAAAAGAAGTAGTAGATGGTGGAGGCTGTATTTGAACCTAGGCAGTCTGCCCACAGACCCTGCCCTAAACATAAAGCCACCCCTCCTTAAAGCAATAGTAAGGGTGACACAGAGATGACCAGTGATTCCAGGAGACACAAAATAGACGTGTTTGCCAGGCATTGTACCCCCCTCCCTAGCAGCAGAGTGTAAACTCGTATGCCCTGGGATCCACACAAATGATGAGACTGTTTGCAAAACCATACTTCTACCTACTAGAGGGAGGCTCTCAATACAAGTAAACACTGAGAGTTCCAGCACATTCTGTACCAGCTTGCTTCCAAAGTTCATTTCCTCCCAGGGAAGAAAAAAAAAGAAAAAATGTATATACATACTATATATTTTTTCTTTTAATTAAAGAACCAAAATTAGACCAAGGGAGGGAATCACTGGTTAAACCACTAGCATCGCTTCCTTCGGCATCTTGATAATGATTTAGAAAAGTAAAAGGGAACAACGATGGTCTCACAATGTTCTTTTCCAGGGGAAAGAAAGATTAAATACCATAGACCTATTAAACTTGATGTGAGAATCTATTTTCTGATAAGTCTTCCATGGTGGAAAGAATTCATAATCTTAACCAGTTATTAATGAACAGAAACTGAAAGATTTGTGAGGACTCCAGCCTGGGAGATGAGCAAACAAACAAATTCCCCCATGTGCTTCTCTCCAAGAAGCAGCGGCCAATTCTGGATTAGCCTGCAGCAGGGATGGTGGCTCAGGCACTCAGTTACTCATTTATTCCACCCTCCTTTCCTTCCTTCCTTCCTCCCTTCCTCCCTCCCTCCCTCCCTCCCTCCCTCCTTTCCTTCCTTCCTTCCTTCCTTCCTTCCTTCCTTCCTTCCTTCCTTCCTTCCTCCCTCCCTTCCTCCCTCCCTCCCTCCCTCCCTCCCTTCCTCCCTCCCTCCCTCCCTTCCTTCCTTCCTCCCTTCCTTCCTTCCTTCCTTCTTTCCTTCCACAAATACATACATACCCTATTCTAGGTGTCAAGTACTGCATAGAATACATTTGTGAACAAGTTATAATTTTAGCCCTCAAGGAGTTTATGTTCCAGTGGATGAGGCCAACAACAGACAAAAAATAAAGATAATATAAGATAAATTCAGGTAGAGATCAGGCTATGAAATACCATGAAGTAGGCTGGGAAGAGAGAAGTGGCAGAAGGGAGTAGGCAGGAGCATTACTTAAGAGGGATGCTCAGGAAGGATCTCTCCGTGGAGGTGCCTTTTGAGTAGAAGGATTTGAAGAAATGAGGCATGTAAAGTTCTTGGAAGACAGAGAAGCGCAGGATGAGGGAGGTGCAGTTCAGCTGCTCTGAGGCAGAACAAGTTGCCATGGTCACTAGCAACAAGAAGGCAATCACTGCTACAAGAACCTAACCCAGCGGATGGGTCTCCCACAGGGGTGATACTGTCTCCCAGGGTACAGAGCAATGCCTGGAGACACTTTTGATTGTCACATCCAGGCGGTGGGCAGGGGAGGGGCAAGTTTTACTGGCATCTAGGGTAGAGGCCAGGGATGCTGCTAAACATCCTACAGGGCACAGGACAGCGCCCCCAGCCTCCACACCCCCCCCCAAGAATTATCCAGTCCAAGATGTCAGTAGTGAGTGCAGTTGAGACACCCTGTTCTAAGCTCTCTTCTCCAGCCTTTTGGAGACGGCTCTGTCTTTCCCTGTGATTATGGGGTCCGTGATTAAGGAGAGAATTTAGAGAGGAGAACAAAACAATCTTTTGTCCCACATTGTATACACCCTCTGAATAGGAAGAAGGACCACTGAACTGAGCATATGAACAGTGAACACATGTACAGTGCAAATGAACATATCCGAGGAACATATAATAAGAGCTTAACATAGAATTATTATTACGTTTATAAAATCTTTAGCTGCTTTAGCTGCATAACTTTGTCTCACATGATGTAGTACAACCTCTTCACTTCCAATTTGCATCCTAAAAACTTGGCAGCAAGCGGTACACTGGTAACTAAAAGGATTGATAACAACCCAGGGAGAGCAAACTAACAAGGGGAAGGAAAGGGAGAAAAGATGCAGCCCACAGAGACTGGGAATGAGATGGGGAGTCAGGGGGTGAAGAGATACAGAAGTCTGGGCTGTCGTAGATACCGGGCATCGCCGCGCAGAGAGCTCTGAGCTTTCCTGGCAAGATTGTGTCAGACGAGACCCAGTACGTGCTGCACAGAGAATGGGAGGAGAGAGAAGGAAGAGATTCAAAGGTTAAAATTTCTAGGTTTCTTAATACAGTGTTGCAAATACCTTTTGAGTGAAAGTGCTCATATCTGCAACCAAAGATGTCTAGGATTTGGGAGGGATAATGTTTGGGGGGAAACTAGAAAGTTGTTTGCATTTTAGGAAAAATTATAAAAGATCCATGCAGAAGACTGTGCCTTTGCACTTTCCCATTTCTCCCTTAGTTTTCTCCATGTCAAACCCCTTTAGACCTCGTAACTGCATGAGCCAGTTGGCTGCTTCTTCAGGACTAAAGAGAAATAAGAAAACGATGGATTTTTTTTTCTCAGTTCTGGTCTTTCATCTTCCTCATTCAGTAATCAATTACTGGTTGCTGTTACTTTTCTCCTCTATGCCCCCTACTGCATCCTCTTTCTTCCACATGTAAGAAGCAGACACTTAGGGAGAGAAGTAATAGAAGGGAAGCAACTCCACCAAGAACTGAAACGAGGAACAAAGCTTGCAGGCCTCGAAAGTTGTGCTCGATGAGTTGCACTCCCATAAATGAAGTAAAATATGGTATATTTGGTCCATAAGGTTGCTCAAATAACTATGTCCGGTATACGTACGGAACCTGCTCTATGAGATTTTAAATCTGCCTAAAAAATTGGATATTTACGATCATTGTGCTTATGCTGATGCTATGCACCTACAAGTTGTATTTCCCACTAAAATAGGTCTATAATTATTAAAGGCATTAAAAAATAGAAGACACTCAGTGACCAACCAAATGAGACCTCCCAGTAACGCAATAGATGATATCAAACCAGACGTTATTCCCGTGTGAAACAGTTTTATGTATTTCTGACTGCATCTGTCTAGTTTCACAGCTCATTAGCAAGACAGTCCAAAAGGAGATGGCACTGTTATTGCTTATTGCACTTATTATCTAGGCCACTGCAGTAGACGCATGTATACCAGCATAAATAGCATACAGTTTGGGTGCCTCTGAAATCAGTCATCCACCTTATATGCTGATAAATATCTCTTCACATCACTGGGTAAATTTACACTGTCTCGAGTTAGGGGGAGCAGAGAGCAGATAAATATATGAGATAAAGCTGTCTGTTCAGAATGGGGAAAAGGAGTGAAGGATGGACCTAGTGAGACCCCACCTTTACCCACCGTCGGAGGATACAGGCTAGCGAATGTGCAAAGGCCGAGTACGCATCTGGTACAAGATTTAATGCTGGCCACGAACGGAAAATAAACGTTGATAACAATCAAGTCTAGATCTTAACGGAGAGATCATCTTGCTTCTGTTTGGAATATGTGAAGTTTTGTTTTTTTCTTTTTTCTTTTTTTGGTGTTATTAGTAGCACTGTGTTTTTTTTTAGGGAAGGGATGCCTGGGAAGTGAACTTACACGGACGTGGTGAGCCACAAGTTAATCATCTGTCGTCCGCCTTGGGTTTCAAGAGCTCTTCTGCGTGGCTGGGAGTCCCTGAGAAGGTCACAGGAAATGGCCTGATGGGCGTAACTACAGAGGGCTGGCGGACAGTGAGAGCCGAATTTCTTTTCCCATCAGTGTCTAAATTTGTCTCCATTGTTTCTTTTTTTTTCTCTCTCCTACTAAAATGGGACTTGGGCCCAGTGAGGGACAACAGTATCTTGACAGAGAACTCTGCGCATCGAAGACAGGGTCGTCTGCATTGTCCGAGCGCCATGTGCAACAGAGATTACACCCGGAGAAAACAAAAGAACTACGCAACAGAAACGGCCGCAGCCAGTAAACAAGAGGAACGTGATCCGCTGGAGCAGGCTTCTTCCTGCAGCGGCTGGAGTTGGTGAAAAATAATTGTTTCTTTCCCACCCCACCCCCATCCTTAACCTATGGCCACAAGAAAGGGGATCCAGAGAGCTAGGTTTTCCTAAGGCTCAGCCTCCTCCTTGGGAATGGGTTAAAGACTTTCAGAATCTGTGTGAGCGGAAGTTTCATCAACAGTCTTGTTGCCCTAAATGGTACCCTGGTGGCCTCCAAGTCTTAATGCAACTTACAGTACTTCTATTATGACTGGGAGAAATCTGACTCAACGTATAATAGAAGACAGTGTAGTCCAATATTTTTCACTTATACGGGGTATTAGACTTACAAATCAATGGCATACAGGTCAATGACCCAGATAATACATTTATTAGTTTTCAATATAGCAAATGACTTTTCATTCATTCAACAAACATTTCTCTATGCCAGGTTTTTAACTCAGCAGTGGGCTTAAATTCTAGGGCTAGATCTCCCAGCACCCTTGCAAAGCTGAGCACACATGATTTAAAAAACCCCATATGTAAGAATATGATATTCATAAAAGTTTAAAAGTGTGTACTATTTTCTTTATTTGGGGACTGACATGTACATACTGCTGTATTTAAAATGGATAACCAGCAAGTACCTACTGTATAGCACAGGGCACTCTGCTCAATATTATGTAACAACCTGAATGGGAAAACGGTTTGAGAAAGAAAAATTTTAAAAATAAAAGTTAAAAAAAAGAGATTCATAGCAATATATATATATATACACATATATATATTCATATAAATATATATATGTATCCCCACTGTAGAAGCCTTTGGTGATTACATTTTACAAGATAGAAAGTGTGTGACTATCCATAGACTTGCTAAACTGGATCAAGCCTCTGGGTACCTCTAAGATAGCCATACATTCAATAGCCTCCATCACTAGTGTAGCATCTTGGGAAATAAAAGCAGGGACCACAGAACGGAGGCTGACTCAGACACACCAAGCAAAACTCCCAATACCCTGGCGTAGTTATAGCTGAGCACACCCCTCCTCCTCCTGTGTTTGCTGATGCTATCACTCCTGAAAGCAAGCTCTGCAGGAACCGCTGCTCCTACAGAGCTGATGGGAAATTGATCAAAGACAAAGAAGACGTTTATAGTTTTCCCCAAAGTGAAATGCCTAAAAATGTTACTGTTGTTTTTGCAGCTACTCAACTCCTTCCATTTAAGTTATTGTGCAATGTAATTTATGAACTCAAACAAGGAGCTGGACATCCAACATACAGGAGAACTGAAGGAATGTCTGTGCAGGAGGTGGTGATACAAGAGAGGACCAAAGCTACTAAGATGTGCTTTTTCATAATGTTATTACGGCTCATTTCAGAATCCTTGTAATCAAATTTCAAATCTCTGTATCATTAATCACCTTTTCCGGATATCATGGAAGTAAAATACTCTGCAGTAACGGCCCTGGGTCAGTTTGCACCCGCTCATCATGTGCCTGCTGTATTATGAGTTCCTTTTGATTTCTGCAGAGGTATGTGGAACCTGTCATCGTTAGGTATTTGGAAAGCAATTTGCTGCCTCTTGACACTTGGTCTGTCTGAGATCTAGAGAGGTGTGCAGACAAACACCGGTCGATGGGGCCCAGGCCCAGCAGAGGACGTGCTTCCAAAACACAGCAAAGTACACATTAAGGCCATCTTACGTGGGTGTCAGAAGTTGAGATAATATCAGAAAACAAACTTTACTGGTACCCTAAAATCATAAATAAGTGGTTAAGCAGAAATGCGGATTTGGGGACTTCATCCCAGGACTCGGAGAAATATGGACTTAAGAGGCAACAAGCAATAGAAAAAAAAAAAATTTAGGGCACAATATACAACCATATCTCCCTGATCTCAAGGTCAAGAAAGACTTCGTTATAGTAAAACCAATGAAAGAAATAATAAAAGAAAAAATTGTTTAGACTTACAATGTACTAGATACTATTGTATGTGCCTTACAAATACCAACCAATTTAATCTTTCTTATAAAGGTATGAGATATACTATAAATTAATCCTACTTTACAGCAGAGATAACAGAGCTTACGAGAGATAACGTGATTTGCTCTAGATGACATAGTTTATAAAGGACAAAGGCAAGATTTAATCCCAGGTTGTCTCGCTTCTGAGTATATATATCAAGCTCTATGGAACCCATGCTGGGACTTTACTTTTTGAAAATGCAAACATCTGTAAAAATGTTTTTAATTAAACAGAAAAAAATAACAAGGGGACAGGTTAGTATCTGGAGATTCTAGATCAGTGGTCTTAAACTACAGCAACAGAATCACCGGGGGAGCTTAAAAAATGCCAGTGTTAGGTGTCCGCACACAGGCCAGTTAAATCAATATCACTGGGGAGGAGTCTGGTGTTAGTATATTTATTAAAAGCACACAGATGATTCTAACATGCAGCCAAGGTTAAAAACAATTGAAATAGATCCAAGGAAATATATATCATCATTTTTTTTTTTCTGCGGTACGCGGGCCTCTCACTGCAGTGGCCTCTCCTGCTGCGGACGCGCAGGCTCAGCGGCCATGGCCCACGGGCCCAGCCGCTCCACGGCATGTGGGATCTTCCCGGAACGGGGCACGAACCCGTGTCCCCTGCATCGGCAGGCGGACTCTCAAGCACTGTGCCACCAGGGAAGCCCTATCATCATTTTAACTAAGAAAAAAAAAAAAGAACAATGAGCACCAGTAAATGAATCCCAGAAAAGTTTCAAATGGATGGTGAAAAAAAAAAGAGTACTCTGCTTATAGAGATACATGGTTTCAAACAATAGGACATCATTCAGTGCCTATGCAATTAACAAAAAGTTTTTTTAAAATTTGATACTCATGATGATGATGGTACCCTTTTTTTAGCAAAAGAACAATATTGGGTCTATAATTTGGTATGTTCTTTCTAGAAGTATTCAATGAATATGCATTAAAACACTAAAATTGAGGGACCTCCCTGGTGGCACAGTGGTTATGAATCCTCCTGCCAATGCAGGGGACACGGGTTCGATCCCTGGTCAGGGAAGATCCCACATGCCGTGGAGCACCTAAGCCTGTGTGCCACAACTACTGAGCTCGGGTGCTGCAAATACTGAGCCCACGTGCCAGAACTACTGAGCCCACATGCCATAGCTACTGAAGCCCACGCACCTAGAGCCCGTGCTCCACAACAAGAGAAGCCACCACAATGAGAAGCCCGCGCACCGCAACGAAGAGTAGCCCCTGCTTGCCACAACTAGAGAAAGCCCAAGTGCAGCAACAAAGACCCGATGCAGCCCAAAATAAATCATTCATTCATTCATTAAATTTTAAAAAAACAGTAAAACTGACTCCATTTTCCAGAATCTATCCTAAGCAAATAGCAATGGGCACATTGGGTCATGGTAACAGTATTATTTATAGTAGCAAAACTGGCAACATTGTTCATGGCAAACATGAGGAGGGTGTGTATATACATTATTGATACATTCACACACTGGACTACAGCACTGTGAGGGATTACAAAGCCCTCTTCATGGGTAGGGGACATACCTATGACATAAAGTTACCTGAAAACAAAAAACAGATAATGGAACTGTACCATGTATATTCCCCATGTTGTATATATGTAATAAAAACACTGGAAGGAAATAAGCAAAACATTAACAATAACTATCCCTATTATTATCATCCCTGAAAATTACAATGAAAAGGTAGCATTCCAGCAGGTCTGAGAAGGCAGAGAAGTCATTTAGACACGGATCAGATCACATTGCTGAGAGGTCACATTCTGAGACTTGTGAAATGCCATCAGAACCCCAAACCTGAGGACCTGGCATACAGAGAGGCAGAGGCCGTAGTCACCATGTGCAGAGCCTGGGTGAAGTAAGCCTGCCGTGCTCTGGGCTCTCAGGCCACTTTCCACTGTTCATACCTGTTTACTGGTGTCATGTTAGGGCTTAAGATAAGTAAACACACGTAGATATTTTCAAAAGTCTAGAAGCAGAATCTGTGTGACTGGATCACATCTCCAAATAACTTTTAACATCTTTATGCAAGTTATAAAGGTAAGCAATTAGCATGCACGAATTAGCACTGCATTCTCAAGCCGCTTATTCACTTCACTTGTATGTGAAAATGTATACTTACAAGTTCTGAGACTTTGTGAAGCTTCAGACCTTTGGAGGCACGTTACCCCCTCCTAAAGACCCCCATGTTTGAGGATCAGCTGATGCTCACGACCTCCCCACACTGAGTGGTTCAGTGTCCCCCCGACCCATTCCAACCTCCATAAATTCTGCGTCTTCCAGAAAAACCCAACCGTACACAAGCAAAGAGAAAGAGTATTTCTGAGTTTAAGAGATATAAGGAAATAGGATGTGTATACATATATATCAATAAATGAATTACAGAAAAATTACAAGATATATAATATATATAAATCTGTAGCATATATAAAAATGTATTGAAAATCTAAGAGTATATACATTTTTTTTTGCTGAAATTAATCATTTAAAGAATCTTTCTTTCTGAAGCTGCCATTTCCTGCCTGAGCCTGTTCAGCCAGTAATAATATCCCATCAGGATTAACTAGAGGCCACCGCACAACTCAGTGGATGGGATGTTGATAAATGACTTTCACAGCAGGAACGAAATCCTCCTCTTGTCCACAGGAAGCGAGAGCAAAGAAGCGCAGAGCGAGGGTGAGACCGAGCCTCTCTATTTTTGTGTGTTTCTCCCACGTGAATGACGGTCACAGTGGGAGGCAGCTAATGGCCGCGTCAGGATCAAAAGTCCAGAGGGGAGCGTGGCCACTTACAGTAACACACCTGTGGCCTGACCACCTTTCAGAACCAGGACCCATTTGTACCGCTCGCTGGGAAGACCCAAGGGTCTTCCACTCTCTTCTCACCTGCTCCCCTGCACTTCATTCTATGCCCACAGAACTGAAAGGACCAACAAAACGATGGAGCAGTGTCTTGATGGGCAGCAGGTGTGAGGGCACAGCCACGCATCATGGTTGTTGCTATAAGAAAACCAAAGCCACTGGTCCCCACTGTAGGCTGTCACCCTTCCTACCTCAATAAAGGAGCAAAAGAGAGCAAGCCCATCTCTGCTGGGAAGAAAGGGCGGTGGATGGGAGGAACGTTTTGATAAGTGAAGCACATGATGCTGCCCAGCTGTGCGATGCTGAGAAGGACAGCTGACAAGGAGGAACCTGGCCAACTGTGATCTGGGAGGCTGGCTTTCTGGCTAAAGATGTGACGCATGTGACTTGGAAGTGGTTTTTAGGGTTCCAACAAGTCGGTGGGGATATGCCTTACAGGATTAGATCCTCACCTCGCATAGTAACCTACGATGCATGGGCTTTTCTGTGCTCAGAAATGAGGTCGGCAATGGGGAAGATGCCGACGAAAGGTGAGATCGGGTCCCATCCTCAAGGAGCTTCCACCAAAACCAGAAGGATAAGAATAACACCATCGACAACAGTGCCAACTGCGCCTACCATCCCCTTGTTGACATCAGTCTCAGAGAAAGAGAAGCGTTTCTTATTCTCCTGTTCAAGACTGACCCAGAGCCCCACTCCACACGCCATCCAGACCAACTAGGCTTGCTCCCTGTGGGCTTGTTTCCCTCCTCCGTAGCCAAGCTCCTCCCCTCTATTCCATCCGTGGCCCTCAGAGTAAGAGCATGTGCCCAAGCTGCTTCCTTTGAAGTGAAAAGCCTTTCCTCAGTCTTACACTCCCCTCCGCTGCCCACCCTCTCTCTCCCTTCCAGAAGAACACTCAGCACCTGCTTGACTCAGCTCTGCACTCCGTCTGCAACCTTAAGCAATGGGTCTTCTGCCCCCACACACACTACATTGCAAAGTGGAGTTTGCTGACTGTCACCTGAATGGACCCTTTCGCGTTTGCACCCAGCATTGTACTTAGTACGTTCGATGTCTGATCTCCTTCCTTTAGACTCTCATCATCTCTAGCCTCAAGATTAAAATAGCTACCTCACTGGGCCACTTGGTTTCCAATTTGGAAATCATAATCCATTCTTCGGGCTTCTGCCGAATGATCTTCCCAAACCCCCGTCTAACCACTGAGCTCTTCCAGTGGTTCCTCAGCAGCAGAAGATACCACCAAACATTGTTGGTGCACATCCATTCAATAGCTATGCACCGAGCGCTGCGCTGTACCAGGGATGGTGTCAATGCTGGGCACAATGGGATAAAAAGACATGACCCTTATCCCCACGAAGCTTGCAGTCCAGAGGGGGAGACAATGAAAGAGCAAGGAGGGTGACAAAAGGTACAAACTGTGATGAGGGTTACCAAGGGAACAAATGCCATCACAGAAATTAAAAAGATGGGGGAAATATTTCAGATGGAGAGGTGTGGAAACTTCTCCCTGAGAAGGTGGCATTAAAGCAAGAACTAAGATCCAGGTGATGACTCAGGGAACGCAAGATCCAGGAGCACTGCAGTTCCTCGTTCAGGATGGTACCTGGCCTGTCCGAGGAAGGGCAAGATCAAAATGGCTGGACAGGAAGAGGAGAAAAGGCAAGAAAGATTACTGAAGTAGTCAGGGGCAAATCACTCCTGGTCTTGGAGGCCAGGTCAAGGAATTCAGATTTTATTGCAGGTGCAATGGAAAGCTTTTGAAGGATAACAAGCAGGGGAGACACAAAAGCTAATATTGCTTGCTTAGTGACAAATGGAATGTGGAACAGAGAGGAAGCTAGCTAAACATGATCGTAATCTTCCCAGGCAGACGACAGTGAAGATGGAGAGGAAGAGACTGGGGGGAAATTAAGAGTTCAGCCTCAGCTGTGTTAATCTTGAGATGTTGAGTTAGAGATGTGCTGTGGATAATTAGAAATATGAGTCAGAGGAGAGATCTGGCTGGATATATAAATCATCTATACATGAATTATATTTATAGCCATGGGGACGGAAGGAACCATCTAGCAAGAGGGTGGCAAGTGAGAAGAGCATGCAGAACAAAGAAACCCCAAACATTCAAAGGAAGGGATAGAGGAAGGGATGCCCAAAAAAAGATGGAGAAGGAGGTGTCAATGAGAGGAGGAAACAGCAGAGGGTGGTGTGAGGGAAGCAAAGGAAGAAAATGTTTCAAGAAAGAGGCATCATCAAATATGCCAGTGAGATGAGGGTTGAGGATTAATCATCTGAGATAGGAAGAGAGGTGTCGAGTAAACGACATCTGGAAATGTGGAGCTAAACGAGAAAGCCTGTGAACAGATAACTCAGGAAGGTAAACCCACAACTAGTTAGTTACTTATGAAATGTATAGACCCTCATAAAGAATCAAACATCAAGGTTAAAGAAAAGCATTTTTTAAGGTGGATCTAAAAACACTGAACAATATGATAATTGATGCAAGAAGGCAGACTGACTTTAAAGCATTAAAGATATGTCTGTTTCAGACTTTGTTAATCATTTAAGGATAGCAACTCCCAAAACAGTAGAGGCAATGAACAAAAGGATGAACTAGAAAGAGTCACACCAAATTCATAAATGTAGCCTCTGGAGACAGAGAGGTGATGGGACTAAAAAAGTAACTACAGGAATTTCAACCTTACCTGTAATGTTACATTTTTAATAAAAAAATAATATTGAACACAAAAAGAAGAAAAGCATTTTTACCAGTTAGCAAACCAGTTTCTAAAGTTCTAAAAACAAAATGTCAGCCAAAGTGTAGTAACACTGGTATTTTCTATGTTGCTCTTGACGTTATAAACGTTTCCTTTAAAAGGAAAATAATCTGGCAGTAGATATATCAAGAACTTTGGTCCAGGAATTATACTTATGGGAATCTAGCCTGAAAAATTAACCTAAAATACTTGCATGCCACAGGCCGTTTATTCCAGTATTATTTATAATACTAAAACTGTGAGAGAAAATTAAATATCCCCAAAGAGTGAAATGGTTAGGTAAATTATAGTGTATTCCCTTAAAGAAATATTATTACTAACATACTAGAATTAACATAAAAAGTGTTTATGGTAGAATGGGAAGTAAATAATGCACAAAAAAATATATTCAACTCTGATTACAGCGTAAAAGTTAATATGCACTTAAGAAAAAGTGCCTGGAAAGACGAGCATTCAAAAAACTAGAAGCAGTTTTCAAGGAAGGTGGACTTAGAGGATCATTTCCGCTCTTTTCTATAATATAGCAGTAATGAGGTTTGTGTCACTTTCATAATAAAGACGATTTTATTAAATATTTTTGGTAATAATATTCTCTTTTGGCCCCATGGATAACAACCGTGTCGTGGATATCATGTTTGAATAACAAGGGAAAATATTAGTATTTATAATCTTTCTATCACAATTGTGGGGATTTCTTTTAAATGAATGCAAGACTACCTGGACTGATCTGTTTATTTTGAGACCCAAGCTCCTTGGTTTATTCCATTTATAAATATGTAACTTTGTGAGAGGTTGTAAATGTGAACAGAATCTGCTTGGCTAGTAGCTGACAATCTCCTGAAAGAGCTTTACTTTCAGGGTTTTTTCCATTCCTGCTTTGCCTAATCCTGAGTCTTTGCTGTTGCTGCTTTTCCTCCGTGAAACCAACACCCCAGGCTCCTTGGGACCTGAGCACAGCCCCCAAGTAACTACTTTCAGAGCACAGGGGCCAAGAGGCTGCCAGCCCCTACCTGAAACCGCATGCCCAAGAGCAAAGATTCAGGTGACAGAGGGGAGATGTTCTTTTTCCAATTTCAAGGAAGGATCTGGGCTTAGGAAGTAGGGAGTGGCATTTTCCTGTCTCTTTTTCAAAAGGACACACTACACATTGTGGTTAACTTTTTCTGAAATACATTCCATCTAATCGTTGTGAGAAAAAAAAAATTAAGAAAAATAAATATAAGAGGATGAAAGAAGATAGAAGAAAAAAATTAAAATACCTATAAACCATGACTGCACGTTGTCCTAATCAATCTCCGGTTTTAATTTTGGAGAAAAAAATTTTAATCATGTTAAATAAATGTACTCATTCATCTTGACAGGAAATTGGAGGGGAGAAGCTGAGGGAAAGCCTAAAAGCAACGCTTTATATTTCATACATGAATTATTCAGGCAAGGGAGAGAAATTGAGGCATGCGAGAAAAAGAGGGCGAGGCACAACTCAAAGAACTTGGAGGTAGTAGAAAGGAAATCTATTTTTTCCAAGTCTGAGCTGCAAATAGAATAACAATTTTCTTCTGTATTCTAGTTACGCTGCAACATATTATTGAAAGCCTTTATATATAACTGTTCTAAGCACAAAACACTATAATGCAATGTTTAAAACATGCTTTCTCCGAGGTGAAGGCTGACTGGCTCAGTGAGTAGAGCGATGCAAAAAAAAAAAAAAAAAAATCAGATTGAAGGTAAAAATGACATAAATCACCTAGAACTATAATTTGCAAATTCATTGGATGAAGTGATTAATCAAAGCATGGCTGAGTTTTAGGAGTTGAGATTTTGATCTGACAAGTAGAAGAAACGGAGTGAAGCTCAGGCTGCAGCATGAGGACTGACAATGTTTTTTTCCCATGCTCATCACAAGGCTAATTACTTCTCTCCCGCCGCCCCCCCACCCCGCGGACAGTCCCAAATTAACATAAATGGACCAGGTTAGACAAATCTCGGATGCATGTAGTACTTAAGAATCTATTGTTCCTGATACAGGAATAGCTTGAGACCCATGAAGAAGTTGCCCTTCGGTTCCTTTTAAATGGTGTCGAGGTGGAAGAACGGATAAAAAGGGCCATGAAAGCAACCAAGAGCTGAACCCAAACCACCAACTTACACGGACTGCGGAGGAAGGGGAGTTTCACCTGTTCACGCTTCACACTTGTGAGCACAAAGGTCTTACAAGAAAAGACAGCAGGAAGTGGGATAGACAAATGCCCTCTGGTCATGCAGTGTCCTGAGCCAATTCCTTTCTAAGTGCAGGTAAAGCGTTTTATATTTAGTGACAACAATCGACTATATTACAAATTAATGAGGGCTCGGATGCTTGATTGGAGATAGTCTGCCCACACTTTTGCCATCATCGTTAAAAAAAAACAAAAAGAGAGACTGCTCATAACTAGAGGCAAAGAGATGGCCGAAGGCAGGTGGCTGTAAAGTTCCAGACACATCGCGCCGGCCAGACAACGTCAAGGAGTCTTGGGTTTCCTCCCAGGCCCGTCTGCCCTTTCTTGAAATCCCAGTCAGCATTCTCCAGTCAGCATTCTCACTTTCTCAGAATCCACTGCAGAGAGAGCTCGCATGTCACCTGGGCTTCTTGTTTTTAAATTCCCAGTTTCCTAGTATTTTCCCAAGGCTCGTTGTATCTCATCAAAAGGACTCGGGAAAGAGCAGGGGTCCATATGCGGCCGTAAACAGGAAGAGGTTGCCTCCTCTGAGCCAGGCGAGGACACAAGCCCGGTCCTATGTGGGCTTGTGAAGCGGAGATAAGGAGGCGAATGAAAACAGTCGTGGATCTGTGATAACTTGACCACAAACAACCAACTCAGTGAACGGGGTCCACAAACATTTCAAATACGTTTCATTTCGGAAGCGTCATCCATCCCGCCAGGGGCACGCTTCATGCGAACAGAGCTTGCTGAGTCGGGACCAGCACCCTCTCCACTTCGCCATGGGGGCTGCTTCAGACCTTTCAACTCTCCCCAGACCTCCTCTGACCCAAGCCCTGAAATGATCCCCTCCCCTCCTCCTTCACGAAGACGATGGATGGATGGAAAGAGGAACTCTCCCAGCTTCTCAGCACCGAGGCAGACAGCTTCTGGACAACCGCACCCAGCCTTCCCGCTCTGGTCCAGCCTCTTTGTAGGATGGGTGCTGATTCCCAGAGTGCCTTGTCCTCCTGTGCTGCAGGCTTCATTCCTTCCCACATCTTCAGGTCCTCACTCAACCAATTACCAAGTGCTGTTCCCCTCTGCCATAGCCCTGCTGGCACGTAAGGCACCTTTGAGCATCTCTGTGTAAAGATCATTACGAAAAGGCATCCCTGCCTCTCGATGACACCTACTGGTGCTACACCAAGGCTGACTCTCGGCCCCGGTGTGCCTTTCGCCCCCACCCGGGGCACCATGGTGTGACACACAGTTGTGGCTCGGCCCACCCCCACCATCATTAGCACCACCACCTGTTCCTCCAGACCCCAACGTTCTTCAGGGTCCGTAGCTTTTAAAAAATGTAAGTCGTTCACATCGAGAGATGGGAAGGGAAGGAGACCTGACCTCAACATCTTCTCTTTTAGTGGCAAATTCCTTTGTTCCACAGGCAAACTTTCTGAAAGTATTGTCCATATTAGTCTGGTCATCTTCCTCACCTTCCACTTCATCTTCAGTCCACTGAAATCTGTCTCTCACCTTGATTTCTCTGCTAAAATCATTTTACAAAAATCTCTGTTTTGTGCTTTGTCACCGCTGGTGTGGTATTTTGTGGTGTGGTGGTGTGTGGTGGTGGGGTGAGGATGGCCACTCCTTCGTGTCAAGGTTTTCACGCCCTCCCATCTCCCCCATCAAGAAAAAACCAAAACGAAACCCACTGGGAGTTCCCCTGCCCCCTCTCTGTCTGTTCCTTCTGAGTCTGCTTTAAAGGAACTCTTCTGCCTGTCCCTTGAACATTGGAACCTTTCCAGTTTCTGTCCTAAAGTGTTTTATCTTCTCCCTCTCCACACCCTCACTGGTTGGTCCAAGAATGTTAATAATTCTATTTGTGCTAATGACCGTCTAATCTACATCTCCAGCCGAAGAGCTCCCAAGCTTCAAACCTATAGAGTCAAGCTCCCAAAGGACAGCCCTCCTTGGGTGGCCTCCCAGTACCTGCAGTTCAACCAGTTTCCATATGAAACCTGTCATGGCTCCGTGAATGACCATCTGCCAACTCAGGTGCCCTGACCAGGAGCCGGGCAGCTCCCTGATTCTGTCCTATTCCTTTCTCTCTCCTCACAATCCACCAGCAAGTTATCTGTGCTGTTCCCGAGTCTCTTGACCCTGTCCAGCAGCCTGCTTATGCTCACTGCCTTCTCTCCAGAATTCTACATGTCCTAACCGCTTTGCCAACCTCTCTTCTTGTCCATTTCCTCTGCGTTTTCTAGAATTGTCTTTCTAAAGCACAAATATGACTTTGTCCTCTGCTGCTTAAAATCCCTCAGCTGCTCCTCGTTATTCAAGCGTGTACTCTGAAACCCTCCAAAGCGGCCTTCAAGCCCTGTACGACCCACCTGTTGTGCTCCTCACGCTCACCATCACCTCCTCACACCAACATCCTTCGGTTTCTAGAGCACATCTTACTTCATACCACCCTGTGGAACACTCCGTCTACCTAGGACATCGGCTCTCTGTCCTCCCAGATATTACGTGGTTCTAACCCCGTTCGTCCTTCATGCTTCAACCTGGACATCGCTTCCCCCAGAAAGCTTTCACTGACACCCCCAGCATCCCACCACCTCCCAATCTGAGTTAGGTGCTGTATAAATTAAGGAAAATCATTGAGTCGCATCAATGTAAATTCAAGGAAGATTCTAGCTTTAATCGTGGGAAATGCAGGGCTCCGTTTTTCCTGTATTTCAGCCATGCTTCACGCTGGTGTGAAATTCATTCTTGGGTGAGATTTCTTCAGGAGGCAGGAATAATGCCAAGCCTGCATCTTCACAGCCTGCTATCTCAAGGAATTAACAGTAATAATAGGAAAATGGAATACAGGGAGGACAGGGAACCAAGGAAAAACATTATTGTAGTGGTCTAGGCAGGTAGCATTTTATTATTAGTAGTAGTAGTAGTAGAATTATTATTATTCTGGCTAAGCCTAGTAAATGACGGTAAAATGTATTAGGCACAAGGGCCTAGATAATCTTTGAAGCCATCCCTCATCACCAGTCTAAATGGACCATTCATTTCTACCGATCATTGGATGCTTTCTGGGACTACGGCTGACAAGCTTGGCTCCGGGAATATACCATTGAATGAAATCTTTTTTGTCTTCACAGAATCTGGTAGGGGCTGCAGGTAGGTAAGCAGGGGCAATACGAAGGGTGGCTGCGATATGGGGGAGTGCTAGGTACCAGGTGGTCCAAGGGAGGGACGCAACGCCAGCTCCAAGGGTAGAGATGAGGCTGGAACCAGGAACCACACACAGCAGGCCATGTACACCTGTTACCAGGGTTTGGAGTTTATCCAAAGGGGAGCTGATACAGAGTTCCAGGATGGATAGACAGTCAGGTGAGTGAACTGAAATCAAGAAAGAAAGAGGTCATAGTGTCATGGACTTAGCTAAGGGCAAAGACAATAGGATGGAGATGCATAGAAAGGTTAGAAAGCTGCCGGGAAGGGTGAGTGGAGAGGATTTTAGGTCGATTTAGATGTGGATGAAGAAGGAGAGAAAAGAGTCAAGAACGATTCTCAAATGATTCTATTGAGTTATTCACTGAGCCTGGGATGAGGGTGTGGAGCGAGTTGCCTGTCATCCTTACCGTAGTACCCACCTTACTTAGATTATAAAGGACCCACAAAGAAATCATAAAGGAATCAGCCTCCTTTACTCTACAACAATTATAAATCCTGACAGCGACACTGACATCTTTGTTACACTTCTACAAAGCTACCGAGGAAGACAGGAGACTGAAGTCTCCCCAAGAAGCTGCAGAGATTCTACCTGGGGGAACTCGAAAAGTTGGAAAGGAAAACCATAAGTGTCAGATGGGGAAGCAGAGTTCTGTCTAGCATTAGAGCATCATTTTTTTTTTTTAACTTCTTTTCTAAACTGCTCAACACAACAATTCCACAATTGTCTTGGATGGCAGAGACCCTTGATGTGCCCTTCAGATCTTTGAAGTGTTTTGTTCTATTTTCATTCTATTGACCCCGGAATAGTTTCCTTCACATCCAGCATCGTCTTCTCAGGGACTGAAACTATGAATTTAGCAATCCTGCACCGCCGGGTAGCACATTAATGAGGAAAAGTAAAGGCTGTAAACAGCCTTGATGATGGTAAGCAATCAGATTGAACACTACAATGACTGCATTTCACTTCAGGATTTTGAATTATTTCTTTTAAAAAAAAGTTTCAGAATGTCTGAAAATCAAGATAAAACTTTCCTTCTTCAAATGCCTGCATTTTAAGAAACCGAAAGATAGCGGCAAAGTCAACATGAAGCTAAAGAAAGATACTTGTCCGCAATTAAAAATAAAGTTGAAATGGATCTTGAGCAGAGGCATAAATAAAAAGCATCCTATAAAGGTAACTAAAGTTTGTATCTTCCCAACCCAGCTGAGTCAATATTTCCTCTTCTCTTCAAAAGAAAAGCTACTTAAGAAAAAGTTCTTAGTGGTAGATTTGCTATTTTCTGTCAGACCGCCAGTTAGGTATAAATGAAAAATGTATTTGCTCAAGTGCTCTAAATTGGGAGAAAAATTGGGGGGTTGGATTGGTAACCTGACAAGAGAGAATGAATGTGTATCAGAGAGAAGCACTGAAACTTTACAACAGACTATTTGTCTTGTTGCTTTATTGTCTCCATATGGAGCTATTGAAATAGAACAGCGTAGAAACAATGCACTAAGCTATAGCTCAAGTTCAATCTTCGGGTATACGCTTTTTGATTATGTAGAAAATTGTATTCAAATTGCCCCTCAATCCACTTCTTATTGTCTGAGTTGAGGGTTCCTGGACAGAATCAGAAGCTTTCTGGAGTGATCCCCGGCTCGAGGAGTCTCTACAGAGCACTAGCCTCGTGGCATTCTCCTCCTGGCAGCTCAGCTCTCCCATCTGGTTTCATCCTGTGCAACTGTCTAATGGAAAAGCTTTTAAGTGGGAGGAAAACAATGTGATAGATGTCTTATTTTCCTCTATAGTTGGAAACAAAGCTTTGTGACACATTTGCTAAAAAGGGCAGTTGATCTGAGTGTGTGTGTGTACATGTGTGTTTAGCATTAAGTAGAGGCTTAGAAGAAAAGGATACGATGTCTTCGAATTATTGGAATGAGTGGTGTCATTCTTTACCATACATAACGCTTGGCTGGAACATGACTGTAAATACAACTTTCCCATGCTATCGTTGTGGAAAAACAGTTTACAATGACATAATTTTAAAATCTTGTCTAGAATATCAAAATAGTTCATTAAAAGAGAATGTCTCATGCAGTTAGTTGGGCAAGTGGGAAGGTTAACCTAACAACCACAAACAACCAATCACATCATTCTCTCTGAATTAACTAGATTCTTAACTGAATTGATCCACCGTCTCATCTGTACAGGAAGACAGCCAAAGTCAGCTTTGCGGTTCTCATGGGCTCACGCGGGCCGTCCATTTTCGTCCTGCGTAAGAACTGCAGAGACGCTCCCAGAACAAATCAATATCAATTTCTAACACACATTTCAAGACATTTTCCTTTCTCATTTATTTTATGTAATTCTTTTTTATTCCAGAAGCATTCTCCTTTCTCTTTCCACCTCTATTTTGGAAAGGTAAAAATACCTTTTGGAAACATGGGGACTGGTTAAATTTCAACACATAGTTAGAAACTTCACACTGGAAATTTAAAAAAAGACTATGAGAGTAAAAAAATGCATTTTCTACAACAGATGAGTGAATATAACAACAAAGAAGCAGACTCACAGATCTAGAGAACAAACCAGTGGTTACCAGTGGGGAGAGGGAAAGGGGGAAGGAGGGACAATACAGGGGTAGGGGAGTAAGAGGTACAAACTATTAGGTATAAAATAAGCTACGAGAATTTATTGTACAACATGGGGAATATAGAGAATATTTTATGATAACTGTAAATGGAAAGTAACCTTTAAAAATTGTATAATAAATTTAAAATGCATTTCAGAGAGTCAGTTGAGAGAAGAGAATCAATTTTAAGTATGAATACAAACAAATACTTCTAGAAGAGATGGTAACGGGTATGTAAAAATGTGGCCGTCTTGGAACAGAGGGCAGGAAGAATCTTTCTAGGGTTAAGATTTCAGACATTGGGAATGAAGTCTCCCTTTAGTCAGACATAATAGGGGTAGGGATTCAGAGCAGGTGGTGCTCAAACTTTAAAGTGCGTACGAACCACCTGAAGGCTTGCGAAAACACCGATCTCTGGACGACACCCCCCAGAGCCTCTGGCTTGTTGGTCTGGGGTGAGATCTGGGCGTGCACTTCTGAGCCTGAAGAGAATGATGATGTGGCTGCTCTAAGAACAGACACCTGATCAACTGCGGGACCACCTGCAGGACCCACCCGAAGCTGGGATGAAGCCATCCAGACGCCTCCTACCACGTGGTCCTCAGTCCGCCTCTAAGTGGCATCTGGAAGGGGGCGATTTGACCTGTCCCTTCTCCCTGACTTCCTAGTGACCCGCAAAGGACCAGAGCAAGGTTTCTTGCCAAATCCAGTCTTACTGTACACCTAATGCCAGTTTTCACCTAATGTCTGCCTCCAGATGTACCTTTCCAACTTCTTTCTGCAAAGTACTGTGATCTAGAGGGAAGAGCAAGTGATTCCGACAGAGGCGCCCTGCTCTCGAACCCTGGCACCGGCCGTCACTAGTTTTACAAGCTTGAGCAAATCCGGTCATTTCTCAGTTTCCTTAGGTATAAAAATGGTGGTGTTAATAAAAAATAATATATACCTCTACAAGGTCATTGTGAAGATCAGTGAGACAAAGTGAACGCCACTTCGAAGCTGCAAAGCACTCCAGAAATTTCAAGGATTGTCATTGCAGATTCCTGAAAGTGTTCCAAAACAAAGATAGAGAAGACATAAAATGCATAGCTACATGGAAGGCTAGTGAGTCTAAAGTAAAAAGATTCAGTGAATAAACAAGTATCATATCTGGTTATCTGAGAGTTTCCTGTTGGCATGGTAAAGAGAGGCAGAAACCTGAAAAGGCAGGAGGAGAAAGAGTGCATAAAAAGAGGAAAGAGGAGGGTCTCATGACACAACTGGCCAAAGTCACAACCTTGCCTAAAGTTGTTAACCTCGGGTGGAGCAGGGACAAAGGACAATGCCTCCATTAGTGACGAAGATCTTTATGCTTTTTTTTTTTTTACGCTACAAATACTTCATGTACAGAAGTTTGGTTCCAGTGGGTGCATTTTAAAAGATTTTTTTGGTTATTTAAATGTTCTTCCTTTAAAACCATATCCTCAAATAGGGTACCATATTTACATGAGACAAATATTGTTTTCCATTTGAATGAAAATATCCATTCTGCTGTTAAACACAACCTCATAGAGTTAGAAATCACAGGAAAGCATTTCTGTTCCCGACTCTGTCTCCTCTCATTCGATGAATTTTGGGTCTCAGATGTATATTCTTATTACAATATTTATCTCAAAGAGAGATGAGGAGCCTTCGCCAATGTTTTTAGAATTTCGGACAGTCCCTCCTGTAAGATTTTGAAGGAATGAAAATGACAATAATATATTACAAATAATCAAAACGCAGTAGCAGAAGAGATGATTGAATTCCAAATGTTTCCATTACTCTTTTTCAAAAAAGAGTTTTTTAATAAATGAACTCCTGCTAGACGCTTTCTTTCTTGAGAGATAATCTTTCCATTAGGATGGTAATTTGCAAAGCAAAACCTTTGTATTTTCTTGAGTTAGTTCTTCTTTTTAAATAGATAAAAGTTCTGTGAACAGGTTTTTTAAGGGGCCGTTTTTCATTTGCAGAACATGCAAGGCTCGGGCAACAGAGGAAGGGAAATTGTGTGCGAATCACATGTGTGCGTTTTTGCCAAGAGAAGAGACCCCCTGAGACTTCTATCACCAGGCTGGCTCTGGGATCAGTTTAACAACTTGCTTTGAATGCATATGAGTCCTGACTGCTAAATTTGCAAACGCCTCCCCATAAAGGTTATGCACCCACTGTAAATGCAGCGTCTATTCAAAAAGATGGCCAGGTTGGTTGCTAGGAGATGGTGGGATTCTCTCAGAGAAAAATCAGTCCTGACAAAAAAATTTTTTTTTACATAAAGACCTTTTACATATAAATACCTTTGACAGCAGCTATTATTATTCACTGAGTTCCTTCACATCTGAATAAATGGCAGAAAAATGATGATATTATTCATATGCCATTATCTACTAAAGTGTTAAAATAGCAAAGAGTCTTATTTCCCTCTCTCTTTCTCTTTGTTATTGCTAAAGAGAAAGGAGAAACCTCTTTTTGTTTCTTTCCATTGGACTTCTCCGCTTTCCTTTTTAGATTCTCAGTATAACAGAAACCTCTCAAAACCTGAGATTAAAGATGTGGATTATTGCATTTTCCTTCCAGACCAAAATGCCTAGTTTTAAAGGCTGGTCGACAAGAAGAGGGAAGCACCAACAAGTCTAAAAAGAGTGCAACCAACTTCCCCCGAACGGAAGGTTCAGAGAAAGCAGGTGGGAGTCTGTGCTCCTTGAAAGCAACCATCCATCCAATTTCATTTCAATAATGTTTGCAATTTTCTTCCTACTGGGTTGACTGGAGGAACAGCTGCCCTCTATGTGGGTGCTCAGGCCCAGCTTTTGCTAAAAATGACCCTGACAAATAAAACGTGAAGCAAGTGATAACTCGCTGTTTATAAATTGTGTCGCCTATAAATGAAGCAGCAATCTTTCCTAATTTAGTGTGCCCTGCCCACCCATTGAGGACCTGAGAACCTCTCAGCTGAAACACACAAGAGGCAGCTGAGGCCACAATACCCAGCAAGCAGCCACACCTCCCTCTGACCAGAGCCACAAGACGTATCCCCGCCAACACTCAAAATAAGGGATCAGTGTTGAAACACATTTCATTTCCATGAGAATGGCCACCCCCAACTCCAAGTGTATTATTTTTGTTGTTATTGTGAATACTGTACAAAGTTTCTCAAGAATTTTTTTTTTTTTTTTTTTGGAGCATGCTTTCGAGTCAGAGGGAGGCATGTTTCCTTATACAAATATTGACATGAATCCCTCCGTTTACTTAGCATTTTCCTGTGAAAGGCTCAGTATGGTAATGTCCCTTCATCCCCTTTCACACATTTGTTCTGACTCTTGGCTCCAGGAAGTTCTTATTGTTCTAATCAATGCTCGTTGGCCCAATGACATTTTTTTTCCCCTTTTAGTGACAGACATGTTATGTTTCCTTTCTTGAAGTTCTCATGAGAGTTTCTTGTACGGTGTTCCATCTACACCAAAAAAGGGTGACATATTTGCAGGTACTCCTTTTTCTGGTTCTTTTTTGCTTGCCTTTTTTTGGTCACGACCTCTTAGCCAACACCATAACTAACTGTATAAAATGGTGGAATGCCAGATAAGAAAGCCCCTCAAAATTCCAACAACTTGCTCTAAATTCATGGTACATGGATCCACGGCTGAAATGTGGCAGAGTTCCTTTGTTAGTGGGCCAAGGAGGTTACATTCTGCTTTTGGATGAAGGGGTTTACTTCAGTGTTTATCTTTTAGGTGTTCCAGAAAACTTTGCTTTTCATTGGCAATTCCTTAACTATATAACCTACTGGTCACCTAGCATTCTCTCTGCTTGTGATGATTAATTATTTCCATTTCAAGAGTTGGTTAGCGTGCCTTTCTTGCTAGAATAGCATCATTCATTGATTTCTACCTTGAGATAAGAAACACCATTGGAAGCAGAGGGAAACCCCTGAAGACAAAGCCCACGGACAGCAGCTGATGGATACTATGCTTTCCGAGCTGGCAGGGGGAGAATCACTTGACCCTCCCTGATTTACCACTCCTACCAGTTCTTGTGCTTTTCCTGGGGAACCCAGGTATTTGTAGACCTGTTAGATACGATGAACTGTGGCAGAGAACCCCCGCTCTAAACACTCAGTGGAAAAGGAGTCTTCAAGGAGACAGAGAAGCTCACAGCCCCCTTCAACCTCACAAGGGGCGCCCAGGAGGACCTTTCACATCATGGCTTCCTCTTAGCTGCTGCTTCTCGAAAATATCTGCTCTGTTTTGGGAAGCTGGTTTGATCAGAGAAAGCCCCTGTGGGTGAAGGCTTAGATCACTAAGGATTCTGGGCATGTTGACGGAACCAGAGACCGGTTGGGTCCAGTGGGCTGCAAGCAATTCATCCCAGGCCAGGACCACGCCGGGTCACATGGACTTGGGAGCCACACCCACAGAAGTAGCTGTGTCTGGGCTCAACAGCCAGCAGGGCTCCCAGGCTGAGGACACATGGCCTGTGGCTGCCTGAACAGGCATAGGGCATGATGCATCGGAGAAGGGTCAGGAACAGGCTTTCAGGAAGCATTATCCAGCAGCAGCCGTAGCCCTAAGCATTGCTCACTGTGTTCCTCCACCCCCCACCCTGTCCCCTTTAACCCCCGCCCCGTGTACTTCTCCCCCACACCCATCCATGGAGACCCCTTCCTCCCTAAATGGTAAACCAGCCGTATTGTCCTCCAGTGTGAAAGCTTCCAAGGCACAGTGCAATCATTCCTCCTTTGGCTACATTCTTTTGCGAGTTACACTCCAGGTATGATTTATTTCTGGTTCATTTCCTGTGACTCAGTTACACAGGATGCAAAATTACGATAATAATGCTTGTCTCCAGATAATGAATACAGGGTTTGGATTTCTCATAGAGGAGATATTATACAAATGCAAAGTATCATTACAGCTAAAATCCATGACTAAAGAAATTAAATTTCCTGGAATGTTTTATATCTAACAAGAATGTTTGTAATCCTCTGTATTTACTGCTAAATGAGGTAGACTACAAGAAAGAAGATATTTCAAGGGAAGGAATGAGCTCAACGGGAAAAATTAACAAATGGGAAAATTGCAGCACTGCATTTGTTCTTTACGGAGAAAAAACGGTTTGGTAAACATGCAACAGGAAACCCTGTTTGATTTCTGCAAGGAAAATTTAACCAGCAACAGACTCATGTAGAATCTTCAAAGGAGAAGTTTCTATACTTGTTTACCTTTTCATATGCAGCTCAAAAAGAACACCATACCTCAGCTCGAAAGAACCAAGATCATGAATAACTGACTCAGTTCTGTAAAGAACTAAATAGTCAACTGGACATACAGCAAATGAAAAGCTTTACCATAAAAAAAAAGCTGGAAAAAAAGATATATTCGATTTGGGAGGGAAGGGGGTGACATATCTTTAAAGATTCCCCAAATTTAGTTCCTTTCTTGTTTCATAAACACATGAGACAATCAAATTCCGGGTTTTTTTAAATTTTACATGTCAAACATATTTTGAGAACACAACCTGTTCACAATTTTCCGTACCTATTTCCATCACTATTTTTGTTGTGAGGTACCAACTTCATTAAATCAGAACAATGAAAGAATCAGTATTTCTGGGAATATACATTTATGGAATCATGTACACCGATTTAAGGGTGTTTCCTCTATATAGGTATTAACTGGTATTGCTTCAGGCCATCAACCCAAGAAATGTCAACTACTTCCCCATCTTCATCAAAACCAAGGGTTCCTCTTTGAGCCTCCACCAGTGCAACTCCCAGATCGACAGTGTGCCGGCCCATTTCTGCGCTTCCTGAAAGACCAGGGGAGAGACCGAGGCTGGGAGCAGAGCTGGGAGCTGTGGGCAGAGTTTACTCAAACATATTTCTTACACCAACTTCAGCTCTATTATTTGCCACAAATGCCACTAGTCCTTCAAGCCTGGGACATAGCCCTCCCAGGCCCTGTCCAATGGCTCTCCAGTTTCTGGGCATTTGTGATGCAGGTGAGGCTCCCTGATCCTAGTGAGGTGCTGTTTGCAGACCTGGGTACCAGACTCCACAGACGAAGAGGCTCACTCACCTCTCCAACCTGGGCTGGGGTGTGCTGTGCCTACATCAACTTCACTGGGCTCACAAATCATCCAGAACCCTGAGGCCAAGCAACTTCATCTCACACGTGTGTCCTCATCACACGCTTCCTCCTCTGTTCCACCCCTAAAGTACCTTCCCCAGAGAGATGTGTCCCGCCCAGGATCTTCAGACATGTCACTGCACTTATCGCTTTGGGACTCCCCTTGCATCTGACGTATGTGGACAGATCAGGAGCTTTCTAAGGGGGCCCTAAAGACTGGGGCCACCTTGATGCACTCACTCAATGGCAGCAAAACCTTCACCTGTGCAACCACATGGAAACGAGACGTGCTCAGGATTTACTCTGAGAGGATAGGTATGCGGAATCCACAGAAAAGAGGTGAAGCAATGTATTTTAGCACGTTCAACATGAAGTCATAGTCATTTAATTACATTTTTAATTGTTCAATTATAAAATATTTCAACCTGTAGAGAAGTACCCAAAAATGTGACACACAGCAATCGACCTACCATAGACATTAAACAAATAGCATCATTTTGCAATATTTGCTTCAGCTCTTTTAGTTTTAAGAGATTAAATTAATTGTTATAAATTAAACAATGACCTTCTTCCTCTCCCTTTCTTATCTCTCTCCCCAGAGGTAAATTGTAATCAGAAAATGTGTATCATTCCCATGCTTGTTTTTGTACCTCACTGTATAAGAAATCACATGCCATATATGTAAACCATTGCTTTGATGTTTTGAAATTCTCATAAATGTTTTCATGCTGTTTAATTTATTTTGTAGCTTTCTTTCACAATTATGTTTTTCCGTTTTATCCATATAGTTATACATAGATCTAGCTCTACGTATGTTGTATACTATCCTATTTTATGATTAAAACATAGTTTCCTCATCCACTACACTAAAAAAAGGATGTTCAAGCTGTGTCCACTTTTTACTGTTGTATACGACGCTCCAGTGATCACTTTATACATCTTATTGAACATTCCTGTGAAAGCTTCGCTAGAAGAGACGCCTAAAACTGGAGTGCTGGCACCACGGGTCTTTTCCCTTATTGCTCAGTTCCTCTTTAAAGACATGAGACTAATTCACAATTCTACCAGGGGTGTATAAGCATTCCTGTTTTCCCACACCCACATTAGCCAATAGGATAAAAAGTGAAAGTGTAGTTTCATCTTGCATCTCCCTAAAGGCCAGTTCCTCTGTTTGATTCTTCTTTCATATCCTTTGCCATTATTTTCCTACTTGGTATTTAAACTTTTTCTTAGTGACTTGTAAGAGTCCTTTATACATTCTGGATATGATCTTTGTTATGTAGGCTGCAAATGTCTTCTCCCAGTCTGTTTATCCAATTAATATTAAGGAAAAAAATCTAGTGCTTAGGATACAGTTATGATGTTAATATCAGGTAACTTATAAAAATGCCTAGAAATGTTTCTTCCGTGGATAAAGATTTTCCTTCTTTTCAGAGCAGAAGGCTACTTACTTTTATCTGAAATGTTATATGGTATATACTTGGGAATATTTTTAAAAGATGTGACGGTCTTTAATGATCACATCTTGGCATCCTTTTACTGTTTATGAATATTGCTGAAGTTGATTTATACAATAAAAAGCAGACTCTTAAGACCGCTAAGTCTGAGTTTGAAATATTAGAGAACGCCAGAGGAATATCTTTCAGCAACTACTCATCCTAGAAATCATTTTATAAAACAAATCCTGTTCCTGATGACATAATTTGTTCTTTGCCCATAGTACCAGGGAGAGCTTCATGAGAGGAAAATGTGTATCCGTGTACTCATGTGTATATTTGTCTATGTCTAGGGAGTAACTTTATTTTACTCTTACACTCCAATTGATAAATTAAACTTTGAGGAAACTATGTTTTTGTGGCACCAGTGCAACATATGCATCATAGAAAAGTAAGTTAGTTATGTCTTAATTCCTCACTCATTTCCACTAAAATAAATACAGAACAGATTCAGAAAACTGATGCTGAGGACAGACAGTGAATCTGCAAGCCCGTGGCTAGAAGCCTAAAATATTATTTTGAATTAACCTATTAACTCATTTAAGATAATTCTATCCAGATTTTAGTCTGTATTTATTCAACTGATTTATTGTCTGTTTTTATTTCTCCCAAATGGGACTCATTAGGTCTCTTTAAAGCAATGTTTTCTATGTTTTCTACCATTTTTATTTTTCAAGGTCCTTTATATTCTAATGACTGAGTTATGTATCATGTACTCCTAATTATGAAACATAGATTTTACTGTGTGTCCATTTTAGTTCGTAAGTTTGTATGTATGTACATATATACACATGTACATTGCATCAAAATGGCCTTTTCAAAAGACAGTGATTACAGTTTTAAAGCATTGCACCCTTTAAACATTTCTATGGGTTTATGGAGATTTCTGACATGAAAATGGATTTCCCTGTATGACTGGAAATACTAGAACCAATCAAAGGCCACTCAGCAATTTACCCTGAGTCTTAGCTGACCTGCCACAGACGAAGAATGAGGTGGTCCTTGCTTTTCTAATAGCAACATGGGGAAGTGAGACTGAGCGTTCTTGAGTCGGGACCGTGCTTTTGCCTCTGTAACCTGGGGTCTTAATGGAGCCACTTAGCACCCATCTGTTAAAGGGAGAATACCCAACTTCTGAAGTTGGATGTGAGATTAATTGTCCTGGCTCAGAGCAACAGAGTCAAGTACTCAAAGCAACAGAGTGAGTACTAGTTTCTCCCTTCTCCACCTAGATGTGGAGAAGATTATCTCCCATAAATCAGGGCTTTATAGCACTCTCACACAAACTTTGACATCTTCGCGGTCTCCCGTGTGCCGTCGGTTCTAGATATTTGCCTCTAAGTGCTACTGGACATATCACCCGAATGAACCGTAAGACACCTCAAGAGTCAGACCTTCCAATCAGTAATCACAGGTAACGTTTTTTTATAGAGCCTGATCCTGTACAAAGGTTTCCATGCACTTTATCAGCTTTCACAATCTGTATGTATGAAGGTTGGGTAGATCGTTATCTCTTTCTTTTCAGTAAAAGGAAACTTCAAGCCAAACTTCTTGGCTTGAAGAGGCCAAGAACGCAAAGTAATGGGTGGAGATAGGACTTTGGAGTCTTCTGAACACAGGAATTTTCTATTATATTGGGTTGAACTCTACGGAATTGCCATTTTTACAGGTAGAATCCATAAATTCATATGGTTTTCCCTGTACAATGTTATTTAACTCAGAAACGTTGTAGCAGCAAGTGACACATAGTAACACGAACTAGCCTAAAAAATAGGAGATCTGATTGTTGAAGGGACTGAGAATCCCGCAGCGTGGCTGGCGTCAGGCAGAGACTGATCAGAGGCTCAAACATCAGGACCCTTTCTCTCCCCACCTGGGAGCTCCTGGTGTTGGCTTCATTTCCGGGCAAGCGTCCTCTTGTGGTTCAAGGGCGGCTTCTGAAAGCTCCAGGTTTCCCTGGTCCTCACAGCCAGGGGCTCCAGCAACTAGAGAGCTCCCCTTTCCTACTGTCTGCGGCAGAAGTCCTGGCTTGAGTCTGCAGCCCTGCTCAGACTCAGCTCTGAGACAGTGACAGTGATGGAGGTTTGGGGGATATGTGACCGACAGCCCAACAGTAACGAGGACGTTTCCAAAGTTAAAGAGCAGCTCTGACCCCAGAAGAAAGGTAAAACTGTGCCGCTCACGTCCACTGCACGTAGAATACATACATCTACAAAGAATCTAACATTCTCCCCAACAATGCAGTTCGACTTAATGAAAAAAAAAAAAAGCAGAACAAAAAGAATAAGATGGAGAGAAATTAACTAGACAAAGACCAAGTTTTAAAAAAAAAAAAGCAACAAATGGCTAATCCGGTTAACTACCCATTAGGATGAGTTCACTTCTAAAGTTTAAGAAATGTATTTCTTTGACATTGATAAAATTTTTATCTATAAAATAAGAAAAATAGTCAAGTTTTATAGAGGTTTTTAAAAATCAAAGTTGGCTTCTTTCACACAAATACAGTGCTTACAATTTCATCTATCAATGCCTTGTAGTGACGTTTGAAAATTAAATACTGTCCATGTACTGGGCCAAAGCCCACGTGTTACTTGCATATTCCTGCCACTTCCATGGCCCCAAAATTCAGTCAATCAGGAAACAGAATTGATTTCAGGTCAGAAACGAACAAACTATTTACAAATTATATTGGCAAAAATAAATAAGAAAGGACTTAACACGTTGTGGGAGCCCACTCTGCCTTCACAACACATTGTATGCTACACGTAAAAACCACCATTTAGGGCTTCCCTGGTGGCACAGTGGTTGAGAGTCCGCCTGCCGATGGAGGGGACGCGGGTTCGTGCCCCAGTCCAGGAGGATCCCATGTGCCGCGGAGCGGCTGGGCCCGTGAGCCATGGCTGCTGAGCCTGTGCATCTGGAGCCTGTGCTCTGCAACGGGAGAGGCCACGGCAGTGAGAGGCCCGCGTACCGCAAAAAAAAAAAAAAAAACAGAAAAAAACCCCCACCATCTAGTATAAGCCAGGGAAGGCATCAGTGTCAACAAGCATATTTAATATTTAATAGGCTCGATTTCTTTCATTTCTAAGTAAAAAATAAAATCAGATGTTCTAATATTTTCCTGCCACACCCCAGTCAGATACTGGACATCACTTGAGTGCACACGGTGCCCGTGTAGACAGTGACACGGGTGCGTGACCTCAAGCAGGGCTGGCCCAAGGCTCTGTGGCCCTTGTGGAAGACAATTATGCTCTTACTGTTCACAGCAGCACTTTGGTGACTGGAGAAGAGCAAGGGAGAACATTCAATGCTGGAACGTTTACTGGCTTTTTTCAAACTGATCTCAGAACTAAATTTCTCAAACGATACAATGAAAAGTCGGAGTATTCAAGAATCACAGTTTTGTGCCTTAACAAACAGCTTAAAAATAATTTTAGAAGTATTGCAGCAGAACATTTTAATTGAGTTTGCTATTTTCACCCCAAAACTTAAGTCATTTTTTTGAGCAATGCCTAATTTTAGAAAGCAAAATTCTTCATTTAAATGCTATGACACCTGATCTTGCTAATAAATACACCAGAAAAAAATAAAAAGAGAAAAAACTAACAATCTTGAGAATGTCTTCTTTCTCATTTTTCATAAAACTCTCAAAGGACTGATATAACATCCAACGCTCATTCTTTCTGCACCATATTATTACTAAGATGAACTCTTCATTTTAGCTGTACTAATAAAATTTTGACATCCATGCATTTCATAGGGAACAAATTGAAGAATTATTGCCAGTAAGTAAAGAGAAGATTCCACTAATAAATACAGATACTTCTCCATTTTCAAACACAAATGGAGTAAACTGTTGGTTATTAGACTTGAAATTATTTAATCAAGTCTTATTTTTGTTAAATAATGAATAAATTTTAAGGAGGCTTAAGAATCTAACTGCTTTGATTCTTTTTATCATGGCTGCTGAAATCTTGAAAACATTTCAAAGCATCTACCTCACTTCTCTAAAGATGCGTATAACTCATTGTCTTATAAACAGTACTAGTTGTTTTGAACTTCTATATAATGCCCTTGAGAAATGAGATAGTCACAAGTTATTACAACTACTAGCATCTCAGGACACTCTGAAGAGTAGCTGCAAAGAGAATTCTAGGTTAGAAAAGGATTATGCATGACTCAGATTGATTTTCAGTTGATTCAAACTCTTGGTAGTATTTAGTCTTTATGTTCATTGACGATTTAATTAGCATTACACACACAAAAAGACATTGCTTCGTCATGTTTTTGTTTTTCTTACTAAAAGACACTATTTTATTTTTTTATTTTATTTTTTATTTTTTTGGCGGTACGCGGGCCTTTCACTGTTGTGGCCTCTCCCATTGCAGAGCACAGGCTCCGGACGCGCAGGCTCAGTGGCCATGGCTCACGGGCCTAGCCGCTCCGCGGCATGTGGGATCCTCCCGGACCGGGGCACGAACCCGTGTCCCCTGCATCTGCGGACGGACTCCCAACCACTGCGCCACCAGGGAAGCCCTAAAAGACACTATTTTAAAATAACATAGTGAACTCCAAAGATTTTAAAACATATTTGCAAGAGCTATTTTCTTTTTCAACTATTTTTAATTTCAAGAAGACTTCATAATTTGGACATCTGCAATAATAGTGTTTGTTGTGCAAAACAGGACAAATGGAGAGTACATGTGACACATTAAGTTCCATTCCAGGGTTCAGTTACAAGTAAAGAAAGAGAAGAGAAGAGAGGTAAAATTACAGAATGATCATGCGTTCCAAAAGAAATCCATCATCCAACTTTTTCTGCAGGATATCAGTTGATAGCATCAAAAGATAAAAGTCTCATTTGCCAATCACATCTCCTAAATAGGGAAACATTTTAAGCACCAGGCAGAATCCAGTTTATAAATGTTCAGATGTGCTCCAGATTATGTCCTCAGGAAATCTAAGTTATGTGTTCTTCTAAGGGAAATCTTAAAAGGAATAATTATCAAAATGATATTATGCTGAGTTTTTCCATACTGTTACTGTACACGCAAGATGTTCTGGTGGATTATGTTCCCACCCTCAACTGGCTACTTAATGCTGGCCCTGTAGTTCTCTTTTCCTGACGTCTAAGTTGCCTTAATTCTATTATGACTTTCATTTTCTTTTCACGTCAAATTCAAATTTGAATAGTCTTCCAGTATTTGTCCACCCCTAACCAAATAATAGAAACCCGGCTGTTAAGAGGACTATTAATCATACGAAGAATAGTTCAGGAACGTGCAAATAGAAACAAAAAGACTGGAGGTGAACGTTACTGTTATCCTCAAATACCTGAAGGATTGTCGAGTGAAAGACAAATTACATTTATCTTGTTAACTCCAGACCGCTTAACTAGGACCAACCAGATTTTAGCCCAGAAAGACCAACAGTCACAGTTGTCCCAAAATAGAATGGGCTGTTTGGTAAAGAATTAAGCTAAGGCTCATTCTTTATCTGGTAGAAAAATAATGCAGGAATATCTCAATTTGGAAGAAGTTTCTTACCCTGGATAATTGCTACAGAATCTTTCAACTCCTGTCTTTGACTAGGTTGTCTTCTCCCATTCCCTCATCCAGTTACTGGCCACCTAACTCCATCTTCCAATCTACCCTCATCTGATAACCAGCTTATGCAGCAGTATTTTTGCTCCTGTTTATTCACCAACAAATTGTCTCTGTCCCAGATTTCAGTACTCTCCAAGCTACACGATCATTAGCAAGTTAAACTGCTCAGGTCTGTGGTTTCCTACCCACCTCAAGGGGTGGTTGTGAGGAATAAATTAGATCATTTGTGCAAAGCATTTAGCACAACTCTGGGCACATAGTAATTACTAAATAATGTTTGCTCTTATTAGCCATTATTACTGCACCCCAGCTCCCAGATCACCGTCTTCCGAGAGGCAGGCATACACTAATCAGACCCAGGTTTGGTCAACTCATTGAAGCAATTTCTCTCTTTTAGGCATGCAGTTATTTCCAGCTGTTTTGAATTTGCTTAGAGACTTTTGGTTAGACTAGTAGAATTGTAAGGAGTCCTCATATGAGGATCAAACTTGTAAAAAGCAAAAAGTCTACTGACCTTGGTATTATTCCATCTAGAAGTCTTCAAAGATACAAAATGACCATTTGAGCAAAGAGAACATCAGGTCTTCTATGGATACCCTAATCTCTGGCCAAGTGTAAACTAGAATCTAATCAGAAAGTGGCATAAACACTGAGGTCCCTCCCTTAAAAATAAAAGGAACAACAAACCCAAACTTAATACATTAAACAAAATAATTGATCAGTACTCCGTGAAAGTGTCAGAGATGTGAAAGACAAGGAAACTGAGAAATGCTCACAATTTAGAGTAGATTAATGACTAAACGCAATATGGGATCCCAAATTGGATCCTGGAGCAGAAAACAGACATTACGTGAAAAATAGGTGAAATTCTAATACGGCCTGTAATTTAGCTAACAGTATTGTATCCTCATTGATTTCCTGAGTTTGGTCATCGTACCATGATTACGTAAGATGTTGATATAGCAGACATCTGCACTATTTCTATAAATTTCCTGTAAGTCTAAAGCTATTTTAAAAGAAAAGGGATAAAAACAGTAAAATATAAAATGATAAAACAAAAAATATTTTTAAAATTAAAAATTTCAATACACTTTCTGTAAGACTAAAATTATTTTTAAGAGAAAATGGATAAACACAGTAAATATAAAAAGAACAAAAATGATAAATACAGTAAAGATATTATCACAAGTACTAACTACTCTTATGCCCCCTTCATGAAACACAAATATATGCTACACTGAGATGGAGAAAAAGCAACTTTTAAAAACTGTAAAATCAATTGCTATGGACTGAACTATGTCACCTCATATATGGAAGTCCTGACCCCCAATGTGTCTGTATTTAGAGATAGGGCCTTCAGGAGGTAATTAAGGTTAAATGAGTTTACAAGGTTGAGGCCGTGATCCAATAGGATTAGTATCCTCATAAGAAGAGATACCAGAGCTTGGTCTCTCTCTCTCTCTCTCTCTCTCTCTCTCTCTCTCTCTCTCTCTCTCTCTCTCTCTCTCTCTCTCTCTCTCTCTCTCTCTCTCTCTCTCTCTCTCTGTCATGGGAAACACAGTGAGAGGCTGTAAGCCAGGGAGAGGGCTTTCACCCCACCCAGAACCCCACCCTGATGGACCTTGACCCTGAACTTCTGGCCTCCAGAACTGTGAGAAAATAAATTTCTGTTGTTTAAGCTACCCAGTCTGTGGTATATTGTTACAGCAGCCTAAACAAACTAATATCAATAAATCAGTGTGTTTGTTTTTTCTGATCCTGCTTGTATCATCACATCTCTCTCTCTGACCACAGCCAAGAAAGTTCTGTCCTTTTAAGGACTCCTGTGACCAGATGGGCCCACCCTGATAACCCAAAATAATCTCCCTATTTCAAGGTCCAACCTTTAAACACATCTGCAAAGTCCCTTTTGCCATATAGTAACACATTCCCAGGTTCCAGGGATTAGATTTGGCCATCTTTGGGTGCCATTATCTGTCTCCCACAATTAATCTCCAATGACATAAGAAAACTGACAAGGATTTGAACTCACAAGACCATTAGCAAGATATACAACCACTGAAACCGAATCCGTTTATTTGGAACCCATATGTAACTTCCCTGACACATGAGCACAGAACAGCACAGCTAGGAAGGCCCTAATGATACATGCACTCTAGCCTGGTAGATGAGGCTGGAGAAAGAAACAAGAGAAAAACACAAAACTCATCATTTATTTACACACCACATGGGATGGGGTGAGCTTCTAGGGGATGAGAGAAGAAAGAAAACTGTGGAATCAAGTAATACCTGTGATTTCCCTTCTGAAAAGCTTCCTGCATTAGAGATACCAGGCCTATGCTTTGCAGCTGCAGGTCAGGGATGGCTATGAAGAGAAAAATGTGTGCTCACCCACAAAACTAAAAGATAGGCTTACAAATCAGTTCAAACCCACCTTCTCATCAAAATGATCAACTCAGGCCAAAAGAAAAAAAAAAAAAAAACAGAGAAGCAAACCTAGTTGTACAGGATAACCAAGATCAATAATTTCCCAGGAAGAAACCAATTAGAAAATACAAGGGAAGAAAAATTGCTTTCACAAGAGTAACTCAGATCATGAAATAACTAATATGGTATAAAAAATTTATAGAAGTTACACAGATTTAACAAGGGACATGGAAGCACTCCTCACTATATGGAGAGGTATATGTCATGCTTGGATAGGAATGTTCTAGTTTCAGCCTTGAGGAAGGGCAGAAACTATAGAATCGGCAAAGGAAGCTATCAAAAGGAAAAAAAGAAAAACAGCTTCATACCTTGGCATCATTTATTTGGGGGCCTATTTAATTTTTTAATATTATTCTCCATTTATTACACATCAAGTACTTTGTTCAAAGCATGCATAAATGTTTACTTGAACACAATCAGAGATAAAGTAGCCGGCTCCATTACTTTTGTATGTGAAGTTTTCATGTATGAATCTCAACTCTTCCCATGAGTTTAAACCTTAAAAAACAGGAATGATTTTCACATAGCTTCAGGATGCCTACACCAATTTTTCAATGTCATTTTGATTTAATGATTTTGAAAACCTAATATCCTAAATTGTTTGTTAAGGAACAATTAGTAATGGATAGGAATTATTTTCCATTTTATAAGAACTTCTACCCTACTGTACCATTTTTAACCAGCCTAAGTATTATAGTATATATAAAAGGGTGAGTAGACTGACTTGATTTGTCTTGATCTTTTCATTTTTTAAAATGCTCTTCATATGGGCTTTATTATCATGAAATCTGTTTCACATTATTAAAACCAGCAGGATAAGACATTGACAATCATAGAATAGTTACAGTTTATTTTACATTATGGTTTAAAATGCCATCTTAGCCCTTTATCTCTAACATCCTTAAAGATATAAGAGATTTTCTACAATATTAAAATTCTAAGTACTCTTACTATATACTTTAGGTTTCTCCTTCTTAGATAAATATGTCTGAAATGATCATTTATAAGTTTAAAGAGCAAATCTTTCATGTTTAGAGATTTATAAATTCACGTTTAGAAATTAAACATGTTTAGAGATTTGTAATGAAAATCTCTAGGTATTATATAGTATCTGAATAAAAAGTGTTCAAAACATTATAAACAAGGTATACAAGAAGTAATTTTTATTATTTTTTGGTAATTTTGTAATTTGTAATTCTTCCATATCTGCTTCATCATCCAACCATTCTAAAAAAAAAAAATTATGAAAATGTTAAAGAGTTACAAAGGTGTTTACTTAACACAGCTCTTTTAACATTTGAATTCTCTCTCCAGCTGGGTAGTGATAGTCATAGAGTCAAATTGTGGCATACTTGCTGCAAATATTTTTATTTTGATGATTTATTAAACCTGCTCAACTCTTCATCTAATCTGGAGCAAGATCCCACAGGACACAGATCATACAGGAAGGGAAACCATCAAAGAATATATAACACTGAAAAAGCAAGAAGTTAGAAATGAGAATAAACGCCAGCAGCTGGGAAAGTCAAGAGCAAAAAGGGACAAGAAGAAAGTGAAAAGTTAAGTAAAGAGATGGGGACTTGAAAGAGCGCATCCTTCTCAGGTGAGTGTAGCCAGGCTGCATCATCATGTACCCATTTCCCTGACTCAGCAGGAGATATTGAAACACTTCACACCCTCTACCAAGTGTGTAAAATACAAAAGAAAGAAAATCAATGCTGTCTCCCAGGACTTAACTCCCAGTATGGTTGATCTCACCCTTTGACCTCTTTATTTATTGTGGTTTTTGTTGGGGAAACTGTGTTATTGTCTGTATACGAATATCTTAAAGCTGTTTAAAAGATAATCATATTGAACTGGAGCAGGGCCGTATGGTCTATGCCCCCCATGTCCTCAGCCTGCCTTTTGTCGGTGGAAAAACTTTAGCCAAAGAATAAGTTTAATCAGAAAACTGTGAAAATGAAGAAACAAAGAAAAGCAGTCAAACAGGACAAAACAATAATAGTTTTAGTCAGTAAGCAAAGTCAAGGACCTTTAGTTCCTCTTCAAGGGCTGCAGATAATATTCTGAGCCATGTCCTGTGAGCTGTCTACAGACCCTGAAACCCCCATCAGGTGGAAGAAGTTAACTACACGTTGACCAAACTGTAGCCATGACATAAGCTGCCACAATTCCGAGAACCAGCCTCAAGGAAATGGGAACAAACCAACCCCGGAAATGAAGATTAACCGTACCTAAAACAATCAAGATGACGCTGGTCAGACCACCAGTGACCAATGTCAAGATGACAGGCGGAGCTGCCTGTACTGTTTCTGCATGGAGCCCCTCCCTCCGCCTAGAAAAGCTCTTGCCCCCTTATTGTCAGTGGGAGGAGTCGGCCTTCGGACACGAGTCGCCTTCCCCTCCCCAACTGCCGGCCTCCAAAATAAAGCAAACGTTCCTTTCCACCAACCTGGCCTCTTTATTGGCTTTTGAGCAAAAAGCAGCCGGACCCTACTTTCGGTTACAGTATCTCCAGACTGCTTTTCACTTCAAGACAACGGCAGCCTGCCCAGTGCTGGGGAGCCTGAGGCCGGAAGGGGGTGAGATCAGAGCTCCCAGGTTTCTGCAAAGCAAAGGTAAAGTGGGAGAACCGAGCTCGCCGAGGACAGGTGGACGCATTCTCCGCACGGGATCCCGTGCTCTTCCTGCCTTGTCCGTAACCAGTGACCTGAGTAAGGCCATGTCCCGCTCTCCTGGGCGTGGGGCAGTGGGAGAATCGGACTTCCCTGGGGACTTGCAGTGTAATTTAGAGTGTGGGGTGGGCGCAGGGGGCGGGGAGGAGAAGGAAATGAAGTTTCCGAAGAATTTCAGTCGACATTTAGGCGAGAGTCCTTGTTCAAGCAATGTGGACTTAAATTAGAAGGATTTGACCCTTCTCACAAAACACACACCTGGGGCTTCCCTGGTGGCGCAGTGGTTGAGAGTCCGCCTGCCGATGCAGGGGACGCGGGTTCGTGCCCCAGTCCGGGAAGATCCCACATGCTGCAGAGCGGCTAGGCCCGTGAGCCTGCGCGTCTGGAGCCTGTGCTCCGCAATGGGAGAGGCCACAACAGTGAGAGGCCTGCGTACCGCAAAAAAAAAAAAACCAAAAAACCACACACCCGATGCCCACTGGCTTAAAGCATCTGGGCAGGGCCGGGCTGACCCAGCTACGGTCAATAAAGGTAGAAATGTCCAAAGCACCTACATCATAATCCAATTCGGAAGAAAAACAAATTGGTGCAGCCTGAGGTCGAGTGTAAGAAAATGTGGCCTCAGGACCGGGAATGTTATTGGCCAACTGGTATCACTCAACAGATATCAGTGCAAATAACATATAAGAAACCATGAGTGTTGTTTGAGGCAAATGATTACTTAGAGGAATAAGGGAAGGAAATGCCATTAAGAAGTTTCCAACCCTTTGTAGGTTAAACAATACATATTAGCTAAATTACAAAAATCTGCATCTCTACAGAATGGTAAGAACTACAAGAGTATAATAAGCAAAAACAACTAGATCATATAAATCACAAATATACAAACTTAAGTACGTTATCCATAAAAGACACATAAATACATATATAAGTTACAAACGTACAGATCTATATAAACGTATTTTATAGCCATAGTACCTAAATATTATATCTTAACCCTCCTGAGTGCCCTGACTTGTCACCTCCACTGTGGCTTCCGGGGAGTAGAAATAAGGAGGAAAGTGGAATACGATCAAGACACATACAATTCATTGCAACTGATTAAGCCTTCTTTCTGTTCTTTCTTCATCCTTGTTCTTTTCCACCGTCTCCTGCTTTCTGGCCAGTGGCCTTTTCCGTTCCTCTAAGCTTCCCTCTCTAAGAAGCAATTCGCTATCACGTACATCATCAAATGATGCTTCCACACAAAATAAAGAGTTCCACAAAAACCCTGAGCGATTTTCCCAGCTATATAAGTAATCTAAACCATTCTTTTTTTTTTTTTCCTTTAATGTCTATGGGGTTGGTTTTAGTTCGTTGTTCATCTTCTAGAATTATAGGGGAAAAAATATTTCCTTAAAAATGTCTTCCTTTGCCTTATGCTAAAGTAGTCAGATCAACTACTCTGCAAACGTGTAGGGAAGCTAATTATAGAAATAACATTTTTCCCTTTAGCTGTTATGCAGCTTTGGTGTAAAACCGTATAGTTACTGCTTGCTTTATCCCAAGACATTGGACTGCAGTGGGAAGAAGGGAGGGAAGGAGAGGAGGCGTGAAAGGAGAAGCAGATGTCTCATCAGACCCTCTTCACCTTGCAGACGGTACCTCCCGGACACTCTCCTTAAGAATTACTTAATTTCCAGAATAGCTCCTCAGTCCCTAAGGCCAGAAAACAATTCCGCAGGCAATGGCCCCAGGAGAGTACCCGACCCCTGTCCAGGCCTCCGTCTGTCACACTGTCCCCTTTATGCCCTTTTCATTGGATTCCTGTGGGCTTCTGCCAATAGTAAAATGAAATTACAAGTATTAAATCTTGATCTCTTCTGAATATAATTCATTGCAAACACTTTTACCCTTAATCTTTTAGAGCCCAAATATCAATAACATAATTTTAAAAATCCTCTTGTTGATAGATACACTTTTAATTATTATTCTCGGGATAGAAAAAAAAAAAAATCAACCAAGATCGGGCCACCTCTCACCTTGTCTCTTTATTTTTCCTTTTTGTTCGACAAGAATCTCCGGGCTTTTTCTCACATTAGCCCATTATTCATGTTCACCTCAAGGCCGTATTCCCATCTGTATGGGACACAATGTGTCATTGTCCGAGGGCTACCTACATCAGCCTGCTGGGGGACAGGGGGCAGGCGGTGGGGGAGCTTTTGCCACACACAAGAGCTAAATCTGTTTAGATTGCCCACTTTAATCACTGGGTTAAGTATAGTGCAATGAGTGACAATACATTTTTTTAATTCTCACTAGGGACAGAACGATGTCTAATTAGGCATTTAGAAGCAACTTTTAACTTACACAGACCTCATCACAAACGGTTTTTCAACCAGCTCAGTGATCTGAAACACCAATTAGTTTCAATTCACACCTATTATCTGTGCCTCATTAAAGCATTTAGTTCAGAATCTAAATTCTTCCCCATTCAAGAAAGTGTTGATGTTTTACTACGAATAAGAGGAATATACATGTTTTGTCCTTTTCAAAAGGCACCCTGCAAACTATCTTCCAAAGCGCTTCTTTTCTAACTCTGTAAGCATGCAGAGCTGCTTCTCCCGAAGATGCCTTTCCTTGAGACGGATGGTCTCGCTCTGAAGTCCTCTCTATTTTGAAGGCCTTCATGGGGGGTGCGCCAGAGATTTCTCTCCTGACGCTGCTCCTCCCAAGGGCATGGGCAGCTGCATCCGTCAGAGACCTACAGGACCCCCGGCCATGCGGCCCTGACCCCTTTGTCATGCACGGCCTCTCTGAATGCCCTTCTCTCGGATGGAGTGGACGGCTCCACAGCTAGCCTCTCCCATAGCCCCCCAGGCTCCTGGCCCACAGAAGTGGTTGTTTTCCACTCACTCAAAAGTCCAGCTTTAGTACAGCCGAAAGTATGCAGAAGAGCATGGAAGGAAGTGTATTAGGTCTTTCCAGAGAAACAGAGCCACTCAGAGGTAGGCAGGGAGACAGAGAGAGATGATAGATTATCTAGATAGATAGATAGATAGATAGATAGATAGATAGATAGATAGATAGATAGACAGACAGATTTTAATGAACCAGCACATATGATCGTGGGAGCTGGCTACTCCAAAATCCATAGATCAGGTCATCACGCTAGAAATTCAGGGAAGTGTTAATGCTGTAATCTTGAGTCTGAATTCTACAAGGCAGCGGGCTGAACATTTAGGCAAGTCTTCCTGTGTTGCCGTCTCGAAAAGAATTCTTTCTTCTTTGGGAAACTGCAGTCTTTTAAAGCCTTCAACTTCAACTAATGAGGAGCGCCCACACTATGGAAGGTAATCGGCTGTACTCAAAGGCTGCTGATTTTAATGGTAATCTAAAAAATACCTTCACAGCAATGCCTAGACGGCTGTTTAATCAAACAACTGGGCACCACAGCCAAGTTGACACGTACACTGAACCATCCCAGGAGGAGGCTGCAGGCTAGAACTTACATGACAGTTCTGCCATTCAAATGACCCCAAACCTAACGTGGGCCTCAGTTTTCTCATCCGTAATGTGCTTCCCCAAATGAAATAAATGAGAATAAATATGCTGTGGGACTGTCTGAAGGATCAGGAGCATTGGGTTAATAAAGTTGGATTTTTCCTCTTACTGATTTGCCACCAATAATGTACTAAAGGGCCGTCTGAATTTAAATTTAGATAATTACCAAGCTAGTCATATTTTGTTGCATTCAAACAAATACCGTCAGGCAGTAGAGCCCAGGTGGATTTCAGTGGATTCTGTGTTTGGGGGAGCTACGGTCTTGAGAGTCTGTATGGAAACATGCTGAACTCATTTAGTTAACCCAGACCACTCAAAAATCCAGCAAGATTGCTTTGTACCAGGAAGATAATTTACTAATGTCCAGTGGAAGTAAGGCTGTAGAGTGTGAAGAATACTACAGTAGAAGTTAGGTACCCTAATTGTGTGACACTGAATGTCACTTGACCTCTCTTGACCTCAATTTCCTTTCTAGAAGATAGGAAATTTGGACAAAATGACTTTAACATTCCTTCCAATTTCAAATTGGAATCCTTCTAATCCTAACAGATTTCAATTGGAATCTATTAGGATTCATGTTTTCTTCCTGAACGGTTTATGTTCATTAAGGAGTATTTGATGTTGGTTAAGTCAAATGTGTTAAGCTTCCACGTGCATTAAGGCGTCTAGGTAATCTGAAGCTTTAAGACTAAAAGAGTTTATTTTCCTGGCCTCCAGGTCACATAACCTAATAACTATTTATATTAGCTACAGCAATGAAGTCAGTTAATAGCTCTATTTTTATATTATCCCTTCCAACTTTTTATTCTCAAAGGATCTTATGACTAAATCTTCCTTTAGCCAATTTGGTCTCAGCTACTCTCCTCTGACAGTCTCTAAGGCGATATTTATTAGACCTGTTCTTTGTCCAATTTAATACTCCTCAACGGAATACTCTACTTTTAGGGATTAATGGTCCATATTATTACACCTTTTTGATCAGTTTAGATTCTTCTTACTACTTTTAACTGCTCGGCCTTTGCTTCTAAACTACAAGGTACGTTAGAGGACAACCTTTGAAACAGGGCTATTTTCAGGAACAAAGCTCAATAGTCATCCATGCCTTGTGAAAGGAACCACGATGTTTGTTACGTGAATAAACAGGCAAATTAACAAAGAGTAACGAAGAAATACTCTAAAAACTTCAAACCTTCTTATTGATTGTTGTGTTCCACACAGTGCCTAGTACATAGGGCATGATACATATAAGGTATATTACAAACAGGTTTAAAAGATTTGAGAAAAGACAGTGGAAAAAATATCAACGTGCCGACGACACAGCCACATACCCAGACCTGTCTTCACATTTCTCTCACCCCATCTAACATTCATTCAACAAATATTGCTTGAGCATCTGCTGTGTGTCTGGCACTCTGTGAGCCGCTGAGAACATAGCAGTGAGCAAAACAGGAAGAATTCCTGCCCTCACCAAGTTTATACCTTCTCAAAATCATACAATAGGGGCAGCAAAAAATGATGCTGTCTTTACTACAAACGAAGAAATCTGGGAGTTTTTCTTAAAAGTAGAGTTGTTTGTTGGGTGTCTGATAAAATGCCCAACATATACTTCAGTGGCCAGGCCACCGTTTTTCTTTCAAAAAAAGAATCTGAACCACTTTGTTCATGTGAGATACTCGGGCACTCATTGTTTCACAGCCAAAACTGATTGACAGCAGGAGGGAAACTTTCTGGGTGTCAATTATTAGTAATGACCTCATAGGAGTGACCTTGGGCCCATGAATGACTCAAGAGGACAAGCATCCTTCTAGGCCTGTGGCAATGTCAGCTGCGGGATGAACCTGTGTGCTGGATGGTTCCATGCTATCCTACAAGTTTGTAACCTTGGCAGTAGGATGTTGCATCCTTTGGATTCAGCATATAGACATGTTCACTCACGAAATACTGATTTTCTCCTGCTTTTTTTTAAGAACAAAACAATATGATTCAGAGGCATCATAAATACAGTGTCAAAAGAGACAAAATTCGAACTAGTCCATTGAAACGCATACTGAAATGTGCATGAATAAAAGATTTCATAGGAAATGTGGTTGGAATTATTGGCTAGAATCTGGCCAATAACTGGGGTTGGGGTTTTCTGTGATTTAAAATTATTTATGCTGCTTAGCAATCATGGAGCCCCTGCTATCTGCCAATGTAGCATTAAGGCCCTGGGGACCCAAAGATGCATAGAGGCATAGCCCCTGCCTCATGGCTTGGCCTCAAACACCAGTTAAATTCAGTTTTGCACGCTGGTATTAACCCTGTTAATGTTTGGTTCTTTTATATGCCAGAGAAACACAGGCTCTGTAATTATGACTACATAATCTTTCAACATTTCTCCTTCTGAAAATATAACTATGTTTATGATGAACATTCATGAGGATGCTAGCACACAATTTTCATTCTCAGCTACTAACACTGTTCCCTATGTGAAAACTGGCAACTCGTGTTTGGTGTTAATCAGAACGTTAGATTAACCACATCTTAACCAGCAGTTTTAATGGCAAAAGAATACTAAGCTTGGAGAAGAGACTTGCTGTAAAAGTTACAGCACATAGAAACTTTCCAGCCGAGAGAATATCCAAGCATATAATTTGCTGGCTGCTGCTGGACTCTGGTCAGTCTTAAATTAAGATTTCTGTCCAAAGTATCTCTTGATGCACAGGAATCCGGCACCATCCCCCAGCTCAGCATATAAACGCAGATCATTTCCCTGTGTCACGCCGCAACCCTCTTCTCCCGGTTACATCAGTCAAACAAGATACCTGCTGATCCCCGTCTCAGAAATGGTTCTAGAAAAACCATTTTGAAGACTCTCGATAAACCTCCTCACAATTCCACTTACAACTCTAAATGTTAGGGACTTCCCTTCTGCAGGAAAATAAGAAGGTTAAAAATTCAAAACTCTCCACCTCCATCCCAATCCCTCTTTTCTGTTTCTATCACAGTCTGGCTAGACTATAAATGAGGTTCAAAAACTGCAGGTCTTATCTATCAGAGGGAAATGTCTCGTGTTAAGCCTAATTTAAATTTTATTTGCTATCATTCAAATATATTTTTCTTGGTCTACTATCTTACTGCATTTTCCTGTCAAGTATTATAACTCCACATACAGCCATGGAAATAGCTTTCCTGATATTAAGGAACGTACCAACTTCTATAAAGATTAATACTAACACATCTGCACAATTAATTCAAATGTTCCTAGCTCTTGCTTTGTCACTAGCAAATAGAACAGAAGAAGTGAAAAAAAACATTGCTAATCATTAAAATGATAGTAACTCAACAGGCAGCAAAGTATGTCAGCAGACAGTTTCATTTATATATTTATTTAGTAAGACACTTAAATCTGTTTCAAAAAGGATTTCAGGTGGCTTCGGTGATTTCTCAAGTATCTTAGTTTGTTGAAAGCAAGTTTTTAACATGAACTTATGGAAGTGTTGGGTAGAAAACTGGACAAACGATACCCAAGGCACTTAGAGCATATTGGACAACAATCTCACACAGCGAAAAGAAGGATAACTTAGCTGGACGGGAATCAATGGACTCCAGAAATGGTTCGAGTTCCCTCAGACTTCAGTAATTACTTTCGATTGTGTAGTTTTCCTGACATGTGAGATTTCTTAAGTAAGACTCCAAAACAGTTGGCATCACTTAATACTGAGCTAATGCATCGGCCAAGGAATGCGGCTGCCGAATGGTCGTCCCCTCCCCTCTGAGCTGATGCATCGGCCAAGGAATGCGGCTGCCGAATGATCGTCCCCTCCCCTCTGGAGGTGTGCATCCACAGGGGAGTCACTCCTCTCCATTTTGTACTCATTTGGAGACAAGCGTTCAATGACCTCAAAACCAGGTCCCACTTTTATCAAGCTTCTCCCGTTGTGACATAGGCCACTGCTGTCTCTCTTATTTTATTCATAAAAACGAAAAGAAAAAGCTGTGAGATGCCTTGTTTACTGCATGTCATACGATTTATCAGGGAGGAGTGAGAAAAAAAGATAATAAGCCCTGACTTCTGTCTTCTGTTCTCTCTACCAATCAACACATCCAGCTCTCCACCAAATACATTCATGAGGAATAGACGAGGTGGCACAAATCTTTTTAAATCCTTAGAAAGTTCAACATCTCTTTCCCGTGACAGTTTCATATTTCTTCCTTATCTCACATTTTACGGGCAAATAGCACAAACAGTGTGTTTAAGATTTATTTTCTCCCCATTTGCAAATCTATGCGTTAAAACTAATAAAGAGGCCAATTAGGGCTTCCCTGGTGGCGCAGTAGTTGGGAGTCCGCACGCCGATGCAGGGGACACGGGTTCGTGCCCTGGTCCGGGAGGATCCCACATGCCGCGGGGCCGCTGGGCCCGTGAGCCATGGCCGCTGAGCCTGCACGTCCGGAGCCTGTGCTCCGCAACGGGAGAGGCCACAGCAGTGAGAGGCCCGCGTACCGCAAAATAAAAAATAAATAAATAATAAAGAGGCCAATTTTGCCTTGGATACTCCAGGACTCATCTTTATACACCTGCTTTTCTTCTTCCTCCTCATTTCCGTTCCTCTTCAAGTTTTGAAAACTGTATCCCCATTGAACCTAATGTTCAAAGTTTGGATTGTCTACATCAGTCAGTTTCACCCTAATATAGATTTATATAATATAAATTGATATTAGTATGCTACCTCTCCCAGGTATGTTTACTCTAGGAAGTGATGGGTAGGTATGTTGACTCTAGGAATAATTATCAGCAGTTAAAGCAACTGTGTGCATGAGAGGCACCAGGCATGGTCCTAACTTGCAGATCACATGCTGAGATTTCCTTCCACTGTTGATAAAAATTATCACATGGGCTGAAGATGGTGAGCAGAAAACATCCAGGACAGGGATAAAAAGAGAGAAGTAGAAAATACCAGCTCTCTTCAAATTCATGGTCTAGTAGACGGTGAATAAAATAGACACACAAATAATTACAGTGTAAGGCATATTAATACAGTGGTCAGTAGAGATACAAAGTAATTTAAGAGAAGGAAATTTATATTTACTGTGTGCCTTCTAATTTATATTAAATTTATATCTATTATGTGAGCACTGCATGTATTTTTATTAATGGTCTCATAATACCATTTCAAAGAGATATTATTATCCCTACTTGAGAAATGGGCCAACTAAGGCTAATCAAGTTTAATTTATTTCCCCAAGATTATGTAGCAAATAAATAGCAAAGCCAGAAACTGAATGAACCATGGTTTCCTGGATTCAAAGTCCATGCCTTCCTACTATGCAGTGCTACCCGGAGATGAAAGAGGGGCCACATCTGATTGAGAGAAAAAGCTTCATTTGAGAGGTGGACAGGTAGGATTTCAACAGGCAGAGTTTAAAATCAAGAGAGAGTTCCAGGCAAAGAGGCAGGAATAACAGGGCAGAGATGCAGAGCGTAAGTCATGATGGAGAAACAACCACTTTGTCTAAATGTTAGGGGATGCGGCAGAGCGCAGACGAGCATGAGCCCAGACCCAGATGCCTGGGTCGCCAATCCCACTGGATCACTGGGTATCAGGACTGGAATTAGGGTTCGGGGTTCAGTGCTGCCTTGATATCTGATAAAATCTGGAGGGCTTCTAATGGCCAAACCACAAAATGCCCTTCCCCGTCGCTCCAGCAGGAAAGGTCCCCCAGACAAACAACACTTCTTACCATGGGGACCCTGTTTAACCCTGAGTAGGGGTGTCAGTTCCCGGCCAGCCCGTCCTCCCTCGGAAACCCGGGGCCACCTTGCCCTCTCGTTCCTACAAAGCCCGTCTCCCCAGGCCTCACCTGACCACTCCGTTCTCAGAGCCCTGCGGGCTCTGCAAGGCAGATACTGTCCTCCCCCAGTTGGGAGAATACATGACAAATAAACCCCTGTCTGTCCCATCTGTCCGGTGGCAGGGGTCATGTGCTTGACCATGCCCATAACCCTAGGGCAGGAACTCCTCCCTCACCAACGGGATGAAGAGCAGATGACTAAACGACCACGTTTAGCTGTGTGACCTGGAGGAGGCTGCTTCACCTCTCTGTGCTTTGGTTTCCTTGCCTGTAAGAATGCCGGTGATAATACTACCTGTTTCCTAAGCCTGCTAGGAGGGGCAAAGCAGCATCTGGCCCAGATGAAGCACCACAGAAGCTTGGTGGTTGTTAATCACGGCCTTCCTACATGTCAGTCACATTACATGTTTTAACATATTCAGTCCTCACCATAAACCTAGGAAGCAGAGATAGTTATTATCATCATACTTTTTTACCATAAACGAGGAAATTCAAGAGGAGAGAGGATGACTCACATTCATACCAGCCACAGATTCCCCGGCTGATAAGAGGATGAGCCGTAACTCAGATGCAGGCCACCGATTCCACCCCTGGTCAGGGTGGGCGGACAGGTCACCAAACCCACCCACCTGACACTGGACACAGGACACTCCTCATTACAGCTCTCAGCAGATCGCACTGTAATTCTCTGTCAGTTTGCTGCCACTGTCACTGAGTGTGCGTTCCCTGAAGGCAGGAACAGCTCTGGTTGTCCACTGTTGAATCTGCCCAACTTCCTGAAACAGTGCTCAGCCCACCTTAGCTGTTGGTCAGAGGTTCCTCACATTCTCCACATCACTGAACTCTGCTGACGGTGCTTCCCCTTTGGAAATTAGTCCTGGTTTCCAGGATTCTGGATTTCTCCTTCTCATTCTCCCTTGGGGCCTTCTCCATCTGTCGTGAAACGTGGAATTCTTCCTCTAAAGCTCTGGCCTAGGTCATCTTCTCTCTAGCCCTATGTACCTTCCTCTTCAGGAAACTCATGGCTATGGTTTAAAGACGCCCTTCCAGGACTTCCCTGGCAGTCCAGTGGTTAGGACTTCACCTTCCAAAGCAGGGGGTGCAGGTTCGATCCCTGGTCGGGGGAGCTAAGATTCCAAATGCCTCATGGCCAAAAAACCAAGACATAAAACCGAAGCAATATTGTAGCCAATTCAATAAAGACTTTAAAAATGGTCCACATAAGAAAAAAAAAATCTTAAAAAAAAATAAAGATGCCCTTCCTAGAGGGCAGTTGACTTCAAAGTCTGTATCTCGTACTCATCTCTATTTCAGCCCCTAGACCCAGATTTCTCACTTTGGTCTCCATCACCCGACTGTCCTTGTAAATTCAACATGTCTACAATTAACCTCGTCATTAACTGCACCCCACCTGCCCTCACATTCTCCTCCTGTGGTCCCTGTGTTTGTTGTCTCCTTAAACACTCAGGCTTGAAACACCGCACCCATCAGCAGTGAGCTCCTCTAGGTTTGCCGCCCGCAGTGTTTCCTACCCCCGGCTCTCCTGTGCTGACACCCGACATGCACCCCAAGGCAGATCTTCACGGCTCCTTTTGCTTCAGCTTGTGATTGTCACTGACAGGTTCCCCCACCTCCAGTTTTTCTCTGCTTTTCCCACCTCCACGTTGCTGCCTGCTAGGTAATGAGCCAGAATCTGAGCTCTGAACATTTATGGAGGAGTTTGGGGGCCAAAGGAGACTTACAGTGTGTTTGAAAAGGGATCAGGCGGTAGAGGAATAAAGACAGAATGCATAGGTGACTTGTCCCAGAAGGAAACGTTTCACAGTGAAATCAAAGAAAGCGGCAGAGCTGCGTTTCAAGGGGCAGAGACAAAGTGTTTTGTTTATGAGGACATAGATTTGAATGAATCCTGTAATATAGATCATTTCATCATCAATAGACAAAAGAGAAGCTAGAAAGAGAAAGTCCTGGTGTGAAGAACCGGTGGTGAATTAAGGAAGGCGATTGAAGGAATGAGATCCCGGGCACAGGTGAGTGGGTTACCTGTGGACAGAAAAGCAACGCCCAAGGGGGGCCGGTGGTGCAATGGACAACGCGTCTGACTACGGATCAGAAGATTCAAGAAAAGCAACACCTGCTCGGGCTGACAGAGGGGGGCAACAGCGAAGTGGAGGAATTCTGAGATGGGGGAAAGCCAGAGGAAGGTGTGTTGGTCAGATAGCCTTGACCTTTACAATAAAGTGAGAGGCCATTTATCTTGTAAAATGGTGGGAGGTGTGGGTAGAATAGAGCACTTGAGAAAAGTGAAAACAAAAAATTGGTACAGACACTTTGAGGAACCCAACAAAAAGCGAACATGAAAATAATCCCGGTGTGACCTCTTTTCCAAATTTTTAAGCTTCGCTTGGTGGGATCAGTATTCTATTCCAGGTCAGTCCTAACACTCAGTCAATCCTCAAACACTCCCGGAATGTTCAGTATCTACCAAGTTTATGCTAAGCCCTAGAACACTGCTAGGCCCCTGCCAGAATCTTCATGGGAAAAGAGTGGAAGAGAAAGGAAAACCAGCAAGAATGGTTTTTGACATAAACAAGAAGTTTGCCGCTTCCCACATATTAGGGAAACAGTTGGATTATATATCAGTGTCTGGAGACTTCAAACAATGCTACCAGGAAGTTAATGGAATGGGGACAAGGAAATTACTATGACTCCGCACTCCATAAAATAAAGAAATAAAGTGCAATTTATCACTGGAGAAACAGAGGAAACTGAGCTGATAAAACAACCCAAGAAACTATACGAATGATGTGATAAAGCTGGCATGGAGTTGATCATTTTGTATTCAAGATTTAACACTGTTCTCTAGAATGGCATGGGCAATCTAAACTTAGGGGGAGGAAATGTCATTTTACAGCACACTTCTGCCTGTAAGTCAGTCACCGTGTGTGTAGGTGTTACGGCTTAGAGTAAAGAACATCTGTTGTCACCTTCGAAAAGACCACTTGATGACTTTTTCACGTACCTTTATACTTGTAAGTGGAGGGAGTTAAATAACAGCGTCTGCCCAGGAATTGGGTTTTTGTTTTTGAAATTGTGTAAAATAAACTGTTTTTTCTAACAGATAATTAACATTTCACGGAGTCTGGCTGCCTGCTCTGTGGGGCGCAGCTGACTCAATGAACCGCAGTGGAGTCTCCTTCGCTCCCTCCCACCAAGGGTGGTTTTGTGCAAAGCTGAAGACGTGGCCTCAAACGAAACTGCAAATTAGGCCGTTTCTTCGGAGCCCTGAGTCTCCCAGTCTCTCCTCTCCTCCAGAGTTGCCAGGACCCTCATATCCCCCTCCGCTCCCAACAAAAGTGCCCTGGGGGCCATCTGTTTGCACCAAGGCATGCGAGATACCGCCATCAATGACCGAGCGAGATTACTTTTAACACACCAGGGCTGTACATTCAAATGATTGCGGAGCCTCTCTCGGGAGCATCTGAAAAGCTCTTATCGCCAGTGTATCTACGACTGCTTTGGAATTTGGAACCACCTTCAAAGAGCACGTCTCATTTGTTCCTACGGCCTCGGTGACTGCAGAACTTCCTCCTTGGGGAGTGATTATGATTTCTGAAAATAATGAACAGTGGTTCTGAACCTAGTCCACTGAAAACATGGGGTCATGGCTTTTGGGGTCCAAGATGAATTCACAGACATTGGCTTGTGATTGAAAGCACTTTAGGATCCAGAAGCCAACCAGGCACCAAAGACCCAACGGGCTCCTTGCAAATAGGAGTCTCCCAGCCACCTGCCTGGGTGGCACCAGAAGTCAGATGAGGACAGCAAACAGCATTAAGCTGGGGACAGGCAAGTGTCCCTGTCCCCTGGTGTCACCTGGTGGATGGGTAGCCGGTGACATTCTAGTTCAAAGGCCAGGGAAGCTTTCTACTTGCCAGCTTCACCCTCCCTGCACTGCCTGTCTCCGCTTCACCGTCAGTGGCTCGGGATTTCACAGCTATGGCAGCAGACTCTGCTAGTTCTACTTTCTACAGCCACACCCTCACCCTTTCCAATAAAGGCTCCTCACCTGCACGCCGGGCGCTCCTAGGTTAACGAGCTTTCTCAGAGAAACGGTAGTTCTTCTGATCTACCTTTGACACTTGCTAGTAGTCTGTGAACCAACCGCAAAGGCAGAAACTCAGATCCCTGCGCCGATCCTCTGCATGTTAACCAGCTGGGGCCGGGGAGGTATGCGATATGCAAATCAGAGTTAAACTAATGAGCCTTAGACCCGGGGTTTTCAAATTTTAGCATCAAGGTGACCTGGGGAGTTTGCTTAACTACACAGATTACTGGTCCCAACCCCAGAGTTTCTGACTCAGTATCCAGGCTCGAATCCCTCTGACTTGGGTTCCTTCTGTTGAAGCAGTTGTCCAGATCCTCCCGACATCTGAGGAAAAAGAAAGTTGTTGGCTTCCACAGATTTATTTAGGGATCATCAATCTCAATTTGAGGCACATTTTTTTTTCTCAGCAAACTCTCACTTCAGGATGAGTTTTCTGACTTCTTTCAACCACCCACGCACCCGCAAGTGCTGAAGGTCTTCCTTCTCCAGCATTGGCAGGAGTGATCCAAAAGCCCGTGCATCATTCTCAAAGTAGTATTTCTCCTCAGTTTTCATGAATGCACACACACAAAAGTGACTCCTGGTGGGCAGGCTTGATCCACCAGGAGTAAAGTTCAGGCCCCCAAATCTCCAAAGTTTCAGACTTTCTCACTTAACCTAATTGACCTTGGGAGAAGAAATCTCCATGCCTTAGGTGCCAAAGAAACAAATCAACATTATCTTGATTTCCAGTTTTGCCCAATGCACTTGCTTTGGTGTTTATGTTAATATTTTCCACTGTAGACTTTGATGTTTTGTGTGTAGGTTATATTTCAAACAACATATTTCATCACTGGCTAGCATTGTCCTTAAAATAACTGGCAACAATTTAAAAGTGATGGTTACAAATAGGTTTCAACTTGAGTTCTAATTCCCAGGTGCCTGGAGTCTGATGCCTGGAGTCCTATGTTAAGATAGATTTCAAAGCTGACATCAGACTCAGCATCAGAATGTGATGATCAATTAGTGATGTCTGCTGTAGAAAGGGGTGTAGGGAGCAGCAGTAGGATTTTGCCCTCCTTGGTTCTCCAACTTACATGCTGCTGAATTTTTTTATAGGAATTTATACCTGAAGCTAAAGGATGTACCCAAAATGAAAGTAAACTGGGTCTTCTAGGAAACATGACCATCCTAGATTCCCTAAAATCTTACAAAAGATTTGAGTGCCTCAAGCTCTGCTCCATATAGAAACATGGCCACCACAGTCCATTCGAGAAGTCTTAACAATGCCTTTGGTGCCCGCCCACCCACCCCTGTGGGAAAGAAAGTTACCCTTTTGCTCTTTAGCAGCTCCCACTCCATGGTTCCCATTGACATTTAAGGAAGTTCATTGAGTTCACCCCAAAGTAAAGGAAATCCAGAGCAGTAATTGTCGACTGGAGGAGATTCCCCTCCCTCACCCGCACCTCGCTGGGGAACAGACATTTTTCATCCTTACAACTGGGCAGGGGTGGGGGAAGAAGGGGGTGTTAGCAGCTTCTAATGGACAGAGGGCAGAGATGCTACAAAACATCCTACAATGCACTGGACAGTCCCCCAGCAAACCACTATGGGACCCAGAAAGGGAATTTCGCTGAGGTTGAGAAACGCTGATATGAAGGATTCAAATTCAGGTCTCTGGGTGCCTGATCCAACCTATAACAAACCTTTAACTTATGACTCGCATTTTAAATGGAGAATGTAATTCTTCCAAAAAGAGGAAAATGAACCCAATTCTGGCTTTTGACCTAGGGAAAGCGCTATCTATATGATGTCTTTATCAAATTAGGGGAAACTGTATTTATAAACTCCTACAGCCTAGTATTTCCGCAAAACTAGACAAATAACTTACACCTTTTTATATGAGCATGATATCTGTGGCCACAGCAAATCTGTTTAGGAGACATGGCTGGGAGGGTAGCCTGCCATTCCCCTCACCACAAAGAAAGATCAGAATAAACAAACCCGCCTGGTACCCACCCCTACCCCCACCGGCTACTTGCAGTAAATGATAACTGCAGGGGTTTTTTCTATCTATTTATCAAAATATTTTAGTGACTTGTGATTCCCACACCTATAAAAATGATGTGCTTAAAATTCTACAATCTTAAAAAATAAATAGGAAAACCGCAGTTCATTTAAGACATCAGGAAAAAAAAATGATTTGTGGGATTTTTTTTTTCTTTCCTGATCAAGTATGAACAAAATCAGCCACAACACTACACTTTTAAAACATCTCAAGCTGTAGCATTTTACTCTAATGAGTCTGTGGCTTTGCAAGTCAAGCTCAAAAGTTATGACAATCAACTCAATCCCAGAGGGGAGAGTTTAGTTGTATAAGCTCTGGTTTGGGGAACGAATATTTGGTAGAATCAAAGATTCCAATAGTAGCTGGGTTTTCTCAACCCTAAATTCTTCTAAGATGCATAATTGGATATTATGCAGTTAACTGAGAAGGACCTTGGGAGAAAACAAAAACCGAGGTTCTTTTAGATCTTTAGGAACATTAAAAGCTAAGCTTTCAACTCTAGCCAAATGCCATTACCATGAATTTCTTCTAATATATTGTTTAGTCACAACGCTTTATCCTTGATATTATATGTGGTCCTGAAAGTTCAAACTTATAAACCAAGACTCCAGGACTTGTAATCCTAGAGACAGACTGTGACCAACACACAGCATGGGATACGTTTATGTTGTAAAATGCTGCTAACGATAAGGTCGAACTGTGTGGCATTTGATCAAAGTCTCCACTGAGAGGTTTGTGAAAGGTGGCCTGGACCAAAGCAGTCGGGTCCCCCCCAAGTGGGTGCAACGGCGACTAGAGTAGAAATGGTTATCATACAATTGTGAGAAGGGTAGTGTGTTTCCTGCTTGAAGCCTCTGGTTTTTAAAGGAATTTGGGGCTCTAGATTGAGAAGAATCCTTTCCTTGGGAATGTCACACCACAGCCTCAAAGACTTGGATACTCCCCAACCCGGACAGCTGCTGTGGGGACCAGGTAACGACGGCCTCAGTGTTACCCAAGACAAGTCATGAAAACAATGGTTGTGACTGACGTCATGAGCTCCCACCGCCTCCTTATGGCTACCTTCACCCCGACCTCAAACCCATCCCCGTTCTTCTCATTCCCTCCCTTCTCACAACCTCACAAAATTCCATCCTCACTTTCCGTGCATAGAACTGCCCCATGTTCTTTCTTTCTTTCTTTCTTTCTTTTTGTTTTGTTTTGCTTTTTTAACTTTTTATTTTGTATGGAGTATAGTTGATTAACAGTGTTGTGTTAGTTTCAGGTGTACAAGAAAATGATTCAGTTATGCATATACGTGTATCTATTCTTTTTCAAATTCTTTTCCCAATTAGGTTGTTACAGAGTACTGAGCCGAGCTCTCCCTGTCCTTTCTCACCATTTCTCCGGTACTTTCTTCACACGACGTTGTCCCCAAGCCCTGACTTTGGTTCCTGCTGATACTGACACAAGATGACCTCTGGCTTCCGGTGTGGCAGGTGATGGAGTGGAGCTGTCTTTCAAGCTGAGTGACTTAAGCACTCAAGCTTTAAGAGGCAGCTCCATGATGAAAATAAAATTAGTTTGGCTTTGAAAATTTGGTCTGATTGGCATGACAGAGAGGAAAAAAGATTTTTTTTTTCGCCACATGAAAGAGTAAAAACAAAAATTCAGAGGCAAACATGTCAAGGTTTTTCCAGCAAATAGTCTGTCCAGAACCACGACAAGTAAGCTAAAAGCAAGGGTCAACACCACCCTGGATGCAAGGCTAAAAAAAAGTTTTGTTTTGTCCAACGGGCCAGAGGAGTTACTAATGTTTTGAGGTCAGAGTGGTTACGTGATCAAAGTGTTCCAGGAAAATTCATTGGATGATGTTATGGGTTGGGGCCCAGTATGGATGGAAAAGAGTCAAAAAGAAAAAATCAGTTAGGAGCTATTAGAGTGATGAGGAATGAGGTGATGAAGGCCTGAGCTTGGGTGGTAAGAGAATGGGAAAAGGTATTCAAGAAAGAATCAGCAGTAAGCGGCAATACACACGACGGTTTCGACATCCGGGCAGAGGGAGAAGGAGAAGGAAAATCGGAGCGGACCATGAAGGCTTTAAGTCATCACTCTGTCGCCTGCCCTGTCGGGAATGTGGGACGTCTCTGTCATTCTCGCCTCAGTCTTCAGAATGGGACGGCAGGGTGGCCCCCCAGTAAGTGGCCGGTGTTGTCAGAGCACACGCTTCCCGGGTTCTCCACGCACCCCGTCCCTGCCTAAGGCTGCCCCACGTGCTGCTCCTAATGAGTCTGGCCAAGCTGAATGCAACCTTTTAGAATGGGTCCTCCCTCAGTTTTTGAAGCACCAAATCTGACTTTCTGAAGCAACTGTGAAGACGCTACCCTTCCTCAACCCTTTATTTTGAGCCCTTCAAGCCAGCTTAACCGGCATTTCATGGAGTCCTGCGGCCCCAGGTCTGAATCCTGACCTTTTCACTTTCTGCCCAGGTGATTTGGGGCAAGTTATTTAAGCTTGCTGGGCCTCAGTTTTCCTATTTAAAATTGGGGCTGATAATAACAACCATGCAGGGATGTTATAAGAATTAAAAAGCGTGTACAGGGCTTCCCTGGTGGCACAGTGGTTGAGAATCTGCCTGCTAATGCAGGGGACACAGGTTCGAGCCCTGGTCTGGGAGGATCCCACATGCCGCGGAGCAACTAAGCCTGTGAACCACAACTACTGAGCCTGCGCGTCCGGAGCCTGTGTTCCGCAACGGGAGAGGCCGCGATAGTGAGAGGCCCGCGCACCACGATGAAGAGTGGCCCCCGCTTGCCACAACTAGAGAAAGCCCTCGCACAGAAATGAAGACCCAACACAGCAAAGATAAATAAATTAATTAATAAAAAAAGAAAAGCGTGTACAAGCAGCTGGCACACTGTAGAATGGCTGTTATTAAATAATAATAAAATAAGAAGAGTAAAACGGTGTTTTGTTCTTACTATGACCCATACAGAAGTAAATGTTCTCAACCTGACTATTCCTGAGGAGTCCTCTAACCACAGATAAATCATACTGCTCTTTCATCCATCACAGGAAGACCCAGACACACAAGGGCTCAGGTAATTCGAGTGTCACCCTCACGGTTACGATCCCAAACTCCTCCAGGCATGAACATGCCCGTGAATTTAGTTTATCTTTTTTTCAAAACCAAGTGAATTTAGCCCAAACCGGTTTAATAAAGAGAATTTTAAACTAGTAGTGTATCATAACTCTTTTTAAACAATTAAGTTACTATTTAGCCTTTGAGTAAGTAAAAAAAAAAAAAAACTGAAAAATGTGAAGCTACTCTTTCAAAATAATAAAACTCTGCCTTTGTTTGTTTGTTAAATGAACTCCCTTCTTCTCAAACCCTGGGTCAGCTCCTCCTGGCACCTGGGAGAGTCCCATGTATCATTCTGCAGCACAAGCAGCCCATTTGCGAACGGGCCCATTTCTGAAAATAGACTTTAACGTAAACACATAGCTTTCCCAGAAATCAGAACTTAAATAAGAACAACAAGACTGGTCGAATTTCCTCAGCTCCTCAGCTTTTCCTTCTCCCTTCCTGCTCATTTGAGGAAATGAGTTGACTGTAGGGAAACCACAATGGCCTAGTGTTCATTTACCTTCACTGAGGAAAATGAAGAAAAACTCAACGTGGTGACTTTCTGTCATTTATTTACATAAACAGTGTAAGGGGGGAGGGGGCTTTGTTTATGATGCTGACTGACGATCGGTTCTATATTGGCGCTAAACTTGTGCTTTGGGTTTGCTCTACGCTTGTAAAACCCCCTTTGAAAGTCATCCTACTGGGTATAGCTTTTTACCCCTGGCTAAACAGAAAGCTTTCTTCCTCATCAAAGTCTGAATCTTTTGATCTCCCTAATCTCCTGCTTGTTCACAGTCTCTGCATACACAAGTAAGTGACGTTCTCTCGTGTCTATTGAATCTCTTCAAACTCCAGGAAATGTGCTTTTTTATTTCATTCTTTGTCCCTAGGGACCACTGATAGTGATTGAATTCTGAAGCAATTTGGGTGATGTAGATGATTCAGGCCCATTTTTATTACTGCTTAAAATTTGAATTAAAGATTCGATAGCTCAGAAAAACAGCTTGATATATGCATCTGACCTGAATGTTTATGGTGTCTTTTTACTGCCTTATTCTCGGCAACTCTGTTGAGCCCTTCAAGCCCAGCCGATCGTTGGCGACAAGTTTCTGAGGAGCCTCTTCAGCCCTGATCTTCGGACATCTTTCAACGTGATTATTGGTGGTCTATTAGGTTTTGCAGAGAAATGTTGTGATAGTAGTCTTATTAAGGTTATGTATCAGTTTTAATTAAATGCTGATACTGAATATTAATCCATTTTGTACAGTAGAAAAATGGGAAAATATATCATCCCATTCCTCAGAAATAACCAGCCTTCGCATACGGGCATAATTTATTCTAATCTTATTTGTCTATGTTTCCTACGTGCTTGAGGTCGTTCTTTATATACAACTTTATATCCTACTTTTGTTTTGCTTAAAAGTCATATCATTAGGTAGGTCGTTAAACACTCTGCACAAACTTTTTAATGGTTACATGGTATTTCCTCGTATGCATATACCTTACGTTAATTATCCAAAGTGGATGCTTGGGTCATTTCTTACTTATATTAATACTGCCATAAATATCACTATACATACGTCTCCATCTGCACTTCTAAATATTTCCCTAGGATATCATCCTAGACACATACCTTCAGGATCAAGGGATTTTGGATTTTAAGGGTATTTCCCCCCCACATTTAAAAATCTGAATGACTTCTGAGGTTTGATAAAATGTGGTATTGCACAGTTGTGAGGGAGAATACACAGCCCTGCCAGTTTGAATGTGAAAACACTTAGACTCTATTGTAAAACATTATAAAGTTCTATCTAGGGAGTATCCAGTCTCTGTGTATATTTCTCTCATCTACATGTGTCTCTTCATTTCTCATTGTCATTCCGTTCGCACAATGGTTCCAAATTTTCTAAAAACTCAAGTTAAAATACATATAATTTTTTTTTAACCATCTGGTAAATTTAATGAGGGAAAAAAACACAAAAGAAGCAAAAGTAGGAGTGGAAACCGCAGAAACAAAAACGTAGAAAGTAAAAAAGGGGTTCATGTCTTTTGGCATTCTGGGATCCACCACATTATCCATCTCCATCCTGCTTTGGGGGACTCAGTGCAGAAAAGCCAAGGCTTCATGAGCCACACAGGTCTTCCCACTGACCTAAAGACCATCCCCATCTTAGCTCAGCCGGGGAGATTTGCTTCCTAGATATTGCTGGTTAGCGGATCCTTCCAAGGCAGAGGTCGCTGTTGGAAGGAAGATGGAAATTTGCACAATCCTGGGATGTTGTAGACACAACAGTCCAGGAGTGGACTAAAAATCCATAGAATTTTTGTTAAAGCATTTTTGCTTGATATGGAAGAAGCGTAAAGTGGTCATCTCTGAATAGATGAACAGAGGAGGGTGAAAAAGTGAGAACCGGACTTTTAATTTACATCTTTCTGTATTATTTGAACTTTCTAACTAAGTGCATGTGTTAGATTCTTTAAATATCAACGGGTGATGACTACAAGTTTCTTTTCGTTCTTCCTTTTGGCTTTTTTATTTACTTTTTTTGGCTGTGCCATGTGGTTTATGGGATCTTAGTTCCCCGACCAGGGATCAAACCCAGGCCCTTGGCAGTGTAAGTGTGGAGTCCTAACCACTGGACTGCCAGGGAATTCCCTTCTTTTTTATGATTTAAATAAAAGATAAATTTTGAAGAAATAAACAAAATTTTCTATCATCCAATTCATAATGAAAATTATTAGTAGAAAAAGTCAACAAAATGTTAAACTGTTGACAGTTAAAATTGTTCATGGAAAAATATATATTGGATAAAAATATAAATATAAAATATAGAATCTTCTTAGTTAAATGAGATGAACAAAATTTGGCAGCAGAAATCTGTACTTAGTTGAATAAATGGCCAAGAAATAAAACTCTAAGTGTATAACTGGTAAAATTTTAATTTTTTTATATCTATGTAGCTGAACATCTTCATGTTTATTAGTTTTTATATTTCCACTTTTAAAAGTTGTTCATGCCTTCTGTTGTTTACATATTAGGCTCGATGTCTTTTCTTATTGATTTGCCTTATTTTTCATATTACAAAACTATGAACTATTCATTTGAAATGTTTATTGCAAATATTTTTAGCCAGCTTGCTTACGAAGTATTAAAATGACTGCTTTGCTTATTGCATCATTGTCACAGCTATTCCTCCTAAAAGTTCCAAGACTTTCAGTCACATTCATTAATTCATTCACAACTCAGGATATTTATTTAGCATCTACCTCGTCCTATGTAGATATATGGTACCTTTAAGCAGTGGGCATCTGAACGCCCCTCCAACTTTGGCTACAGTCCACTTCCCAAACATAACAGAGTGTCAAGTGTGTCTTAGCTGCCTAGGGTTGCCATAACAAGGTACCACAAACTAGGTGATTTAAACAACAGAAATGTCTTGTCTCACAGCTCTGGAGGCTAGAAGTTCGAAATCAAGGTGTTGGTGGAGTGGCTTCCTTCTGAAGGCTGTGAGGGAGAATCTGGTCCATGCCTCTCTCTTAGCTTCTGGTGGTTTCTTGCCAATCCTTGACTTGTAGAGGCATCACCCCAATCACTGCCTTCATCTTCACATGGCGTTCTCTCTCTCTGCATGTAGTCTCTGTGTCCAAATTTCCCTTTTTATAAGGACACCAGTCATATTGTATTGGGATCTAACCTAATGACCCACTTCTCATTAGGTCACATTCTGAGAGTTTCCACTGTTATGGAAAGAAAATACGCGTGCATGTACAAGACATGAAACACAAACTGTGTAATTTCGGTGATTCTGCATACACATTAATGCTCTTAAGTTACATTTGAAACTGGCATTGTGCAATATTAAGATAATGATAAAGTTCATGTTAATGATTTAACATTTAATCTTTACTTAGAAGGGTATTAAATAGCAAATTAAAAAGTCACAATAAGTTGGAAGAGATGATGAAAAAGGTTTTATATTTTAATACACTAAACAACGCCATTTTTGGACATTTTTACAAGGGCTGACATTTCTATTTTGCACCGAGCCCCACAAATTATGCAGCCTGTCTAGCAGAACAGCCCCATCCACCACAAATGGTCCCAATATATACCCTCCACCACCACAATGGGACACCCAGCACCAGTGGCTCCAAACGCCGAACGCTTGAGCTGCAGCTCAGATGCACTAGGTTTCTATCAGCGCCCTAACAAATTACCACACGCACAGTGGCCTAAACACCCCAGTGTATTATCTTATATCCTGGAGATCAGAAGTTCGACATGAGTCTCACTGGGTTAAAATCAAGGTGTCAGCAGGGCCAGGTTCCTTGCTGGCAGATGGAGCGGAATCTGTTCTCTTCCTTTTTCCAGCTTCTAGAAGCTGCCTGCATCTCCTCACTATGGCCTCTTCCTCTGTCTCCAAAGTCAGCGATGGAGGATCAAGTTCCTCTCATGTATCAAATCTCTCCTCCTCCTTCTTCTGTCTCTTCTTTCTAACCCCGTCAGCAAAGTCTCTCTGATTTTAAGGACTCATGTGGTGAGATTGGATCACCCCAGATAATCCAGGATAATCATGGCCCACGTGGTATCCAGGGACCTAACCTCCCAGGCATATCCACCTCCAGCGTTCATGGAAGGGCAGCTGCTTGGCAGGACTTAGAGAACACGTGGAACCCTTACAACAGGAGAGTTAAGGAGACGAGGGCTTTCCTTTTCCTGACTGGGTCATACAGGAAGACAAAGCATGTGCCGAGAAAATACACAGTATCTGCCACAGCACGTGAGCTGGTGGAGGGAGAGGACAGAGAGAGAAGCAAGAATTACACATGATCCTGGTTCCAAAGCAACATCATATAACACAGCAGGAGAACAGGTTGAAGAGACATGGCCCACCATCCCTACACTGTTGCCACCAACCCTCACAGTTCACTGCATTTGTAATCTCTTGCCATACTCTCAGTGGAGCAATTAACTTGGTTGTCTTATTTTCCCCAGTGTTAGATTTATTTTTCTTTTGCCTTGTTAGACACAATAATCATGTCAGAGAGAGATTAAGACACTACAGAAAACATAAAATTCACATACAGCTTTTGATTTAAGGCAAAATGCAATTTTAAAATCTGGATATTATTGATGGGGATATTAAATTTGGTGGTTGTTTTCAATGCAGTTTAAACTGCTATGGAGGCATAAACAACAACAACACAACCAAAAAGAAAAAAGAAAAAAAAGATTTTCGTAACACCTAAAAAACAGGCTTGTGATCTAGGCTTGTAGCCTAAAACTTAATTAACTCTGCTGTAATATAGCAAAGGCCAGGCACCATGTGCTAAAGAAATCAAAAAGAAAGGGGAAAATTTTTACGCCTACAATAGCAATAGCATGTTTATACTGGTAATTTCTGAGTAAGCAAAGCGTTAGAATCAGAGAGTATATTCACTTTTAGTTGGCACATATTTTTTGAAGAAAGAGAATATTTTCAGCTAGAAAAAATAGCATGTGACGATTGCAAAGGAAAATGACTCTAAATGCTTTCATCCAAAGCTCTAATTTTCACACAACCTAGATGAGCTACACATATGATAACAACTGTTCTATTGGGGAAGCTGGTGAAGGCAGAAAGAGAGAGACAACTGGACAGCATGGGGAGTTTGGTTTGCTGTTCAGTAAGCAGATATGCGAAATAAAATATCAGGATTAAGAAAGAGAAGAATGGAAGATGGTCATCCTACTATCCTTAGGCCACCAGGAATTCATGGGAGTAGATTTTATTTATATGTAAAGGTGGACTCTTTCCTGGGCTCCAATCAGTAAGTCAACATAAAGCCTTCATTATGCCAAAGTTCTCTCATCCTGCCTGGGGTGAAAGAAACCCTGCTCTCGGGTTTCGTTTCTGACCCATCTGGTGCAGCCTCCCCAGGATGAAGGCCAGTGTGGGAGGCTGGAGGAAAGTGGATGCAGAGACCAGCCTGGGCTGTTGCAGCCCCACAAGTTCTTCCCAGCTGAGCTTTGACTGGACGCTACATGTTCAGCGTCCATGAAAGCCCTTGACTGGCAATAACACCATCAGGACCAAAGTTGTTATAGTAATAAGGCGGCGCTGTGGGGATTCCCAAGAAGGGGCTGGAGAAGAGAATGGCGTTCAACCCTTTTCTCTTCGTGGGATGTGTCCCAGCGTCATGACCGAGCACACACATGGGTCCAGACAAGGGAGATGCTCCCAATCAGCGTGGACGCCGGCACATCACAGCACCAAGAAGGGGCCCTGAGACCTGCTTTATTTGGGATACTTTCTGATTTATTCCTTCTTGCGAACTTGACTTCCCTTACCCCCTTTTCCCAGAGGACTGCTCTCCCCAGGAGACAATGAATAATAAAATGCTGTCCCTCCCAGGACTTGTGTGGACAACCATGTAAAAGGTTAAGTCTCCAGAAGGTTGTAGGAGGTGCGCCCACAGCAGAATTTCAGGTAACAGATCATTTTCATCAGGTGGTCTTTTCAGCACCCCTTCAAATGATACTGTCTAGTAATCATCGCCATCATTTTGTCTTGTTTTGCCGCTTGTGATGTATTTATACACACACGATTTTGTTTGATCAGATATTAATCTAGCAGGTCTTTTTAAACCAACTACAGGGCGATGGAAAAAAATAGGACACCGTTCCCTCCTCCAAGGATCTGACAGTCCTACAGGGGAAACAGGTGTGGGCTGTGATATCAGACTCGTTGTAAAACACGCATATTTTAGGTCCACTGTGGAACTGGTGCCAAGGAAGCCCTTCCTTCAGACTGGGGCACGTATGATGGGGAGGAGAGAAAACATGGGGGTGGAAAGCTTGGTGCCAAGAAAATGCAATAGCCCAGGGTGGAGAAGCAGAGTCACATGGTGTATCTGGGGAAAGGCAAGTAGCCCTAGGTGCTTGCATCATAAATAGAGGCATAAAATCAAAGATGGCATGACAAGGTGGTCTGGAGCCTAATTATGAAGACTTGACTACGACGCAAAGCAACATGATTTGACCCACTCCACAAATACCTTATCTGCGTGGGCGAGACCCCAGCATTCCCTCTTCCAGACGGCGAACCTGAGGGCCAAGCCACACAGCTGGAGCGGCAGGCGTGGCCCTCAAATCTAGGTCTCCCTTCTTCTCACAGGCTGGCCAGGCCTGGGGCCTTCTGTGTTGCTTACTCTCTGGGCCAGTCAACTCAACTTCACATTTGTCTGCTGTGGGGTGAATTGAGTCCCCCAAAAAGATATGCTGAGGTTCAAGCCCCCGTACCTGTGAATGTGACCTGATTCGGAAATAGGGTCTTTGCAGATATAATTCAGGTGGAAGTTAACATGAGGTCCTGCTGGCATAGGACAGGCTGTTAATCCAATATGACCGGTGTCCTTTTAAGAGGAGACACAGAGACCAACACAGAGGGGACAACGCCACGTGAGGAGAGGCACAGAGAGGGGGCCACGAGCGAGGACAGAGGCAGAGGTGGAGCGACGCAGCTGCCGGCTGAGGAACATCCGGGATGCTTCACCATCAGAAGCCCGGATGTGGCTCTGTGACACTCTGATTCCGACAGCTCACCTCCAGAACTGTGAGATGAGGCATTTCTGCTGTTTGAAGCCATCCCGTTTCTGGCAACAATCTGTTACGGCAGCCCTAGGAAATCAATACCACGTCCAGAGCAACTCTGGTGCAAACGTACAGCTCACTGAGTGTCTGGCTTAGTTCAAGGAGAGAATTTATAGAGAACCTGTAAGGATGGACAGGCTTCCCTACCTCCAGGTAATTCAAATCCGGAATCACCTCGCCTTGCAAAAGGGCCAGAGTTTAATGCTCACCCTTTCCCGGCTCCAGTGGCCGTGGACTGGCTTTGCTTCCCCAGCTGTTCCCATCCAGAGTGGGATAAATGTCAGTGAAGCACTCTCCAAAAGGGTAAAATTGGGCCAGTCCCAGGCTCATATAATTTGTAAGAGCATTTGAAACCAGACAGAGAAATGCTTGACTCAAACATCTGAAAAGAGACTAAAAAGTTCACCCTCCTCTGCCCCTCTCCCTCCTCCAGTGAAACAGAGAATCAGTGATTTCAACTGCCTGCTGTTTACACATAAACTTTATCCCAGAAACACATTTTGGAGTTAGTAAAGCTATGAAGATGCCAGGACAGAAATTTAGAAGGCAGAAAGTCAAAAAAAAAAAAAGAAAAAAGAAGAAGAAGGCTGACTTTCTAAAAAATACAGAAACCAAAAACAAATAACAAGGTTTGTTCTAGAATTCAAAACAGCTTGGGAGAAAGCGTCTTTGCCAACAGTGGAAAACTCAGTAAAGAGACGGAACAGAAGAAAACTCTAACCAGATGAAGAAAAGAAGGACAAATGGGAGAGAGGAAGCACACATGGATTAAGTATGTGCTACACCCAGCAACACAAGACGCTCCCAATTGGTCACTTATTTCACTCTCAGGAGATCAATATTATAGACTTCACTTTACAGGTGAGAAAACAGAGACAGAGTTGGACTTCTCCATCCCAGTCACAGAGCTAATGAATGGAAGAGGTGCATTTCAAACTCCTGACTGAAAATCTAGTGTTTTCGTTTGTTTTTTGTTCTTCATTTTTAGGGTTTTTTTTTTTTCCCCTCAGAATTACCCAGGCAAGGCAAGAAGAGTGGAATTTGGCATCCTGGTTGAAACACATCAGTACATGAGATGAAAACTCAGAGGAATTAAACTGAAGACTGTATACATTGGTTTTGTTTTTCTTGAATATGGATGATGAGAAATGAGAGCTTCCAGTAAAAAACAGAAAACTTAGTTGTGTTCAGATATCATTGTTCTAAGGCAAGCGCGCCTAAGCCAGGCAGTAACGCAAAAGGGGAAAATCTGCTGAGGAAAACAAGTTTCTTGCCTGCCTTTGAATCTTAAACTATTTGGCACAAACCTTGAGAATAGTTCAAAGATATTTCCTACCAGCTGTAAGTTAAATATTAGAAGTGAATGTCCTCATTGTGAATACAAACATAAAGGAAGAACATAAAACTGTCAGTTTCAAGGAAGATTGTATTTCTCGTGCAGCTGGTACCTTATGAAAGAAGCATGAACCCCGTCCTTTTCTTCGTTCTCATATGTGACCCTTGTGTCGGGGTGCCCATGGCTAAAGCAAGGTGATACTTTCTAGGTTTGAAACAGTTTGCCTAACTCAGAGCCTGGGGAGAGGGCAAGACATGAGCCGGCAGGTCATAAACACCGATATTTGAATCCTCATGCTGCCACTCTCTGGGGTAAGGTAGCCACAACCTCTTTTTCTAAGCACCCTCATCCACGAAATGAACATACTGTAGTGCTGCTATAAAGACTAAACTAGATACTTTGTGTAAAATACTTGCTGCCCTTGCTTGGATGGTGCCCTCCCAAAAAGCTACGTTCACTTCTGACCCCCAGAACCTGTGAGTGTGACCTTATTTGAAAAAGGGGTCTTTACCGATGTAATTAAGTTAGGAATCTTGAGATGAGATGACCCTGTTTTACCTGGGCAGGCCTTAAATCCGATGACAAGTGTCCACCTAGAGTCAGAAGATGAGAAGTCACGGATGCGGGGGAGAAGCCCAAGGGAAGACGGGGGCAGAGACGAGCGATGCAGCCAAGGAATGCCTGGGGACCACCAGAAGCTGGAGAAAGCAAGGCACGATGGTCCCCTGGAGCCTCCAGAGGGAATGCTGCCCTGCTGCCACCTTGATTTCAGACTTCTAGCCTCCAGAAGTAGGAGAGAATACATTTCTGTTATTTTAAGTCATCCAGTTTCTGTTAGTTTGTTAAGGCAGCCCTAGGAAACTAATACACCTGGAAACTTCTCAGGAAAATGTTTACTCTGTCCTCCCCTTCCTTCCCTTCCAGCTTGAGTGGGGCCCACCCGTGCAACTAGGACACAGTCCCCTAGTGGACAGCCTGCCATGCTCCCCACTTGCATGAGAGAGGAGAAATCAATAGCGCCCGTTGTACCGGGCCATCACCACAACGAGCAGAAGCCCCGTCATGCCTTCAGGAGTACTTCCCACCGTGATGCGTGGTCCTGTGGGGCGGGGGGCGGGGGGACGGAGTGTGCAGCCTGTGACACACACTGCAGACAACCCGTAGGAGAGAGTTCTGCCCGGCATCCAGCACTATCTACACACAGGCAACGCCTGCGTCAACCCTTTTTAATCTTCCTAAGAAGTTTACGAGGCACATCCAGCCCCATCTTACAGAGGAGAAAACTGAGGCCCAGAGAAGGTGAATAACTTGCTCACAGAGACAAAGCCAGTGAATGCCAAAGCTAGGCAGTTTGTGGCCAGCCATTCTGATTCTGGAATTCCTGCTTTTAACCACTATGTTCGTTTCCTGTGGCTGCCCTAACACACTGGGTGGCTTACGCAACAGAGATTTACTGTCTCACAGCTCTGGAGGCCAGAAGTCCGAAATGAAGATGTCAGCAGAGTCGGTCCCTTCCGAGGGCCATCTTTTCCCCATCTCTTCATGCTGTCTTCCTGCTGAGCATGTCTTTGGGTCCAGATTTCCCCTTTTAATAAGGACACCAGTCATCTTGGATTAGAGCCTGCTCTAATGACCTCACTCTACCCTGACTACCTCTGTAAATGTATAGGATCACACTCTGACGTATTAGGGGTTAAGATTTCAACATAGGAATTTTGGGAGAACATAACCCAGCGCATCACAGCCTTGACACCGTATTGGCTCTCATAACTGAAAAATGAATGAATGAGAAGGTGAACCGCCATCTTTCCTGGCAGAAGTCACCAGCTCCGAAGCACACCTCCCTGCTCATTCTGCGCTTACTGCACTGCAGTCCAAGCAGTTGCTAAACCAGCAGATGAGGCAAGAGCATTCGGTGGATGTGAGTACAGACCGTTGGAATCAAATCCTCCTGGCTCTGACATTTCTTTAGTGTGGGACTTTGGGGGAAGTTTTCAGTTTCTGAGTTGAGCCTCTGTTTCCTCTTCTGATGAGAAAAAAATATAGTCCCCACCTCATAGGGCAGCGAGAGGATGAAATAAGAGAGCCCAAGGAAAGCAGAGCGCCTGCGGGGCTCTGTGATGCTGGTCTTGTCCCTAGCCGCCACCACCTCCCGCTTTCTTCTGTAGTACACTCTGCTCGTGTCCTTTGCTGTCCTCTTCCCTGGGTGGGTCTTAGATCCTCACGGGATGAGGATGCCCAGCCTGGATTTCGCACAACATGTCTTCCTCATCCTTTTCCTCCCTTTTTACATCAGTGGGAATTAAGACTTTCCCAGGAACCGGTCTTGATGGATCAGAGTAATGGCAGGTCTGGGCATGAGCAGGGCTGAGCAAACAAAGGCCAGCTGTCAAATTACAGGGTCGAGAAAAGCTGAGAGAACTCAGACTTGACTCGAGCCAGTGTCTCTATCCAAAGGGACACAATTCAGCTGTCCTTTCTGGGCTCCTCATTTGATATTTACAAATCCTGTGAGATTCACAAACCAGATACTGTGATCTTCAGCTTAGAGAGAGTTTTACGTGACTCATCCAGGGCTGGTCCAAAGGCAGTGGCCAAAGTCAACAATAGGACGAATGCCACGGGAATGGGGAGACAGAGGGAAACACTCACCTTGGTTCAGTTGGTTTCACACACATTCACTGAGAATCAAGGAATCATTAGACCCAGTGCCAGAAAACAAAGGCCCGGAGTAGCAACAGAGGGGTGTCTCTCCCTGCTCCCAGGAAGAGGGAGCAGATGTGCGGGAATTTCGGGAGGGAAGTGAGCACAGGTTTCAGTGGGTGACCTGGAGTGGGAGTGACCAACCCAATCCAGGGGGTCAAGGGAAACTGCACGGAACCACTGGCAACGTGGTAGAAATGTGAGGAATGCAAGAATTTCCAAGCAGAAAGTGGACGAGGGAAATGGAGACAATAGTGTGGTCAGTCTTTGAAAAGAAAGGAAAGAGCCACAGACCCTGAAAAACCATTCGTTTCTGCTAACTGGGGAGCAAGGCGGTAGAACCCAAGCTGTCATGGGAGCGGGGGGCCAGACGACAGAGGTTGCCTGCCTATCGCCTGCCCCAAGTGAGTGTTATCTGGGGGTCACAGGAGCCAAAGGTGAGTGATGGGCAAGGAGGTCCTGGGAGGCCAAACAGGGGAAACCAGGAGAGGCTTCAACCACCTTGCATCGGACAGCGTTTCCTAGAAATGGGCAGAGCGCTCTAATTGGGAGCTCAAGGAAGGATCCTGCACTGGAGAGTAGCTTGGTTTTATAGCCATCTTAGTGACTCATTTCTGTAGCCTTTATTTCATCAGTCAGGCAATCAATTAGAAAATTTCGATCTGTGTTATTTGCTTTAGAATAATACGGTAGATTATCAATACCTCTTAGCATGTGTTTTAAACATCAACTATCCATAGTCCAGAAAAGTGCAAAATAAGTACTCTAAATTTTGCATTAATTTGCAAATCACCTTCTGAAAATATTATTTACCAATGATTTTGAAATACCTACAATGTGGTCTGTTTTACGCACGTGGGCTTTATCTTAGGGAATAATCTAGGTCATCTACTTTAAGCACCACAGTAGGAAATGTACAATTTGTATTTTATTGTTTTATTAATAAGTCTATTCTCCATAAATTGTTTTATTAGATCTTACAGTAAAGGCAAGTTGCGACAAGCATCATTTCTCACTGTTCTCTACCGACAACATTTTAAGTCTTATTTCTCTCTACTATGATTAAAAATATACAAATGATTTCATTTATTGAAAAACAACTAAACTATGAAATCTAAATAAGTAAAAAACTTTCAATTATTATCATGCTAAATTTGGCAAATATCAATCCCAATGTGACATCTATTACTCAGATTAATACGTTGTGTCTATTTCTGAAATTGTCTGTTGTATCAGATTATAATCGAGCAAATCTTTGAGAGAAAGGTTTGTGTGTGCTGTGTCTTCTCGATGAGAAAGGCCATTTCCCATGCTCCAGAGACTCCCTTTGGGATGTCTTAGCAACGCAGTTTTTGCCATCCCATGAAGGGCTCTGTTCAGATGACCCCAGAGGCGCCCCTTTCTCCTGGGTGGCCTGGTAGCGTGCGGCTCAGTGCTCCTCCAGGAAAGACTTCCCGGGTGGACTGTGGAGAGTGTGGACAGCAGCCTGGAGACCTGCAGGACCCACTGCTGCTTCGACTGTGGCCCCGCTCCTGCAGTAGCCCTCAGCCAGTGGGCAAGCCCCCCATAGGGATACCAAGCCCCACTAGTAAGAAATCTTTGCTCCAGGGTTCCATACGTGTTAATATGTTTTCACTTCTTTCTTACCACGAGTTTGTAAACTCCACGAAAACAGGAACCACACCAATTTTATTCACCCGTTTTCACAGCAGGAGCACAGCTCTGGGCACCTAGCGAGTGTTATGGACTGAATGTTTGTGTCCCTGCCAACACATAAAAATTCATATGTTGAAGCCCTAGCCCCCGCTCCTGCCACAATGTGGTAGTATTTGGAGGTGAGGCCATTGGGAGGTGATTAGGTTCTGATGAGATCATGAGGGTGGGGCCTCCACAGTGGGATTAGTGCCCTTATAAAGCCTTTCCCTGTCCCTCTCCCTTTCCGCGCGCTTGCACCAGGGAAAGGCCTTGTGGGACATAAAGAGGAAGAGGGATGGCACCAGAACCAAACCTTGTCTGCACTCTGATCTCGGACCTCCAGGCTCCAGGACTGTGAGAAATAAATTTTTGCTGTTTAAGCCGCCCTGTCTATGTCGTTCCAACAGCAGCCAGAGTGGACAGCTCTGCACTGGATCATCTGACGACTGTCACAGCTCCATTGTGGTCTGCAGCTCTTCCTGCCCCACCCTGTTTGCCCCCTCTTACGTAAGTAACAGAGCTCACTGCAGTGCAGAGGCCTGACTGTCCAACCCTGCACAAGTGGTGTCCCTCCCCCAATAAACCTAATGGCACTTCTCACACCATCCTTGAAAATATTTCAGCAGCTTTCGGTCAGGATGACGATCAAAGTCAAAGCACGGCGGGGTCTGGCATCCCTGCCCTCCAGCCTCACCCCTCTCACCCCGTTTCTGTCTCTCTGTGCTGCTGTATGCGCCACCCGGTGTTGGCACACGTGGCTCCTTCTCCTGCAGTCCTCTGCTTCTCGTCACTCCCTCTTCCTGCAGTTAAACTTTCACTCTCCCTTCAGAGCTCAGCTCAAATTATCCCCCCTCAAGAAAGCTCACCCTGACTTTGCTGATGAAGCAAATTCTCCTATTATTCATTCTCTTTTTTAAAAGTTTTTTTTTTAACCTGTGTTAACTACTTTTGTTTAACTTTTTATTTTCTTTTGGAATATACCTGATTAACAGTGTTGTGATAGTTTTAGGTGTATAGCACAGTGATTCAGTTATACATTTTCCCACTTAGGTAGGTTGTTACAGAATACTGAGCAGAGTTCCCTGTGCTGTACACTAGGTCCTTGTTGGTTATGCATCTTAAATATAGCAGGGTGTACGTGTCGATCCCAGATGCCCTAACCACCCCTTCCCCTACACCCCCAACCATAAGTTTGTTCTCTAAGTCTGTGAGTCTGTTTCTGCTTTGTATCATTTCTTTTTAGATTCCGCATATAAAGGAACCAGTATCTCTTCTTAGGAACACTCCAGTTGTTACTTTAATGTTCATCATTACAATCGGTTCCCTTAGCGTTTGTTTCTCCCACTAGGTTGTAAGCTCCCAGAGGGCCAAGGGCAGGGCTCCTTGGTCCTGCCGTTGCTGGTTTGCTCACCATGTCGTCTCCAGCATGAGGAGCGATAGCTGACCCTAATTAAATGCTCAAACAGCATTTGCTGAATAAGTGAACGAATAAAATTGTATAATAATCATGAAAAGGCTGAGGTTCCTCCATGCCAAGTTCCACGATTAAAAGATGAGAAAATGTTGTTTGGTTTCCTTTCCGTGCTTTTGCAAGTCTTTTTCCCAGTTTCTCTTCCTGGAATCAGTTAATAAAATGAACGAGTATGAGAGCTGAACTCTGAGATCCAGCCCTAAACAAAGTGCAGTATTTGTAAACATTTAACCCAGGACACCATCCCAAAGAGCCAAAGTTGGCGTGAATCGCAGCCATGTGGTATGGACCTGTGGGGAGCTTCTTTGTGGGTTTTAATTGAATTGGGAGTTGGCGGTCCCTCCCTACCACAAATAGAAATGTTTTTAAACCTCCAGAAAACTTCCACGTTTGAACCAACTCTCAACTTTCACCCCTTCCTACTGCCAAGTTCAGAAGCGAGAAAGTGCCTCATGCTTGACTCCCAAAACTCAATTCTGTCCTAAGCCGGGCTTTTCTATCCAGTATGGTGGCTACATAGGTCAGCCATTGACTTAAATTTCCCATACCCAGGTCAGCAGTATTGAACTCATAAATCCGCAAGGAAGTATTAGCAATTCAGAAAGAATGAACCATTTCAATAGGAACGCATTTCTTTCTTCAGCCTCAGTGAGGAATCAGAAATGCCTAACATCAGCAAGGCTAGTGAGGCCTATAAGCCCATAACCTGCACATCTTTTCAACAGATGAGGAGCATGTGATGTGAAGAAAAGGATGAAACTGTAAAGATCTTTATGGCTTCATGTCCCTAATAATAAGCTCCACGCAGGCAAGTATTTTCACCTGGGTTATCCATAGCCTAAAACAGTTCCTGGCACATAACTCAATAAATATTTCTGGAATGATGAATGAGTGAATGGGCAAATGAATCAAACACTTAGTAAGTTCCAGACATTTTTTCTAAGTACCTGACATGTAGCAACTCACTTCATCCCGACGACCACTTTATAAGGTGGCCACTATTGCTCTGTCCGTTTTCGGATGAAGAAACCAGAGAGAGAGGGGAAATACCTTGTGCAAGGCCATCAAGCTTGAAGGTCGCTTTAAAGGGTGGGCCTGGTCCCCGCTATGGCCAGACCACAAAGCCAATGCTCTCCCAGGCAATGGGCCCAATTCACACCATCAATGACACCCTATGGCTCCAAGTCTATGTTTCCACGCCATTCTGACACCCAGTTCCATACGTCTTCCCAGATTTCCAGGCGTGGAGAAGACTAGCCTGGCACATCCTACTACCACCCAGTGAAAGGAAAGGTTGTCTACTAATGTATTTTCTCTGCTGAGCTGAGTTACCCACCTGCGAAGAGTTCTATTTTGCAGAGCAGGTAGGGGCGACAGGTCCTCGAGGCTGAAGGAGGAGCAGCTGCCCTTGCTGAGGTCTGTTTTACATGTTTGTTGGCTTCACTAGGTCATGCCTGTGAAATGGGATCACGCTTCTTTTTAAGACCTGAGTAGTTATGGCAAAGCCCCGGGGCCTTCATCCTGATCTTGCATCCATGCCATTGTCTCCGCTCTTCGGGATAAAGCATCTCCCAAAGACAAATGCCCTGTGTTACCCCACTGCTTCTTGTAAAAGGACTTCTGCCCTCCTAATCTCCCCAGCACAGATGACAGCAATGGTGACCTTTAACAAGAACGTACAGAAGGTTCATGGTCAGCAGAGAGACGGAACCAAGTGTCACAGTCACTCCTGGAACTGGGCATTCAGACCTGCAGGCCCCACCGGACCTCAGCATTCCTGCCCAACCCGGGGTGCCCAGCTGAGGGCAGTCACTTCTACCTCCATCAGTGGAAACTTTGGTGGCTCCAAACCTCCGAGTCCCAGAGAGGTTTCACTCTCCCAGTCTCAGGCTCTCCTCAGTGAGAGCAGCCACAGCTATTTCCCCCATGGTGGACCCCGTGGCCCACCCGCTAGTGTCTAACTCAGAAGGCCTGTACCAAACAATGACAATAATTCACAGAGCAATACCCAAAGTCTGTCTGATTCAGTTTTAAATAACACCACGTGTGGGAACCCGCCAGCCCAATTCCAGAAACTGTGCTGAGCCCAGTTCCATGGTTTCCATGCCATACAAGGGGAGAAAACACCAGGCCTGCTGGTCTCTCACATCAGGGTCCAGTTTTCCAACGTACCACCTAAGCGCTTAGGGAAGAACTCTCTCTCTCTCTCTCTCTCTCTCTCACACACACACACACACACACACACACACACACACACACACACACAGACACACACACACACCCTCTAAGAACAAGCAAGGATTTTCAGATATAGAGCGCTTTAAATCATGGTTCAAGAGGGAGGAAGAACATTATATATGATTCTGCAACAACACAGTCTTGGTAAAGCCTACAACTGACATTACTGAGCAGAACAGTGATCCACCCACACAACACACCTGCCTTCACCTTGTGCCGGGCGCTCAGCGCTGTCCAGATATCACACCCCCTCCCCCTCCCAGCTCACTGGGCTCTCTGCTCTCTGACCTGTTTGGGGTACAGTGGCCTCTGAATTCCAGTTTGGCTTGGCCAGTGAGGAGTCCAGAGGGAGACTGGGAAGAACGTTAAGATTTTTATCCCTCCAGCCCCCTCCCCATGGGGTCCCCTGGAGCTGGCTGTATCCCTCCATCCTCCAAAGGCTATTCTCTCTTCATGATTCTCCCAGGTCCCCATAACTACCCCTCCCCTTGTCCCTCTGGGTCCAGGGGTGGTGACAGATCTGTTTCATCAGCACTCCCAAACAACCCACCCACACCTTTGTAAATGGTCCCTTTAGTCGACCCTTCCTGAATCACCCTAACTTGAGATGCCAGCCATCTCCTGGCAGGACCACTGACTGACACAAGGGCTTTCCCGGAATAGAGCTGTATGACTGAAAGAGCTGGACATATTCAGGCAAACGACGAGTCTTCTAGTAGTTTCTGAAACTACCAAATGCTTTAAGTTCCTGGAGGGTAGCATTCCTACACCCTATCCTTTCTCCCCTTCTATCTCCACCCAACACTCTCTTCCTTGTGCTATAGCTCGGCTTTTGTTCCCAAACACAAGAAAGAAAAGTGCCTGAAAGTGAACAAGTCTTGGCACCTATAGGCAAAATATATTATTATACTTGTTTTCCTATGAGCTGGAAAAGAAACAACATGAAAAGAAGAGGAATGTTATTATGAGCCGGACAACCTCCATCCTGGCCTTTCTAGGCTGATGTTTAGGACTTATTGCTTTAGAGTTTCTGTTTCATAGAGAACATTGGCTACAGGCGTATTTCTTTCCTTTCTAACCACTTTCTTTTTATATATTAGTAAACACTTACCCCTAGACCAAGGTTCTATTGCATTTTTAAATTTTAATATTTCTCAAGTGATTTGAAAATGTCCATTTAGAGCAATGTTAAAAGGGCCCATAGATATTATAATTATGGTACTCTTAACAAAGGAATGGTAATTGGCTGTCTTATGAAATACCCTTTTGGGATTAGGGAGCTACATGCTGTGTTGAGGAAATAGTCAAGAGAATCAGGAGTAAACAGTCAGATGGATGCAAAGCAGAAGTTTGGGACAGGGTTCGGGAAGGAGGTTCTAGGCTCTCTGTGGGTCTGGTGATCTGGAAGCAGACTTGGGCTCGGTGTCTGGGATAACTGTCCGCTCTGAATGAACGTGGTCTGCAAGTATACGTCTCCCCGTTTGTCTCTCGGTGGGAAGGGCAAGCTGGTGGTAGACACAGCGGGGAGGAGCCTTCTGCTTCCCTCTGGGGGTCTTCCGTTCTCCGGAGAAGGTTTATGCAGGTGAGTGTCCAGAGCGCCCAGGGCATTGATTTCCCACTGCCTGGAAACCATGTCTACCCTCCTGTTTTCTGTGCTGATTGACTGGGTTCAATCATCAGAATGGCCTCAGAAGTCACTAACATGATCTTTGCCTCCTTAGTTTTCAAGAGACTGATATCACCTCACTCAGTGATAGGGTCCCTCAAATCTCCCGGTTCTACTGGGCCCTGTATGGAGCGGAGGTGGCATCAAAGCCTTCACCACCACCACTGCCACTTTCCCTTCCCACTAAGTCAGAGGAGCAGGGTGGGAGGCAGCAAGGAGGAGATGGAAATACTAGGATGGCAGGATGAAAAGAGATCTGGAGTGTTCATCCCACTGGACGGACTTGGAGAAGGGCCCTGGTTCCTAGTAAGAGGACCTAAGTTCAAGTCTGGAATACTTAAATTCTCCAGACTGTCTCTCAGTAGGAAAGTAAGAGACACTGTTGACATCCCCGGGCTGATGTGAAGAGTAAAAGCAAGAGGAGGAATACGCAGTGGCTGGCACAAGGACCAACAGGTAAGGAACATGCTGCAATTTAATAGAATAATATTAGGGAGTGTGAATTTGAGTCTCACAATTCTTTCTTTTTCTTATTCCATGAAATGCCTATCATTTCCTCAACAGGAATTTTCTGGACGTTTGGTCTCTGAAGGAAAGGACTAGAATAGAGCACCCTCTGTGGACACCAATGCAGTTTCAGTGGCCAGTGATGTGGCTCCCAGGAAATGCTCCAGCTCTGCTCTCTGGCAACCGCCATGCATAAAAAAGGACGGAAATGCACCGGGCAAGACGAGAACGACTGGGAAGATGGAGAGGTCCCAAACCACAAAATATGAAAAACTGATGAAACATAGAGGCTAATTAGCCTGAAGAAAAGGAAACTCTAGAGGAGATTACTAGGCACCTTCGATAGTAATAATAATGATAATCCGTTACTGAGTCACCTCTGTATGTCTTATACACATTTCCTTGAATATTCACAACCGCCCTGTAAGTCAGGTTTTATAATCAGCGTTTCACGAAGAGGAGACCGAGGGTCAGAGAGAATAGGACCCTGTCTGCCCACAAATCCTTCTCACTCTACCCACTGCCTCCCTCTGAGAGCTGACTGCTGTCATAGAATGGAAAATAGGCCTGTTTCTTTTCAGGTCTGAGGCATATAACTAGGAACAATGGGTGGAAATTACAGGAAGGCAGATTTCAGTTCGATAGCAGGAAGAACTCTGTAACCCTGGGGTTGTTCACAGGAGGAAGGCGCTGCCTTTGGAGACTCAATTTCCCATCGCTGGAGAAATCTGAGCATTGTTTGGAAGGGGGTTTCTGGAGAGGAGAATGGAGTAGCAAAAGCACATCTACATTAGATGACTTTTAAGGATCCTTTCCACTCTCCAAAATGTGGTCAGCCCATGAAACAATCAATTCCCAAGATCAGAGGAGAGAGGGCATCTTTGCTTTCCCCGTCCTGTTCTCTCACAATGACTGAGCATTAGCTCTGATATTCCAGGGCTCTGGGGGAGAGCTCCCCCATGTCCGCCGCCTCCAGCTCATCCCATACACTGAAGTACCCTCGATTCATGAGATTTCAAGTCCTGAAACTGAGCCCACTATCTCAGCTCGTGTGTGATCTTAGCTGGGAGGTGTCCTGAGCCCTCAACACCAAGAGCAGTTACCACCTTCCAGGCTCTTTAATCCTTACAATCATGCATTCGGGCCAAGTAATTTAATATCTCACAAAACCTTAGCAAAATAAGATGAACTATAACATGTAATATAGAACAACTTTCTTGCACACAAAGCTTTCTAAAGAAGGCCAGCAAATGTGTTCTAGACATCTCACAAAGTTCACATTGTATTGTGAAACTCTTTTGCGGTACGTGGGCCTCTCACTGTTGTGGCCTCTCCCGTTGCGGAGCACAGGCTCCGGACGCGCAGGCTTAGCGGCCATGGCTCACAGGCCTAGCCGCTCCGCGGCATGTGGGATCTTCCCGGACCGGGGCACGAGCCCGCGTCCCCTGCATCGGCAGGCGGATTCTTAACCATTGCACCACCAGGGAAGCCCTGAAACTCTTTTTAATGAAGCTGTTATTATGCTACAAGAATGCAATAAAACATCTGAAACCTGAAATTTCCTATTTTTATCACCGCCTGTAAAATTTTCGAAAGGGCCAAAACGATTTGTTTCAAAATGTGTACAGAAATAATTGGATTGAGAGTTTTCATGCCAATTTTCCATTTGGAATGAAATCTAGAGACTGTTACTTCATAAACCACTGCAACTATGAGCACAAAATGAAAAGGGTAAAATATTATGGAACACACGTATAATCAAACATAACATATCCTGGAAGGATCCACTGATCTACCATCTCCCAGTGTGGGGTTCAGCACAGGGACCTCTTTTATATCACAAAGTGTTCACAAATAATTGGTTTTAATGGAATTCCCTAATTACTTCTGGAAAGAGAAATGCTATATACATGAACCTCTGTATGTGAACACATAATACTAAAATACTAAAGTGCTAATCCTACATTGGTTAATTTTTAACCACAATAGCATTCTGGATTGTTCAGAAGGATGATATACCAGCACCCTTAATTTTCTCTTTGCAACACAAATCCTATTCCCTTTTATAAAACTCTGGCAAAAATCTAATCCTTGGATGCCAAGCAAATACATTTTAGCGTACAAATTGAATATAAGAAGTTTATTTCAGATTGTGATTTGTTATAACAGTCCTGCCAAATGGCCAGAGATTAATCACGTGCCCAAACGTGTAAGTATTCAGGAAGATGTTACTTATCTCATGATTTCAGATTTAATTTTAATTTCAAACCTTTCTTAAAGCCATTCTTGAAGATCAGTCGCTTAGGAAACAGACAACCCCCCCCCTCAATTGCAAATCAAGTCTCTGGTTTTGGTGGGAGACCTTTCCAAAGCATTCATCTCTGTCAGTGTATCCAGTGCACTGTCTTTCATGAACCGCTTCCAGAATGAAGTAGAGCAATTCTGTTTACCATCTGGCTCTCTAAGCAGAAAAGTTTTTTTCTGTGTGAAAATATAAAACTGATCTGCCCCCTAGTCTAGACATATATCTTTCCCAGGGCATCATCCATCTTCTCATCCATTCCAAATGGATAGAATTTTAGATGGACAAGTAATCAGAGGTGAAAGGAAGAGAATCTTATTTCATGTGTTTACTTAAGTTGTTTTCAAAGAACATAGGAATTGGAATCACTTTTTTTTTTTTTTGCGGTACGTGGGCCTCTCACTGTCGTGGCCTCTCCTGCTGTGGAGCACAGGCTCCGGATGCGCAGACTCAGCGGCCATGGCTCACGGGCCCAGCTGCTCCGCGGCATGTGGGATCTTCCCGGACCGGGGCACGAACCCGTGTCCCCTGCATTGGCAGGCAGACTCTCTACCACTGTGCCACCAGGGAAGCCCTGGAATCACTTTTTTAAGAGCACCACCATCCCTGGGAACCGGCCCAATATTTATTTTTTACTATGTGACAATTGAGCACATTTCCAGAAATACAGTAGAAAACACTGCATAGCGGAGGCGTCAAGGGTCTTATTTAGCTGTTGCAGATGTCGGTGGTTAAAACTACCCAGCTTTCACTGGTTGATCTGGAATTAGATCTCCTTCCCTTGGTAACAGTTCTAACCACACAGGTTTATGCTAACATGCTAGATAAAATCGCAGTTGGAAAAAAAAAAGCGCCTACAACAAGAGTGAGTTTGATCTCTCTTTAATTGCTCTTTTAATTCAATGGATTGTCGGCATGTACAAAGTGAGTGTGAGTTTCAGTCGTGGACTGGGTTTTTTCCTCCATCTTTCTTTGGTCCCCCCAGAACAATAAATACACTGTGCAGTGACAAGCACAGTCAAGGTCACAGAGCATGAGTCTTCCAGCTCCTACTGCTGTGAAATTTTTAGATTGGTCATTTTAAACACTTAAACCACCAAGAAAAAGCTTTCTTAAAGAAATCTTGTCTTTGTTCTACAAATAGTAATTGATGAAATTGGTGTCCATTGGTGGGTAAAGAGTATTCTTATCTCTATCATGCAAACTCAAAAAAATTGAGGCCACCCAGATTCCACCTAACTCATCTGCTTAGAATCCTGAAGGATAAGGTAGAACTCTGTGTGCTAAATCAAGCTTCAGTGAAAGACTATCCTTTCAGGATTGACTGATAATCAATCAACGGGCCCTAAAAGGTCACGGTCAACCCACTGCGAGGATCTGATCGGCTCACGCTTCCGAAGCCCAGACGTGCGCTCCTCCAGCTGGAAGGGCAGCTCCAGAACGAGTGCTAAGGTGCCTGCCAGGCTGGAATCTGTCCCCCTGCTTACTCTAGGCAAGTCACTTAACCTCTCTGAGCCTCCGTTTATCTGTGCAGTGAATATTATAACAGTGCCTACCACGTAATGCTGTTGGGAGGATGTAGCGCGTTAACACTTAGGTAAATTAAAGAATAAACGTTCTTTCCTGAAAGACTTGGACTGCTGACATTTTGGAGAGAGAAATTTTCATAGAGACTCATGAAATAGAAACTTGTAAAAGTGGTGCCTGAGGACAGCTGAAGGGAAAGCCATGAGCTCCTATTCACCCCCTCTTTCCACCTCTTAAGAGGCTCCCCAGCCTGTCCCCACTTCTCATTCTGTTCTCTAGTTTCCCCGAGGCATGAACATAGACCCAGCTCCTTACAGGACCCTTTTCCCACCTCTTCCCAGTGGCTCAGGGTTAGGCTTTTAGAGACTTAACAATGGAAAGGAAAAAGAGCTGATAATTCATTGATTCTAATGACATCTGCCTATTGATATGAGCGTTTGACTTTAGCTCAAGGTAAGTGTATCATTTCAGACCTCGTGACACAAGGAAAAACTTTTAGCCACAGAAGGGTCTTCCTAGCCTTCTTCATACCATACGGCTCACCCCACTTCTTAAGACTGTCAGCCTCGGAAATACAGACATAACCCCAGTGTTAACAGTTCTCTTTCAGTAAACTACCTGATTGCCCTCAAAAGGGCAGTCAGTGTGATCAATATCAGTCTTACAGAACCAAGTTCATTCACATCGCAATTCAGATATAAACGTTCAGATACAAATGCTTTTATTTTTCATCACTTGTGTTGAAAAAACACCTAAGAGGCTCCACTGTATAAGTTACAAAGTCTGATTTATACAGCTGTAATTTTTCGTGTGTTGTTTTTGTGTGTGTAATCAAACAATAAAGAACAAATATCTCACGATTTCCGACGGGACTGTCTGTCTGGTTCAAATAAAAGTTGGACCTCCTCTGAGTGGTAAATGTTTGTCTTTCTCTCGTTTCAGTATCTTTTCAGTCTGCCTTGGAGCAGGGGCTGTTGTAACCAGGGCTCGGTTACAAGCACGGGTGATTTACCGTGCTTGCCGCTAGGGGGAGCCGAAGGGAAGACAGTGACCAGGTCTGCGAAGGAGGGAGGTGAGCCGCAGGTGATGGAAGCTGTGCCCAAGCCAAGGGGAGAAGGGGCGGCGCCAGGAGGGGCAGGAGCCCCGGCCGCACATCAGGGGCACTTAGGGAATCGGTAATCCGTGTCTTCGGGTTAATGATCAGGTGCTCCCATAAGTAAGAAAAGCAAGGTTGCCAGGGGCTTCCGTTTCTGAGCCGAGGGGGAAATCTCTCTTCCCACTTTCATCTGTGCTGACCAGCGAGGGCGCAGGGAAATGCGGTCACAGGCTCCTGGTAAGAACGGGGATTTTCGAGCAATCATCAGCCGCGACGTGGAACCCGCCGAGTACATGCTTGGTTTTGTTTTGGTGGTGTTTAGTGTTCCTCCTTAGCGCAGGTTCCTTCCATAGCCTCAGTGAGGTGGAATTGGGGACAGGGTGCCGGGCTGGGAGGGGACAAGTCTAAGTGTAGAGCTGCAAATCAGCCCCAGCAATGGGTTCAATAGGAACGAGACCTGCACCTGTGGCTTCAAACAAACGAACACAAAAATCTCTCCTCCCAAAGGTCATGTCCTAGTCAGCGTTTCCCCAAAATCACGGCAGAAGCTGCTGTTGAAAGGGATCGTTAACTGTCTGGGTTCAGTCAATGATATGAACAAACCCGCCGAGGCCAGCTGGGCTTTTGTCACTGTGGCTCACAAGGTACATTGTCCCAGCACAGGGGGTCCCAGGGGGATAAGGGAAGGCAGAGGAGACAGGGAAGGAGGAACCTAGGCAGCCGGCCGGGCCCTGCAGGAAAAGCCGACCCCAAACAACCAAGTCCAAGGGCAGGAAGACTGTCCTCCCCGCCACACACCCCTCAGTCGGCCCTCACGGCGGGGGGGTGGGGGGTGGGGGGTGGGGTGGGGGAGGGGGGGCAGAACTTGTCTCCACGGAGTCTTTTGTGCCAAATTAGAATCTGAATCGTACCCATAACACAATGGGAGACCTTTGCTAGCTACGCCACCATTCTATCACATTAGTCTAATTCTTGGCATTGCATTTACTACTATCTCACATTGACTTATTGGTTCGCTCATTCCTTTATTCATTTCTGTGCCGTAATTGCCTGTATCTCCCCACTGAAATGTAAGCTCCACGAGAGCAGAAACTTTATTTGCACCACTCAACCATGGCAGCCCCAGAATGTAATGTAGGCAGGACACTGCAAGTGTTCAGTAACTATTCCTGCATGAATCAAAATGTGTATTTGAGGAACTGTCCCCCAGCAGCAGTGTGGGTGATGGATGGTGATTTGGGGGATGGAAGGATGGAGCAAAATTGGAAACTGAGACAGGAAGCATGCATGTAACGTGCCCCATGTCCACTCCCAGGTGGGCTGAGACATCATGCTGGGAGGCGGAGCCTGGGTCCACAGCGTGCAGGGCAGGGAGGCACTTAAGGCCGAGTGGAGGCAGAATCAGGCAATGCAAAAAGTGGGCAGTCCAGAGGGGCCAGGTGCAAACAGAAGTATAAACCAGGGGGCAGGGAACCCTGGGGACCCAGGCACGGGGGCTAGCTAAAGCCAGGGTGCTAGATGTCATGCATCTCCCCTTCCCCCAAAGAAATGTAAGTCAAAGAAGAAAAAGCCTGAGTGGAGCCTGGGGAGAAGCAATGCTCAATAAGGGCTGGACGAGTCAAAAGGCGTTTAAAAGGGGACAGTGGTGGCTACAGCGGTGCTGGGTCCCCTGCATCGTCCCCCAGCTACTGGGAGTGTTGGTGGCTCTGGGCCCTCTACTGAGCCCCTCTCTGGGAATTGGCCCCAGTGAAGGGAGCCACCCTGCCCAGGTTCACGGCATCCAGTGACTGGTCCATGGAAGGAGATAGCGGCCTGGAGCTCCCTCGTGGTAGGCCAGTTCTAAAAGGCCGTCCCAGGGCTTCCCTGGTTGTGCAGTAGTTGAGAATCTGTCTGCTAATGCAGGGGACACGGGTTCGAGCCCTGGTCTGGGAGGATCCCACATGCCGTGGAGCAACTAGGCCTGTGAGCCACAACTACTGAGCCTGCGCATCTGGAGCCTGTGCTCCGCAACAAGAGAGGCCGTGATAGTGAGAGGCCCGCGCACCGCGATGAAGAGTGGCCTCCGCTTGCCACAAATAGAGAAAGCCCTCGCACAGAAACGAAGACGCAACACAGCCAAAATTAATTAATTCCATAAAGACAGGAACCCTATCTATGCACTGTTCACAGTGGTATCCTTGTTACCTAGAACTGTGCTAGGGATTATCTATGAATGAGTAAAAATGGAGCCAAATTAATTACAGTTTATATTATTACCATGCTTTCATTCCAACAAATAGGTCTTGTTTTGAATTCAAATAGTTAAATGAAAAAAAAAAGAAAAAAGAAAAGGCTGTCCCAGCTCAGGCTCCAGTGGGACCGCCGCCGGAGGCCCTGTTACAGCCTCAGCAACAGTTCAACTTCTGCTGCTCAGGGTTACTTCTGTTATTCCTCTCTAGGCAAAGACACCACGGTCACTCCTCAGGAAACTTGTTTCACACAAATCTTCATCTCCACATCTGCTTCCCAGAGAACCTAACCTCAGAGAGTTGGTGCCAGGAATAATCCAAGGAAATAAACTCTAAAACGGAATTGCAGCACTGGATCATCCACCTGCCGGCTGGAAACAAAGCCCCATCCCTGGAGGTGGGTGAGGCCCTGACAGTCCTCGGCCTGCTGGAGAAGCACCGCTGTTACAACCTTCACTGGTGATGTTGGTGATGAACTGGGAGACAGGTGTACATGAAACTGAACTGGCCATGACAATGGTGAAGCTGGGTAATGGGGATGAGGAGATGCATCTATGTATTCTCTATTTTGCATATATTTAAATTTTTTCCATAACAAAAAGTTAAAAAACAGAAAGGGAGTGGATATCAATGAATACTATTTAGGCAGCAAATATAGAAAACCAGGAAACCAACCTTTTCTGCTTCTCTCAGCAGCTCTGTCCGAGGCACTGGGGGTGCAGCGTTGAACAAAACAGGTGAAAATTCTTGCCCTTATGAAGATTCCATTCTAGTGGGGGAAACAGACAATAAACAAAATAATTGGTACTAGGAAACTGTTTTTGTGCACCTGTGTGTTGACCCTGCTTTCTCTTCCCTCCCCTAAGGGCACAGGTTGTAGCCTTGAAAACAACATAACTGGTTCAGAGATCAAAGCAGTGCAGTGAAAATATTCTATGAAAGTACGAGGATCACAGATTACACAAATAAGTTCCTCTCTGGCTATGCTGTTATGTACCCCTTAACCCCTAAAGTAGAAATACAGTTTCCTTCTCCTCAAATCTAGCAGTACTTACAGCCTGGAAAGAATCACCTGCAGGGAACCCAGTGCCAATGATGCATTCCACTGGGTTGATTTCTACTATAGCTCTACAAGATGCAAAGTGACTACAGCAGCTCCACACCCTACAACCTCTGCCATTCAAGTTGGCTGGAAAGACCACAGTCTCTTTCCCCAGATACTAAGCAAAAGCTCCATTCTGTGTCATCAGCTCTGACTGGGTCACGTACCCTAAACCAATGATTGGCATCTGATGAATAGAACGCACTGATTGACTTTAGCTGTCTTATGCTCCCTTCCCGAGCTGCGGGTGGAGCCTTGCTCTAGGACTAATCGCACTACGAATGGCAGGGTTTGTTTTGACAGTTGCGTTGACAGGACTTGATGATGAGTTTTAAAGAAATAATAGAGCAGTGATTTTTCAATGGGGGTGCCACCACTCAGAAGGGAGTTTTAAAAATTTGTGGGAGTATTTCTTATTGTCACAATTATTAAAGGGAACTACTGGCATTTACTAGGCAAGAGCCAGGGATGTTAGATATCCTGCCTTGCACAGGGTAGTTTGCAAAAATAAGATAGCTCTGAATCCTGCATAATTTCCACGTATCTCAACCAAAATTATGCCTGACTATATGCTCTACAGCAACATGGATTGCAAAGAGATTTGTTTTCTATAACACTATTGCCACCCTGATCCATATCACAACAAAGAAAATTATTTTGTCCCAACACTTACAAATAGCAAATAGCGCTGAGCTCACTTATAAGATTACCATACTTCCTCATTTTTTCACTTTAACAGTCTGAGTCTGTAACTTGTCTTGACATGTTATCAACTTTCCCAGTTCAGTTTAGGATATTTCCCTCATCCTCTTATTTTATACCCTTGTGAGAAAAAGACTACAGACTATGAAGCCCCTCCAAGGTTTTCCCCGCGGTCATCAGGGAAGAAGGAGCCTCATACAATCAAATAGGGAAGACAGGACATACTGATTCCCAGCAGAGAAGGAAAAAATGCAGCTATAGTCAAAGGTTGGCACATATTTAAGGGGAAAAAATTATTTCAAAGTATTGATAATGTGTATTTTTAAAAGATTTTAGCATTTGTCCAGGAAAACATTTAGGTTCTATAAACAAACCACTGTGCTTTTTCAGGGAAGTAAAACATCAAGGATCTCATTGTTCATTAAGTTTTTAAACTTAGAATATATGGTATGATGATCACTTGGCTATAAAAGGGATGATTTTTGTCAACATTGGAGTCTTTCTGGTTTTCCTAAAACTAGTTTGTAACCTAACATTGGTTTTAATCGGTGTGTCCCCTCACATCTCTGCTCTTTTCCACTCCTGAACTTTCCGTTCAGAACAACTTCTGATCTTACTTCTCTTAAATCCAAATGATTCCCTAGAAACAGATGCAAGCATCTGACCACTTCATCATGGAGTGTTAGTTTCTACTAATGAGTAACTCATTACCCTGAAATTTAGTGGCTTAGAACAACATTTATTATTTCACATTTCTCTGGGTCAGGAGTACAGGTACAGCTCAGCCAGTTCCTCTGGCTCAGGGTCTCTGATAAGGCTGCAGTCAAGATATCTACTGGGGCTGCAGCCTCATGTGGAGGCTCAACTGGGGATGGATCCACTTCTAAGCTCACTCATGTAGTTGTTGCAGGATTCAGTTCCATGCAGGCTTTTGGACTGAGGGCCTCAGGTCCTCACTGGCAATGGGCCAGAGGTTGTATACATAATTTGTTTCAACACGGTCCTCTCAATATGGCTGCTTGCTTCATTAGAATAAGCAAAAACCAGAGAGAGAGAGAGAGAGAGGATGAAAGTCAAAGTTTTTATAGTGCAATCTTGGAAGTAGCATCCCATCAGTTTGCTGTATTCCATTCATTAGAAGCAAGTCACTTGGTCCACCCCATGCTCAAGAGGAAGGGATGAAACAAAGGGATAATTTAACTGGAAGCCACTTAAGAAGCTACCTACCACACAGCCCAAGTATTTACATATAAAAATAAATGTCCCCATTATAATTGCATTCCTTTTATTTCTCTATTTTTTTATGGCTAACACATCTTATTAAGACTCTACTAGGTATAAGTTGTATTGTCAATGAATGCCCATTGTTGAAGGGAAAGAGAGGACTGCAAAATATTTGCTATAAAAAGGGGAGATGTCGAGTCTGCCAGAGTTGGGAAACACTATCCCAGATTATGTATAGTTCTAACAGGAATGAAGCATTAGGCAGGGAGAGATTGACAATGGAGCAGAGAGAGGGAGCAGAAACCCCTGAGAAGACAGACGAGATGGGAGTCAGAGCATGTTAAATGGGTTGGATTTTGATAAGTACAGAAAGATATGTGTCAAAGAAACTCAAGGAAATAGGATGATTACTTTCAAATATCTGAATGGGCAACCTGTGGAAGAGGAGTTAGATGTTTAATATTGCCCTAATCGGTAGAATTTAGACCAGTGAATGGGAATGAGAAGGCACAACAATACATGAATAGAAAAGAAGTGATGTTTGCCAATCAGAGCCATCCAGAGATCAACTAGGCTGCCAGAAAATGGCTTAACAAACCTTACTGCATGTTTGCATTGGATCCATGCCTATGCTGCCTCACCACATGATGGAAAGATTAGAACAGGAAGTGGCTGCAATAAATGTCCATTAAGATTTCTTCTAACCACAGGTTCTTGGACACTCTGAAGTGTCATTTGCTAAGAGACTGTTTTGTGAAGACATCTGTGCTAGGCCCTTTGTGCATTCTCAAGGAGCGTGTTGTTTAGAAGAAGAGAAGCTTCGTCTTTTTAGTTTATGTCCTGCTTCTATGGAAGCAGAAGTCAGCATCTACTCAACGTTCCAGATGTTAGAGGGCAGAGGATACTGACTAGAACAGCAACGATACGAGACAAATGGACTGAGTCCATCGGAGGCCTAAAGTAAGTGATTCTTTCATTCGAAGGTGTGTACTGAATACCTTCCATATGCCAGATCTGTGTTAATTTTTGGCCACTGTGCTAGAGGCTAGTTTCAATTTTCATAGCAAGCTATCCTCATCTGAGTGAAACTAGGTCAGGGAGACAGGAGGACCTAAGCAGAACCTCTTAATTAGCTCCGAAAATATCAGACACACGACAGACTGGCATCTTGGCAAAGGTTAATTATGACAGTAGGGAAAGTCTCCTATTTGACACAGATGTGACAGCTTTCCTTTGAACATCCAGTGATGAAGCATGCTGGGCTGCTAGGAGCTGAGCCTGAGAAAGGATATCTGTTCAAGAAGTTTATTTAGAGCGTAACCTTGGGAGAAGGGTTAGGGTTAGTACAGGAAGCAGGACACAGCAGGAGGAAAAGCTAAGCAAGAATGTCCCTCCGCTGCAGATGAGCCCACAAGGAGGCTTAGCGGGTGGAGACACACACAGTCTGTCCTACCTTGAGGCCATTAATGCCCCTGTGTTGCTAGGTCAGGGGCCACAGTCCATGTGGGTTTAGAAACAAGAATATCACCCATGACCTTAATCAAAGCAGGCTAGGTGGTGAGGTAGGAGCACAGACTTACTGAGTGTATTCAAGAAAGAGAACGGGAAGGGAGGAATTGCAGACAGTGGGGGTGGACAGCTCTTCCAAGAAGCACTACTGCAAATGGGAGCAGAGAAATGGAGTCGTAGCTGGACAGGTACACAGGGTCAAGGGGGTCTTTTTAATGGAAAAATTATGTCCTGTTCTATGCTGATAGGGATAGTCGAATAGAGTAGAACACATGAGGATGCCAAGAGAAAGGTGAGGTTGGAGGGAATCAAGGGAGGGGCAGCCAGAGCACAAGTGGAGGGTGTGGCCTTGGGGGTAATTCACCTCTGGGAACAGGGGAAAAGCTAGACCACAAGGGCATATATTCATATGAACAGGAGAGAAGGGATGGTGATGGGAGCCTCCGGAAGTTCTCTTCTGATTGCTTTTAGTTTTCCCTGAACTAGAAACCACAGTCGTGAAGGAAAGTGAGGAGGACAGAAAAGGTGTTGGAGGTTTGAGGAGAGAGGAGAAGGGGTGAGGCAGTCACCTGGAGAGTGAGAAAGTAAATAGGGTGAGGGAATTCACGGTTACTAAGTAACTTTACTAATTCAAGTCGTTTTTAGTCAATGACTTGAGATTCCCTAGGTGTACAGTCTGAAATCACGACTTATTGTATTCTTTCCATAACACAGTATGTCCTTTATGTCTGTTCGTCCTTGTTGTACTCGCCAGAACTTCCAAAACACAAAGTTCTCTTGGTTTTCATCTCCTAAGTGTCTCTCATTCTCCTCCCTTGTCTTCAACTCGACAACCGCCACCTTAGGACAAGCTGACATGTCTCGCCTGGACACTACAGTAGCCTCTTAATTTACTCCTGACCTCTTCTCTGGCCCTCATTCAATGCATTCTCTGTCCCAAAGGCTGAGTGAGTTTTCCAGCACACAAATCTGACCCTGTCACCATCGCTGTCTCCCCACAATGGTTCCCACTGCTTTTTAGCTGAAGACCCTGAACCAGCTTCTCCTTCTCATGTCCCCAGCTTCATCCCACTCCTCTCCTCTCACTCTGCGAGCTTCAGCCACACCAGCCTTCTCTCGGCTTTCCTCAAGCAACCCCACGCCCTTCCTTCTGAAATACTCTTGCACCTTCCCAACTTTGCTCAGTTAATGTCGATGCATCTTTCATTTCTTGTAAAACAGGAACGGGAAGTAAAGAGAAATGGGAAGGACACTGAGAAGATTAATATATGATGCATTAGAGTTTTATAAGTAATCGAGAGAGCAAGAGTGAAGAACAAGCAATGTTTGGAGATGGGTTAACTGAGAACTTTCCACAAAGACATCAGTGCATATGTTCCAGGATGCAGTAAATACCAACCATGGTAAAAAAAAAAAAAAAGAAATCCAGACCTGGTCACACTACAGAAAAACTGAAGAACACCAATGACCAAAAGAAAAACAGATTTCAAAAGAGGGAGAAAAACCAGACAAAGACAGATCACCCTTAATGGAGTGGCAATTAAACTTGTAGGTGATTTCTCAACAGCAACAATGGAGACCAGAAGACAAAAGAATGATACTGTCAAATAAGAACCATCAACCTAAAATCGCAATCCAGTGAAACTATCTTTTAAGAACAGGGGCAAAGTAAAAGCATTTTCAAAGACTGAGAATTTGCCACTGGCAGTCCCTCACGACAGGAAAGCCTAAAGGCAAAAGAAAGTGATTCAGATGAAACATCTGAGATAAAGAAGAAATGAAGAGCAAAGTGGTAATAAATAAGTGAATAGGAAAACTGGCAAAGTAAAACAACACTAGTAGTGATGACAGATATTTGGAAAAAGAGGTTAGAGAATGAATCTTCTAAGTCCTTATATTTTGCAGGTGTAGGATAAAGTTATTGATTAATTTTAGACTTTGACAATTTAAGCATGTAATTGACAATTTAAGCATTTAATTGGACTTCTAAAATTTCAATCTTTGTATTTTAACTGGAGCATTTGTCTCATTTGCATTTGAGTAATAAATTAAAGCTTAGGACTTCCCTGGTGGTGCAGTGGTTAAGAATCCGCCTGCCAATGCAGGGGACATGAGTTCGAGCCCTGGTCTGGGAAGATCCCACAGGCCGCGGAGCAACTAAGCCCATGCGCCACAACTACTGAGCCTGCATTCTAGAGCCCGCGAGCCACAACTACTGAGCCCATGTGCTGCAGCTACTGAAGCCTGTGCGCTCTAGGGCCCCGTGCTGAAACTACTGAGCCTGCACACCTAGAGCCCGTGCTCCACAAGAGAAGCCACCTCAATGAGAAGCCCTCGCACTGCAATGAAGAGTAGCCCCCGCTCGTCGCAACTAGAGAAAGCCCGCACGCAGCAACGAAGACCCAACGCAGCCAAAAATAAATAAATTAATTAAAGCTTAGCTGTGAAATGCAAAATTTTGAAACATTAAGGGAAATATGGAAGATGTTTATGACCTCGAGGTAAGCAAAGATTTTTTTAAAACAGGTAACAAAGACCTATCATAAAAGACATGATTGGTAAATTTGGTTATATTTGGGGCTTCCCTGGTGGCGCAGTGGTTGAGAGTCCGCCTGCCGATGCAGGGGACACGGGTTCGTGCCCCGGTCCGGGAAGATCCCACATGCCGCGGAGCGGCTGGGCCCGTGAGCCATGGCCGCTGAGCCTGCGCGTCCGGAGCCTGTGCTCCGCAACGGGAGAGGCCGCAACAGTGAGGGGCCCACGTACCGCAAAAAAAAAAAAAAAAAAAAAACTGGAAAAAAAAAAATTTGGTTATATTAAAATTAAGGACATTTGTGCATCAACAGATGCCACAAGGAAGGTAGAAATACAAGACATAAAGTGGCTGAAGTTATTTACAACACATATAATACCATCAGCACCATAGGATATAAAGAAAAAACTCCCATTACTCAATAAGAAAAGACAAACAAAAAGATGTAAACAGGAATTTTACCAAAGAGTAAAGTCAAATGGTCAATAAACATTTTAAAAGGTGATTAACCTTATTAGCAATATGGTAAATGCAAATTACGACCACAGTGAACCAGCATTTCATATTCAACAGCTGGAAAAATTAAGAAGTCTGATAATGCTAAGATTGTGAAGGGTATGACCACTGTCCTGTGGGGTAGGTAAGGGAATGTGGCTTAGAAACATCACACAGGGGACTGCTGAGGTGCTAGACACAGATTTCTAAATATATCTTATATTTATATAGATAAAATATATAGATATACATATAAACAAACATTTGTTTTACATACTCTTGAATGCATGATATATTTCACAATATAGCTCACATTTTAAGAAGTGAAAAGTAGATACAAACTATCAATACTATATATAAAATAGATAAACAACAAGGTCCTATTGTATAGCACAGGGTACTATATTCAATATCTTATAATAACTTATAAAGAAAAAATATGAAAAAGAATATATATGTGTAACTGAATCACTTTGCTGTACACCAGAAACTAACACAACATTGTAAATCAACCATACTTCAATTAAAAAAAAAGTTTTAAAAGTGAAAAGTAAATAGCAACTGAGAAAGGTACAGCAATACATGTGGACAACATATTTGTTTCAAAAAGTTTTGCTAAGAAACCACAGAGAAATCGCGTTGCAGCTAGAAGAGCATGACAGGTCCATAAACAGTCCTTTTAAAGATGGGCAACAAAATAGCTAGTTTGAGTGCCTGTGGGAATGAGCCAGTAACACAGGAGAAACAGACGATGCAAAGCAGAGAGACAAAGTAACTGCAGAAATAAAAGCCTGGAACAGGCAGGAGTGGGTAGATGGTGCAGATCGTAAAGGAAAGAGCTTGCCTTTGAAAAACAGCAGCTGTGTCTCCCTCTTGTAACAGGATGCAGGGACAGATAGGCGTGTAGCTTTAGTGAAGGAAAGATGAGGGATTTCCCATCCATCCCGTAGCTTGGAAGTCAAGGTTGGAGGCTAAGAGAGAGGGAAGCAAAGAGGAGGGGGTGTAAGAATTTCAAGAAGAGCTGAAAAGTAGGAAACATTTTGGAGAATGTAGCAGAACCATGAGGGAGTGTTGAGGGCTCAAGCTGTGGGCTTGTGGTCATGAATTTTCATGGAAACCCTTCCACGTGATATGTAATTTTCCCAGGTAACTTGGAGAGTTGGGTCCATGGGTTAACCAGGGTTGAGGGTGGCTGTAATCAGAGTCAGAAGTTTGTCATAAATTACAATAGAGGCAAAAGGATAAGAGAATCGAGCATGTTAGCAAGGGAAGAAGGAACTGAAAATGGAGTGATATGGGCGTGGGAAGGTCAAAGAAGTGGAGTTCTCATGTGGTACGAAAATTGTTGAAGATGCCAGAGCAAGTGAGCTTGAAGAAGGTGAGGTGGTACATATGACGACTTAATGAATGAACCCATTGCAAACTGTCCTCTAGCTTGTAAGTTGCTAGAGGGGGTTGGTGAAGAGGCCCCACGGTCACCCCATGAGAGAGCATCCTTAGGGATTATGTGCTAAACGGCCTCTGGGAGGCCAGAGACTCATCAGGAGAACTGCCAGGTGGGCTAAGTCAAAGGTGGGCCTCAGAGCTGCAGACGGACGGACAGGGGAGGTGGCTAGAGCTCTGAGGAGCAGAGAGAGTCAAACAGTAGATGCAGAGTCCTGCTGAGGTTCACGCAGTAATGATGCCCGGGACGGGACGGAAACAGGAGGTGGAGCCAAAGGGGCAGGAGCTGAGCACACAAAGAACGAAGCAGATGCTCGGAAGGAAGGAGGGAATGCGGTAGGAGTCTGACATCTTGCATGAAAGGTGTTGGATGCCTCTTACTGCAAGTGTCAGCCTAGGTGCAAGGCACAAGGTCAGCGTGAGCACTCATCCCCTCAAAGCAACTTCTACTGGAATCTCAAGACACTGAGAACTGCTCTGGAAAAGTAAGGTTTGGAAAAGGTAAATAGTAGCTCACCTAAAGTGGAAAAGGGGCATCGGTTCAGACGTGGGCAGAGGGGAGGATTCGCACGAGGGGCTTTGTGAAGGTCAGGGAGCATCTATGGCAAAAAAGAAAATAAGTCCTGATTTTTCTTCTTACTTTTCAGATTCAAAAAGAGCGAAAGAAGTTAATATTTATGATTTAGTTAAGTTGTAAAGCAATGAGCGTTTTTGTGTGTGTGTGTTTTTGCCACTGAAATCGATCTACATCAGTTAAAATTAATGGAGTAAGTCAAACAAGAAGCCAAAGGAAGTGTCATTTATACTCTGGGGCTCACTACTGAGCCTTGTTTACTCCTGATGCTTGAGATCTGAAGGTTTTCGCAGGCTCAGTGACTCCCTGCCTTATCATCTTCTGCTCTCACTGTTCGTCTCCCCAGCCCTGTGTGCCCCCTCCAGTCCACAGCTCCCCTGGGTGGTCTCCTCCAAAGCTATGATCTTTGCTAACACCTGCCTCTTCACGATTCTTACGTCCTAACTCCAGCCCCAAACTCACCCCTGAGTCCCAACCTCCTGTGTATTAAACTATCCACTGAAAATCTCCATTCATGTGTCCACCAAGCATCTCAGACTCACTCTGGCCCAAAGGAGGACCTTCACTTCCAACATCTCCCAAAGACTGCTCATGCATTTTTCTATCATTGTTCCTCGAGATCCCAACCCCCAGAGCCCAGCTCCCCAAACCCCTGAAGGCTTTTCCCCGCTCAACATCCTGTCATTCATCAAGGCTCAAGAATTTCTCTTACTTAACAGCTGATATTAATTTATTGAACATTAAAAAGTATTCACCCTCACTACTAATCAAAAATGCAAATCAATGGAGAAAGAAAAACAGACCACATTCTCATCACCCAGTTTGAAAACATGAAAAAGACAGTCTCTGACGTGGTTAACAGGCAGTGAAATGAACGCTTTCAAGTGCCACTGATGGGAAGGCAAACCCCTCACAGGGCCACCTGGCAAGTGCAGCACACATCTTTTAAAACACACACCTTCACTCAGTCACTTCACTTCTTGAAATCTACACCAAGGAAAGAAACTGGTGGAAAAATGTAAGTATTTAACTACAATTAGCTTTACTACATTTTTGAAACAGTAAAAACTTATAAATAGCATAAATGCCTAAACAGCCTAAATGAGGGATTTGTTAAATAAACTGTGGTACATGTGTGATTTCTTCACAGCCGTTAAGAATAACTATATAGGTGTGCATTTTTTTTTTTTTTTTTTTTTTTTGCGGTACTCGGGCCTCTCACTGTTGTGGCCCCTCCCGTTGCGGAGCACAGGCTCTGGATGCGCAGGCCCAGCGGCCATGGCTCACGGGCCCAGCTGCCCCGCGGCATGTGGGATCTTCCCAGACCGGTGCACGAACCCGTGTCCCCTGCATCAGCAGGCGGACTCTCAACCACTGCGCCACCAGGGAAGCCAGGTGTGCATTTTATTGACACAAATGATACCCACATATATTTTAGACATGAAGAAAGGTTGCAAAATAATATATAGTTTCCATCTTGGTTTAAAAATATATTAATGTATATATCTAAACAGAAAAAGATACTCTAGGGGGCTTTCCTGGTGGCGCAGTGGTTGGGAGTCCGCCTGCCGATGCAGGGGACGCAGGTTCGTGCCCCGGTCCGGGAAGATCCCACATGCCACGGAGCGGCTGGGCCCGTGAGCCGTGGCCACTGAGGCTGCGCGTCCGGAGCCTGTGCTCCGCAACGGGAGAGGCCACAACAGTGAGAGGCCCGAGTACCGCAAAAAAAAAAAAGATACTCTAGGTACTGTGTGCAGCTCTTATGTAAATTATTTCAAAATAAAACTGCTAAAGAAGAAAAATCTGATCTGTTGACGACTTCTCTGCTAAAAAAGCATATGAACTCCCCAAAGTTAAATCTTATTATCATCACATAAATATGTAAACTATGAGACCATAAAAGGACGAATGTAAAACTGTAATACCTATGATTCTGGGGTCAGCACCTGCCTCCTAAAAAAGAGGTAACTGCCTCCAACCCTTTTCTATAACCAAGTTGTTGTAATGTCAGGTAAAATAAATATGGCTCACCTACTTATGCAGAAATAAGTAAAATAAAACAAAAGTTAAGAAGTAGAACACAGGGCTTCCCTGGTGGCACAGTGGTTAAGAATCCGCCTGCCAATGCAAGGGACACGTGTTCGATCCCTGGTCGGGGAAGATCCCACGTGCCGCGGAGCAACTAAGCCCATGTGCCACAACTATTGAGCCTGCGCTCTAGAGCCCGCGAGCCACAACTACCAAGCCTGCGCTCTAGAGCCCATGCTCCACAAGAGAAGCCACTGCAATGAAAAGCCCGCATCCTGCAACCAAGACCCAACGTAGCCAAAAATAAATTAAAAAATAAAATTGATTCTTTAAAAAAAAAAGAAGTAGGACACAAGTTCAAGTTGGACAGAATCTAAACAACAATCTGAGGCAACATATGCTAACTGCCAGAGCAGTACAGGCAAAAGGTGCAGAAGACAAGGATGGACATGGTCAAGGAGGATGTCATGGGAAGGGCAGGCTTGAGTCTGACTTAAGTGACAGGAAGAAAGAATGAAAAACATATTTCAATCAAGATACATATTAAGAAACTGAAATCGTGGATACGATTTCATTTAGGAAAAACTAGAAGACTGATTAAAATGAAAAGAATGACCCTGTGAAAGAGCTGAGAGATAAGGGGGGCAGGGTTTAGAGGCCATACACGTGCACAACACACATATAATATACACAATACACTCACACACACACCCCACACACACTCATACAACATACACATTCACACGCACAACATACATAATACACTCACTACTCACACATACACCCCATACACACTCACATACAACATACACCATATACACAACACACAATACAAACACACCACACCACAAATATACACAAACACACTACAGCATACAAAACACACCACACACACACAATACACACACACAACACACATAAAATACACCCAACATACCTCACATGCAGAAAACAGGAGTAAACACCTAATTCCTTGATCCAAAAAAGTTGTATTACAGAGAAAATTACATTTGGTGTAATGCAACTTATTCATATTTCTGTCTTAACAAAATCTGTCTCCGCCTTTCATGTTTCGCCCTCCCACCCCTCCACCCCACTGGCTTTGCCTCCTGCAAACATCTGGGCGCCAGTCTCCTGGGGGCAGATGTGACTATTCTTTATCAGACATTTTCCACCCAGGCTGTCCCCTGTCTGCCACCACACTTGGCACTTCCATTGGTTTACTTCTTGATACCCCCTTCTCGACTCGTTTAGAAAGATTCCAGATTCTGTCCCTCTCCAAACACAGCTAGTGGCTTCCACATTCCAACCTGTAATAGGGCTCTGAATTCCCCACTCATCTGACATTGTCTCTTCTGTTATTTGTGTGTGTGTGTTTATTGCTTATACCTTTGTATTAAGATGATTTTTCTATCATTCTGTTGGGGTTTGGAAAGGGTATGGAGATTGTTAATCACATGTGTTCATTCTGTGTTTAAAGGAAAGTCCCTATAATAAGTTCTAATTGTGGAAGTGAGAAAGGGGTCTGGCTAATAGTAATGATAAAAACTTATTCAGAGAATAAGTTTTTACCTTCAGAGACCAACCAAGGAACCCCACGTTTAAAAAATAAAATGATCTCAGACTCTTGGCGGTGGGAGTGCCCAGCATTATATACAGCCTGTTTAGGCAAAAATAATAATGACTTTCCCCACATATATAAATTGACTCTAAGCATGCATGACTTTGCATTTCAATCCTGTCACTACTGGGTGGAAGCAACTTTTTCTTTTTTTCTTTTTTTTTGCGGTACGCGGGCCTCTCACTGTTGTGGCCTCTCCCGTTGCGGAGCACAGGCTCACTGGGCCATAGCTCACGGGCCCAGCCGCTCCGCGGCATGTGGGATCTTCCCAGACCGGGGCACGAACCCATGTGCCCTGCATTGGCAGGCTGACTCTCAACCACTGCGCCACCAGGGAAGCCCCGGAAGCAACTTTTATGAAACAAACTTAAGCAATGGAAAGAAAACTCAGTTATTTAAAAATGAGCTGGAGTCCATATTCATTCAAACAAATAAGAGAATCATAGACTTAAATTTCTGGATGGCCTTAGGTTTTCCTCGACCTTCAGACGTCATGCAGGTGAACCTCTAAAGCAGTGTTTCCTGCCACGCGCCAGGCTTTCAAAGGCCCCTGATGCTGCCATTTTTATTCGGACCCTTCCTGCCTTTCTCCCTGACCCCATCCCGCAGCCTTCACTCCCTCTGCAAACACACATCCCATTCAGCAATACCAGAAAGAAGGTGCTGATGAGCCAATGGCATTGCTTTTAGTTGTTTTAGTGGTGATCGGAGGTGTAAAGGCTGTTAAAACAAGGCAGGATTAGTATGAGAAGGGGTCTTGCAGAGAGTTTCCAGGGGGCTGGACAAAAAAAAAAAACACTTTAATTTTTTTTGGAAAAGATGATGAACTTGAAGAAGGACTCTGGGATCCTCCAACTCTAGCCCCAGAATGGAACTCCCTAAGTAGAATGGCTTCTGAAGCCAGGCGCCTTGTCCTTCTTGTCATTGCTTTGTCTACAGGATCTAGTGCAGTGCAGGCACATACATTTTTGTTGGGTAAATAAATAGAATTATTAAAGGAAAATGGCTCAATAACAATCCTGTACATGTACTCTGGAATATTATGCAGCATTTAAAAAAAATGTTAAATCTCTATATACTGAAAAACAAAAACTCTAAGACATATGGTTGAGTCATTTAAAAAAGTAAACAAAATAATGTATTTGATAAGTATAGGAAAAAATCTAGAGGTATATGCAATAAATATTACAGATGTTATCTCTGGGAAAGAGAATACTAAGGGAGACTGTTTTATCCATATTATTTGAATATCTTCAACAAGAGCATATTTATGTATTACTTGCATAGATAAAAAATAAAGCAAATGTACCAATTAACCAACTGATACGTTTTCTGAATTTTTATTCATTCATTTTTTATGTCTTGGGCACTTGTGGTAAATTTTCATATTTTTGTTTATCTTTTAAATGTCCTGTTTACATTTCACTTTTTTAATTTAAAAACTGTAAATTACTGCTTAGTAATTCCTATTTTTCCTATTGATAATACAATTTTTTATTGTAACAACAAGTTTATTTTTTAAGTTATGATCTCACATAATAAACATGTAAACAAACACACACTTATTAACAATTAACAAAAATTAAGCCATACTACTTTTCAACTGGCATATTTTTTTACTATACATTAGATATTTCCATATGACTATTACACAACTACATCAGTATTCAGTGATTTCATTCTATTCCTTTGTATGGATATATATCATAATCTTATAACCTCCTTCTTTTTGGATGTTTATGCTATATTCCAATTTTTTTACTATTATAAACAACAATTCCAAGAAGTATAAAGTTGAGTTTGATTGGTTTGCATTTGTAATAAAGCTTTAGTAGTGCCAGTTACTATCCAGAAAGGTTGCACTATTTTAACCTTGTAGTGTGCAGGAATTCATTTCTCCCTACCAATACAAAAATTGACTTTAGTGTTTAAAAAAATCTTCATTATATGATAAGAGGAAAAATAGAATCATATTGTTTAAATGTACAAGTCTTTAATTATTAGTGAAAATGTTAATATTTGTCTTTAATTCTTTAGTGATGTATCTGTTCATGCCCTTTGTCTTTGCTTACTGGGATATTCACTTTTCTTATTGACTTATAAGCTCTCTTTATATATTAAGGCTATTTGGTCTTTACAACATGTGTTGAAATCTTTTTTACCAGGTCATTTAATTTTAAATATTGTTTCTAAAACTTTTTATCATGACCCTTTAAGTTCTTACTTAGTAAAATTTAGTAATATTTTCTCTTACCACTGAGCCTGCACGTCTGGAGCCTGTGCTCCGCAACAAGAGAGGCCACGATAGTGAGAGGCCCGCGCACCGCGATGAAGAGTGGCCCCCGCTTGCCACAACTAGAGAAAGCCCTCGCACAGAAATGAAGACCTAACACAGCAAAAATAAATAAATATCCTTCTTTAACAAAAAAAAAAAAGGAGCCCCAAATGTAGTAAGGAAATAAACTTGTGAAAGTTTGGGGGTAGAGAAACAGCAAGTGCAAACACCCCGGGGCAGGAACAGATTTACTGTTTGCGGGGGAAGAGCAAAAAGGCCAAAGCAGCTGGACCAAAATAAACGAGCGTAAGTTCAGAGATTTAGACGGGGCTCTTTGCAGGCCATGGATGAAGATTCTTTACTTAGGGAGTGTGGTCTGATTTACATCACTTAAATGAGCACCTTTGTAGCTGTGTGGAAAACTGACTAAGTCAGCCTGTGACAGGACTAGGAGTCCAGGTAAGAAGCACCTGGAGCCACATCCAAGAGAGACTAGGGTGGGAGGTACCAAGACAGCAAGAAGGGATCAGATTCAAGCTATGACACTAAGTTAGAGCTGGACGTAAGGGTGATTTGCTGGACGTAAGGGAAAGGAAGGAATTTGGGGATGGCCCGAACAACTGAGATGGGAAAAACTGGAGGTGCAGAAATTTCCATAAGGAACATCAAGTGTTTTATTTTGAACATGTTCAGGTTCAAATTCTTATGACCTATCCAAGTGGTGATATTAAGTGGGTGGCTGGATATACAAGTCTGGACCTCAGGGGGAAAGTTCAGGCTGGAAATACAAGTTTGGGAGAGTCACTGGTATCCAGGCGGTGTGCAGGGCCTGCAGATCTCCTGGGGAGACAGCGTGAAGGCAGATAATCAGAGAGCCCAGGGGAAGAGAAGGAGAATGCAGAGGAATGACCAGTGAGGGAGGAGAGCACGTGGTGCCCTGAGATGGAGCCAGGACAGGGTTTTAAGAAGGATGGCGGGATCTGCTCCCTCAGGCTGCTGAGGGGTGACCAAGGTCAAGACTGCAAATGGACGGCTGCGTTGGGTGAGCTCAAGGTCATAGGCAACACAGACAAGAGCTGCTGCAGTGGAGGAGTACAGCTCCTAGCTGAAGAGAGTTCGGGGCAAAAAGAATAAGGGCGAAGTGCAGAAACAGAAATAGATGTTTGGAGGCTGGTTGGAGAAGTGTGTACAATCAGGGACTCACATTTTTTTTAATGGAAGCTAATTCAGCATGTTTTGCACACTGATGAAGTAACCCAGGAGAAAGAAAAAATTAACCATGAAGGTGAGGGGGATAAAGGCAGGAACAAGAGAAAATAGAATCCAGACCCAGTTTGGGGGTCGAACTTTGTTTGGGCCAAGGATGGTTCTTCCATTTGTCTGTCTCACTAACCTTGGCCTAAACCCACTTAATTCTAGAAATCTATGGAGCATTTTAATGTCTGATAAAGCAAGGGACCTCTTGCTAACAGTTTTTATCCTTATTTTTAAAATTTATCATGGGCTTCCCTGGTGGCGCAGTGGTTGAGAGTCCACCTGCCGATGCAGGGGACATGGGTTCGTGTCCCGGTCCGGGAGGATCCCACACGCCGTGGAGCGGCTGGGCCCATGAGCCATGGCCGCTGATCCTGCGCATCCGGAGCCTGTGCTCCGCAACGGATGAGGCCACAACCGTGAGAGGCCCGTGTACCGCAAAAAAAAAAAAAAAAAAAAAAATTTATCATGAGTAGTTGAGCACATATGTATTTCCAGCTGACCTAAGTTTTTCACATCAAGTTGTTTTCATTTGAAGTGATAATACTTTTTATATGGTTCGAAATTCAAAAGTTACAAAAGGCATACAATGAAAAAAATCTTCCTTTTACTAGTATTTCCCAAACAGGCATTTCCCCCACCTGAAGGCCAGTAATGTCACCATTTCCTGGAAATTCTATCTGAGAATATTTTATGCACAAACACATTTATAGTTCTTTCTTTCCCCCTTTTTATACGATTAGTGACACAGCTCTGTTTTTTTTTTCACTTACAATATATCAGAGATTATTTGATATCTCTAAGTAACTAAGAAATATTCTCATTCTTAAAAAAAAAAAAAGAAATCTAATAAGGAAAAAGCCTCTATGAAGAAAGACACCACAAGAGAAACACAAGGACGCAAGTTAGAAATAGCAAGATGAGACAAAAATAAAAGAAAAAATCAGATAAAGAAAATGAATTGGAAGGCAAACAAGGGATAAGAGATACTGTTGAAACATAGTGAGGGAAGTAGAAGACGGAAATGAGAAAAAACGAACAATGGAAATTAAAACTTTAAAAGGATTAGAGGGAGGACAAAAGCTACCAGAGACTGCAAAGGCAAACAAGGTATGCATGGTTAAAATCTCCCACGTACAATGACAATAATAATATTATTAGCAATGGGATAGAACATATATTTAAATACATAATTAAAAGCAAACTTTCCTGACATAAAAGAAGACATGATTCTAAGTGAGAAAAGCACACACTATGTCTGAGAAACTGATCAGTATCATCAATGCAGATGCATATTCTAGTAAGGTTATCGGAACTTAAAGAAAGACTCCTTTGGGCAGGTAGGCAAAAAGATCAGCCTGGCTTCTGATTCCCTCCCAGCAACAGTCAACCCCAGAAGACAATGGAGCAATAACTCTAAGGTTAGAAACAAAGCAACAACCCCATGACCTAAGGATTTTATATCCAACCAAACTGTCCGTTAAACACAGAGGTGACAGAGGGTTTTGAAGTTGCACAAACTCAGGGGCCACAACTCCTGAGAGACGCTCTTGAGGAAGTCCCAGGGGGTGAACTTCAGTCAAGCAAAACCACCACAGAAGGACTAAAGGTGCCGTGGTGACGAATGGGAAGGAGAAGAGCGTAAAGGCCACCTACGCTGAGGATACAGAGATGACACAAGTAACAAATGGGGGCAGTGGGAGAAAATGGCAGATAGGGTCCATCTGCCCATTGTCATAGTGAGAGGATGTGATTTAAAGTTGACACATCAAGTACGGGAAGTGTGAGCAGATTACCCTGCACAAATAAAAATACCGGGCTGGGGAGGTACAAACTATTGGGTATAAGATTGGCTCAAGGATGTATTGTGCAACACGGGGAATATAACCAATAGTAATGACTGTAAATGGAAAGTAACCTTTAAAAATTGTGTAAAAATTTTTAAAAATGTAAATACTGAGAAATATATTATTACTGATTAAAATCAGGTTATAGAAGAAAAAGAGGTCAGGGGAAGGATCTAACACCATCATTGCCATCTAAAAAAGTAAAGAGTAAAAGTAAGTGTAATATTATATTTATAAAAGTAGCCAATAAAACAAGAATATGTACATTAAATATAAAGACTCTATACAAAAAGCAAAGAAAACAGATCGTGTAAGTGAAAGATTTTTAAAAATATTCTAAAAGTGGAAATCCAGCATAAAGTAATGTGACAGATAAACATCAGCTGTAAAATTCAAACTAGAACCTCTAACACTTCAATTGGTACAATTACAGGAAGAACTGTAAGACCACAGCTCTGCAAAGGAGCTGGGGACCCACCTAGTACAGCCCTTCATCCTGCAGTTGAGGAAAGTGAGGACTAAAGAGATGCAACATCTTACTCAAAATCAAACAGAAACTCAAGAGTCTCTTACACCTAGAATGCAGCACCATTTTCGTTACCTGTTCTCAGAAACATTTGTTCATAAAGGATATTGTGATGATTTTTAAACCCGCCTGCACATTCTGTGAACCCTCAGGAAGTGGTGGGGTCTGTCTCCTCCCCTAAAATGTGGGCCAACCTTAGTGACTCACTGGTAACTAATAGAATGTAGCAGAAGTTCGTCACACAGCTTCTGGAGGCACATGAGAAAAGGCTGGGTAGTTTCTGTCTCACTTGTTTTCTTGCGTAACTCACATTTGGAGCACTGAGCTGCCCCGAGGCCACCATGTTGCGAGGAAGCCCAGGCCATGTGTAGATGATACAGCCGAGGTTCCAGACAATGGTCCCCTGGCCATTGAGTCATAGTTCCCCTTCTGCTTTCTGCCACTGAGTCTTCCTAGCTGCTTCCAGACACCGTGGAGCAGAGACAAGCCATTCCCACTGTACAGTGCCTGAATTCCTGACCCACAGAATCTCTGCACATAACAAAACGGTTGTTTTATGCCACTAAATTTTAGGGTGGTCTGTTACAGCAGCATGAAAATGAACACTATTTTTTCCCTACTACTAAGGACTTTTAAAAGGGGAGCCAAGAGGAAGGCCAACTAAAGCCAAAAGACCATACTTGATTTGAGAAAAGAAACAAAACTTGTTTCTGAATTTTAACTTTCTGCAACACAGTTTTTTTTTTTAAGGAACCAATATAAGGCAATACCAAGAGGTTTTTCATTTTTAAATGTCATGAGATTTTTCAGATGATAAACACTTGCTTAGCAGTACAGCTCTGAAGCAAATATCTAGGCAATTAATCACATGTATACAGGATTTTTTTTTCCTGTGGAGAAATTTTTTGTTGTTGAAAAATAGAGGTTTATTTTAAAACTATTTGAAAACAAAAGCAAACCAGAGGCTTCTCTGCTGTAAAGTACAATATGGCTGATTTACTTTCATAATGTAAACATTATTATTTTTTTCTAATTTTCTTAAGCCAAGTAAACAAAGGGTGTTGAGAGCTTGTGTTGGTATCAAGTGTGTGCCTGATGACAAGCCAGCCTGGCAGTTAGACACATTCAGACCTGGAAAACCAAAGTGTTGTATTAAGTGCTTCTATTAGTTTCCTATGGCTGCTGTAAACAAATTACCTCAAAATTGGAGGCTTGAAACAACAAAATTGTTTTGTTTCAGTTTTGGAGGTTAGAAGTCCTAAGTCAAGGGGTTAGCATAGCCACATCCTCTCTGAAGCCTCTAGGGAGAATCCTTCCCTGCCTTTGAGACAGGCTGGGACTTGGGACCTGGCACCCTTTGCTGCAATGCTTGCACCTGGACAAACGTGGCCTGGAGCTACAAAATACAAAGAAACTATAAGGGCCTAAAAATAACTGTGTGCATGCACAGTTGGGGCAAATTCTGCACAAAGAGACCAAAAAGCCCAACTGCCACTTCTGAAGAGCCCAGAGCAAAAGCAGGGAAGGGGGTCGGGAACAAAAGCAGGGTACTGCGCATGCCCCCTGCACACACCACCACTGACGGGGTGGGCAAATCACCTAAGCCACCCCTCCCGCCTGACCCCTGTACGCACCCTACCCTCAGCCCATGTAAGGAATCAGCTAATAGGGGAGCAAGGCTGCAAGGGAATCGGTTACTTATTCTCTCCCCCTCCTACGCAGCAGGGGGCCCAGCAAAGCCTTGCCTGAGTGTATTGTCTGGCCTCTGATCAATTTCCATTGATTAAGGAGGCCAAGAACCCTGATGGGTAACACCATTTCCAGCTTCCAGGGGTGGCTACCAACCCTTGGGGTGCCTCGGCTTGTGGCTGCATCTCTGCCTCAGTCTTCACAAGGCCTTGTCCTCTCTGTGTCTGTCACCCTCCTCTTCTTATAAGGACACCCGTCATACTGAATTTAGGGCCCCTACTCCAGTTTCATCCCATCTTAACCAGATTATATCTGTAAAGACCCTCTTTCCAAATAAGGTCACACTCACCGGTACAGGGGTCAGGGTTAGGACTTGAATATATGTTTTGGGGGGACACAGTTCAACTAAAAACAGTGTCCAAAACAGCGATCTAAATAAAGGGCTGTGATTGTGGGTAAGACGGGATACTTAACTGCAGGGATCCCTTTACCACTTTGTTTGAAGCCAAGAACCTGGATTTAAATACTGACTAGCTGTGAAGCTGTGCAAAAGCCCTTTCACCTCTCCAGTCTCAGAACACTTACCCGTGAGCGGGGATTAACTGAGGCAAGTGTGGTCATAGACCAGCGACCTGGGCATCACCCTGTGAGAAATGCTGACACTCAGGCCCGACCCTGGACCAACTGAGCCATAATTTGCATTCAAGTTGGAGCTCGAGCTGCTTCTGAGGCACATTAAAGCTTGAGGAGCACTGAGCACAGTCCCTGGGGCATGATAATTTGCCAATAAATGCTAATCCCCCCGCCCGGCTCATAAACCCCACGAAGGCACTTAAATAAAAGAGCTGAGTTTACATTTAACTTAATAACTGTGGACTAAAATGAAAGAAGGGAGGAGTGTAGGCCGTTCTCAAAATCTCTCATTCAGAAAAACTTGGCTAACTAGCAACAGGCTGTTAGTGAAACACTTAACTTTTGGGACTCTTTGGAATATATCAACTTTTTTTTTAATTTAAGGAAAGATTGTTCACACTACATGGGGAAAAGAAATCCAGAGATGGGACACAGCTCACCCACAGTTTTTAAGGTTGTGTTATCTGAAATGGGCGAATTCACGGGTTACTGGTGTGTAATTCTTATGGAAATGAAAACAATTATTTAAGTGTAAAAACATAACAAAAAGCTTGGAAGTCATGCCTCCATCTCTCAGAAGGAGAAAAGAGCTGCACAAACTGAAAGTCAATGACTTTTCTTAGCTCCATGAGAGAACTGAGGTCCCAGGATAAACCACCACCCTGAAAACTGGAGAGACAGGTGAGAACAGAGAACACAGGACCACACGGCGGAAGCCTCTGCACCCAGAAGCAGGTAGGGACACACCCATGGTACCTGCAGCAAGGTGCTGGCGGAAGCTGACGTTGGGCTAACAGTCTAAGCAAGGACCCCCATGTTTTCATGCAGTTTACCTCTGGCACTCCCACCAGGTTCTCATGGTGAAGATGGGAGAAAAAGCCCCTTGCTTGGCTGGGGTGAAGGGAGTAGCCGTTTCGAAATACGTCATAACAAATGCCAACCAACCCAGCAAGACGAAAGACCTCAGTAAATGAGAAACAAATCCTGACTTAGGAAGGGGGGGTTTTGTTCAAAGGGATGATTGCAAGGGGGAGAGGGAGAGGGGGGAGAGGGGGTGATGGAAACCATAAGATCTGCAAGCATCTCCAGACTTAGGCAAAAAGGGAGTTTCTTTTATAAAAGGAGTAAACAAGGCTAGAAGGACCCAGGTGTGGGGGGAGTTGGGGGAAAGGGGAACATGATCGGATAGGAGATCAGAAGATGTTCCACTCAGAGGCCAGCCTGTTCTCAGCAGGGGCTGTCTGTGGGCTCAGGCAGAGGATGGGCAAAGTTCAGGCCCCTGGGGCAGGATGGACGTTTAACCAAAGTTTGACTAACACACATTTTGTTCCCATTGATCAGTGGGGACATAATAGTTCAGCTCATTTCAGAGGTAAAGAATGGGAATTTAGAGGGACTGTGTCTGGCCTTTTCATAAGTAATCAAGGGGCTCCTGTAAGTCTCGCCTAGTCATACGGGGCTGGGGCGGGGATGGGGAACGATGAGTCTTTTCTCTGAACACAAAGTGTGGGAGATCTCTTAACCTTCACTGTTTTCCAGGAGCATAGAGTTCGGGTAACAGTCAGCACTGTCAACAGTAAGGGCTTCCAGGACAATCTAAGACTCTTCACTTAGGGACTTCCCTGTTGGTCCAGTGGTTAAGACTGCGCCTTCTAATGCAAGGGGCGCAGGTTCGATATCTGGTTGGGGAGCTAAGATCCCACATGCCTTGCAGTCAAAACACCAAAACAGAAAATAGAAGCAATATTGTAACAAATTCAATAGAGACTTTAAAAATGGTCCATGTCAAAAAAAAAAAAAAAAGAGAAGAAAAAATAAGACTCTTCACTTATTTCTCCTTTGACTCTTCCTTTCTTTACTTTGATTTGAGCTTCTGACCCTTACCCTTGTCCTTCTCTCTGAAGAACTTTTAAATATTTCTTGCAAGGCAGGTCTACTGGTGACAAATTTTCTCAGTTTTTCTTTATCTGAGGAAGTCTGTATTTCTCCTTTACTTTCAAAGGATAATTGTGCTGGGTACAAAATTCTAGGTCAGTGTATTTTTTTCTTTCAGAACTCTGAACATTTCACCCCACTGTCTTCTACCTTGCATAGCTTCTAGTGAGAAGTCTGATGTGATGCTGACCTTTGTTTCTCCACCGGTAAGTTCAGGCAGTGTGCAATGCCGAGACTTTTATAATTATAAAGTGGAGAAGTGAAGTGTGTGTGTCCCTCATTGTTTCAGTGCATCCTCAGAAATAATCCCCAGTAATTTGAGTGGCTTTGATGCACTTTTTTTTCCAGGTTTTTTTCCCCCCGGGGGCAGCAAAAATATATGGCTTGAGTGGGATAAATGCCATCCTCCTTTAAAAGTTCCGTAATTATCTTAAAACCAACCCCAACATACATACAATCTAAATAAAACAGATTACTTGCTTTGTGAGCAACTTCAGACTAAATTCCCCAGCTTACTCCTTCAATTCTAGACCCCTCTATGTAATATGTAGCTATTGTTCAGAGATAAATATAAACACACAAATATGCTTTTAGAAACAAAAACGAGATTGCAACCCGCACACTCTTCTACAACTTTCTTTTCTCACGTAATGGCCATAATTATACTAAGGGCATATTTGCGAATCAGTCCATATAGATCCGTATTGTGCTACATTTGTGGATGCATCACAAACTTTTTGTTCTTTAACATTTAGATTGTTTTCAATTGCCTGCCATCCAAACAATACACAATGAATATTCTTGTACACTGTTATATCACATAGATTGTGCTGTTACATCCGTGGGACAAATTCTGGGAAGTAAGATTGCTGGGTCATGGGATACAAAAGTTAAAATGCGGGTAGACATGGCCAAATTACACTCTAAAAAGGTTGTAATAAACTATTACTGACAGTATATACGGGTGTTTGTCTTAACTCCTCTCCCCTTCATCTTAACACTTTATTAGTAATTGTTTAAATAATTGTCAGTCTTACAAGAAAACACACACACACTTGTTATTAAATTTAAATTTGCATTTCTCAAGTAATTAGAGAGATTTAGATTCTTTTACCAGTGTTTTTTTTTGGATCAGTTGTATTTGTTCTGTATATTGCTTGTTTATATCCTTTGCTTATTTTTCTATTGAGTTGTCTTTCTCTTACTGATTATTAGAAACTCTTTCTATACTAGAGATATTAATGCCCTGCTTGCTAAATATTGCAAACATTTTCTCCCAAAGTTTTGTCTTTTATTTACGTACACATATATATTAACCTATTCATTTACACCACTGTTTCTCAAACTGTCGTTGATGGAGTGCCTGTAAGATAATCATGTGGGGTGCTCACTAAAAATGGAGATTCTGGGGCCCAAGCACTCTATGAGAATCTCTTGGAAAAGGACACAGGATTTTGTATTTAAAACAAATATCTAGATGGTAGAACTATTGTTTCATAGTCACTTATTTTTATGACTTAGATAATTATTAAATACATGACATTTTATGTTTTTGCATATATTTAGTCTTCAATCCATCTTAATTTGCTTCCTGTTGTGATGCAAAAATCTAAATTAACTGTATTTTTTAATGTCTTTAATTATGCCAGCATTTATTAATAAACCATTCTTTTCCCACTAAATTAAAGCATCACCCTTATATTAGATTGTAGACTTTCTCACATTTCCATACTTTGAAAAAGACACATCCCTTTATTCTTTATGTAAAATATTATGTATTTATAATAGAGAATTCGTGACACGCAGAATAATAAGAAATTTTAAAAATCCAGCTGTAGTAGATTGAATAGTATCTCTCCAAAATTCATGTCTACCTGCACATGTAACATTTGGAAATTGGGTCTTTGCAGATGTAATTAAGATGAGATCATACAGGATTAGGGTGGGTCCTAATTAAAGAATTAGTATCTATACAAGAAGAGGACAGATGGACAGTGAATGCCACGTGAAGACAGAGGCTGAGACTGGAAGCCACAGAACATCAAGGAAAGCCAAGGCAACCACCAGAAGGTACGACAGGGGCATGGAACAGATCCTCCCTCAAAGCCTCCAAAAGAACCAACCTTGTCGCATCTTGATTTTGGACTGCTGGACCCCAGAGCTGCAAGTGAATAAGTTTCTGTTGTTTTATGCCATCAGTTTGTGGTGCTCTAGGAAAACAATATACCAACTAATCAGAAACAACTAGCTTTAACATTAGATGGTCCTCATTACAGATGTTGTGTACGTATGTATATGTACATGTGTACATGTAATAGATTGACAGAAATACTTCCAGTATAATGAGGTAATTCTGTACATTCTGCATTATTAAACATTATTTTACTTGAATTTATCTGAAGAAAAAGAATAGATTTGTCCTATTAGTCCAGTGATGGTTTTTCCTATTTCTGTGCTAATATCTTGGTGTTTAATTTTTTATAGGACAAACGCTTATCACTCTTCTTTTTCAAGGTCTTTTTTTTTTTTTTTGGCCTCACCGCACAGCTTGTGGGATCTTAGTTCCCCGATCAGGGATCAAACCCAGGGCCCTGGGCAGTGAAAGCGTGGAGTCCTAACCACTGGACCGCCAAGGAGTTCCCTTCAAGGTTTTCTTCATCATTTACAACCATGTGATCTTCCCTTCAAAATTTAAAATTAGTCAGTTCTAACTTATCCTCAAGAGAATCTGTAATTCTGATGGGAATTGTGCTAATTTGGCTTGGGAAGAATTGGCATATTTTTGGTACCGATTTCTCATCCACAGATATGGCAGGTTTTTCTTTTTTTCTGGTCTTGTTTCCGCCTTTCAGCAAAGGGCATGGGATTTCATCATCAGGATCTTGTAACTCGTTAAACTCTATTCCCAACTATTTTATAGTTTTTGACGCTGTTGCAGATAAAACATTTTTATTTTTAATAGGTTATTGCTTTTTCAAAAGGAAAATTGCTAGTTTTTCCTCTGCTTCAGACTCTCTTGAGTTTTAAGCCTTTTACTGAACTCAGATTTAAAACGGAGGCATGAGTTTTCGCACTTGGCCGCTGAAGCCCTACATAAGCACTGGCTTCCATGTATCTCAGTCCCCTTTGTACCCTGTGAGCTTCACAACCACGTCATAAAGCGTGGTGTCTGGTGTCTCCACTGCGCAAATGAGGGAGCTCAGCTCAGAGAGGCAAGTGATCTGCCCAGGGTCTCTCTCACACCATTTTGGCCTACCTGACAAAACCAGTTCCTAGGATACAATGCAGTCAGGAAGTTGGTACCGAGGCACGATTTCATTCGCACCAAAACGGGAAAGTTCCATGCTTACGGTGTCAGCATCTTACCAGAAAGCAAAACTGCTCTGGTGAGGAGGCGAAGGACTCCCGCGCCCGCGCGGCAAGCCGGCTTGAGGCTGGCGGAAAAAGCCGAGCGCGTTCGGAAGCGCTCGCCACGCCTTCCGCAGGGAGCGTCAGGGGGCGGGGCTCGCGTGACGGCGCGTTGCGCGCGGGGCCTTGTGGGAGGGGCGGCCGGTGCAGCCGCGGCTGCCATCTTAGCAATTCCTGGCGTTGCGGCCTTGTCGTTGGCGGCGGCCTTCGTGGCGGCCGTCGGCCTCAGGGGGAGGCAGAAAGTCAGCTCGCTGATAGCTCTCCTTCCCCCAGCCTCGACAAGATTGCCAGCCCGCTTCCGGAAGCGGAGGCGAGGACAGCCGGGCACGTGCGGGGCCCGAAGCCAGCGGTTAGTCCCAGCGTCGCCCGGAAGGATGGGCCGGTCTCGGAGCCGGAGCTCGTCCCGCTCCAAACACACCAAGAGCAGCAAACACAACAAGAAGCGGAGCCGGTCCCGGTCGCGGTCTCGGGACAAGGAGCGCGTGCGAAAGCGCTCCAAGTCCCGGGAAAGTAAACGGAACCGGCGGCGGGAGTCGCGGTCCCGCTCGCGCTCCACCAACACGGCCGTGTCCCGGCGCGAGCGGGACCGGGAGCGCGCCTCGTCCCCGCCCGATCGCATCGACATCTTCGGGCGCACGGTGAGCAAGCGCAGCAGCCTGGACGAGAAGCAGAAGCGAGAGGAGGAGGAGAAGAAAGCAGAGTTCGAGCGGCAACGAAAAATGTGAGTGCCCGCGGGGGGAGGGGCCGGGAGCCGGGGAGGCGGCGGGTGCGGGGTGGCGGGGAGGGGGAGCTGATTGGCCCTGGGGCGAGTGAAGGAGGTTAGCGGGGTCGCAGGGACCGGCCCCAGCGGCTGCAACCCTGGCCTATGGAAAGCCTGGGGCAGGACAGACCCACGAGTTGGCTGGGAAGGGCAGTAGTGGAGATGGAGCTGGAAGGGCTTGGAGCAGGGCAAGCATTTTGGCGCGAGAGGAGGAGGAGCGTCCCGGAAGTAGAGGGTGGAGTTCCGTGTGGGGTTGGAGCAGGCTGGCCCCGGAAAGTGGACGGAGGACGTTGGGGGCCCCTGCAGAAGAGCGTTCTTGCCTTGCACCCTAAACGCGGGACAGGGATTCTCGGAGGTGAACCGCTTCAGGTGGTTGAAACGTACACGCACCCAATATAAGTCCTTATACTTTAGTGTACTCCTGCTGGTAGAGACGTCGCGGTCGCTTTTCCTGTCTTGGGCCTGCTCTTTTTGTTTTCTGAGGTGTAAAAACAGAATGCGCGCAGCTTAGGTGTGCAGTGAGGTAAATGAATCTTGACGCTTGAGTTCACCTGTGTAACCAATCGAAGCCTGCTCCGTCTTTTCACTCTTTACTAGTTATGGGCTGTAGGTCTCCGTAGCACACTTCGGTGCAAGACTGTAACTCGTTTCCCTTTTTGGTGTATACGTGCTGTTCAGAAGATAGAATATTCGCTTTTACTTTTGCATTGATCATATGCAGAAGAGTCACCTCTCAAGTACCTTTTGGTCTCAGAGTAGGTGCAAATGATTCCAAACGAATGAAATTTTGGTTTTAAAGTGTAGAGTTGTGTTTTGGTTCAAGACCCTGGTACTCTGATGCGCTGGGTATTCTTTCCCAAAGCCACGTTGAAAGGTAGAGAGATTTGCTAACTCTCCCTGTTTAACCAGCCATCTTCCTCAGTTCTTCAGTGCATGTTTAGAAAGTGCCCATAAGGCAGGAGAGTTACTGAATATAGAATTTTCCTGAGACAGATTTATGAGTGCTGAACCGTGTAGGCGTTTTCAGTCTCTGCAGTGTAGTTTGTGTTATGTTCCAGCAAAACTTGTTTCTGAAAGGAAATCATTAAGAGGTAGGGGACTGGAAAACTAACTGTTATTACTGGAGGAAGCAGTACCTGGAGATCTCTTTCACTGCGTTTCTTTAAAACATGCACAACGCTTGCATTTTTCCTTTATTTAGAACTATCGGTGGGAAGTATGAACACCGAGTACGAATAATTGTGTCACAAGAAACCGTGATTATACAGAATCCCGTTTTTTTGGTCTGGAACAAGATCCTTAACTGTGAAGATGTAGCTCTCAAATAACTGTCAACAGATGAACATTTAAAAAAATTAGCTAAGATAATTCTGAGATAGTATTTCCATGTGAAAACAAAGGATACCTCCGAAGAGTAATGATTTGCCATTCATTAGAGAGCCGAAACTTACGGGGAAGAGTGAAAGGAAACTTGGTATCCAAGGAATAGATAGAAGCATTTAGCAAGCTACACACGAATAGCAGAGAAGAAATCCAGGGATGAAATGAGAAAATAGAGCAGTTACATTGTCCCAAGTTGATAGAGGAAGCACATGGCCGTTAGCATTTATGAAGGGAGGAGGGGGCAGAGCTAGCAGCCACCTGTTCACTGAATCCCTGCGTGTCGTGCAGTAGGCACTACTTAGTACGCTCTAATGCCTAATAATACAGAGGAGACGATTGAAAGATCTAGGTTTTGCAGTCATGGGAATGGGCAGAAGTAGTTGTTTATTTACAAATCCTGTTGTTTAGTTCATTCACCTGATACTTATGGAGCATCTTAATAAGTGCCAGACACTATGCTAGGAGCTGTTACTCTGAAGATGATTGACCCCTCCAAGGTCTCCATCTAGCTTGAAGACAGGTAGGTAGATAATAATACAGTGTGGTAAATTCAGTGATAGTGATGTGACTGTAAAAAGGAAGCATCCTGGATGGGTAAACACCTTAGTGCTCCTCCGGAGTGAGTGGCAGGTAAAAATAGGATTCTGTCAGGCTAAGCATAGGAGGATACTTGTGGACCAAGGGAGGGAGCCCCCTCCACCCCTGCCAGAATAAAGGGAGGGGTGCAGTATGGTCTTAGGTGGAGTAAAGAGGTGAATATTGACTGGCACATGCATTTCTGTAAGTATTCAAGTCATGGAGTGGCTGGAGAGGTAGATAGAGGCAGGGAATCATGGGAAGGGTCTTGCCATATTAAGGAGCTTGGATTTCATCATAGAAACCAGAAGGGTTTTAAGCAGGCAAATGGCGTGGGATTGTAGGTTTGGTTTTCAATGGAGCATGTACTGCTGTGTAGGATAGAAAGTTACAGTAAGTCCACATAGGAGTAGTGAGGGAGCAGTTGTTGGAATGGAAGAGAGGGGCAGATTTAAGAAGCATTTAGGGCAAACAAAATTGGATGTGAAACATAGGGGAAATAAAGCATTGTTTTGGCTCTCATGTTTATATTGTGGCTATTGCATCTCAGCCACCAAATGTTTAAGTGACTGCTGTGGGTCAAACACTAGTTAAAATGTCAGAAACTTGCACTTGGCACTTCCAATGTAGGCACTCGGTTTTGGACATAGTGAGTTCATCCAAGGTTGACACGGGAGACTGAAGCCTGGGGGAAACCTTGAGAGTAGATAGAATGGCCCAGGCAGAGAGTGGAGGGAGAAGAGCAGTTGATTCATGGGACTGAAAAAACCTTAGGGAATGTCTGGATGTACAGTTGGACAAAGGGAGACAAGTGTGTGGTGTAGTAGACAGCAGAGAACGTAACAGAAGAACACGCACTGTCAAGTGTACCTTCTAGAGGTCCAGTGTGAGATGGAGAGAGACAGCAAAATTAAAATCTCTTGGGCTTAACCGATTAGAAAGTCTCCTTAAGGTTGGAAAGGATTAGAAAGTCTCCTTAAGGTTGGAAACCAGATTGCCGTTTACAATTCTGAGGCCTTGAATAAACTACCTGCCTGTGAGCTTGATTTCTTATCTGTAAAATGGAGATACCTGTCTCGCTTATTGTGAAGATTAAAAGTACTTAGGTGATGGGCTTCCCTGGTGGCGCAGTGGTTGAGAGTCCGCCTGCCGATGCAGGGGACGCGGGTTTGTGCCCCGGTCCGGGAGGATCCCACATGCCGCGGAGCGGCTGGGCCCGTGAGCCACGGCCGCTGAGCCTGCGTGTCCGGAGCCTGTGCTCCGCAGCGGGAGAGGCCACAGCAGTGAGAGGCCCGTGTACCGCAAAAAAAAAAAAAAAAAAAAAAAAAAAAAAAAAGTACTTAGGTGATACTTGGCATGTATGTAATGAGACTCAGTAAATAATGTTATTTAATGTAATTTTTTTACACGTAGGCAGATTGAACCTGGTGATTTTAAGAAGTGATCTTACAAGTTACGATCTTGATGCAGTAAAAGGCAGACCTTAAAATTAAAAAAAATTTTTTTCCTCACTGTTGAAAAGTTCATTCCTGTGGTTGAAAATTCAGTTCAAAAGATTTCCTTCTCCTTATGTCCCAGTCATTCAGTGTTGCTCTCTCTTTCCTCCTCTGCACCCTTATCATTTTTCCTATGTATTATTTTGAGACGCTTTATGCCTGTTGTGATAACTGTTGGAAAAAATGAGTGGCTGAAAATGACTTGCAGCAGATCAGGATAATATTAATGGCATAGTAACTTACTGTAGCCTGTGATATCTAGGTTCGCATATACTTGATGTTCAATTGCATGGCATATCGAGAGCCTCCTAAATCCGAGTGTCTAAAGTGAACTGGGATCTATATGAGTGATTCTTAGAAGAATGCTCATTGTGAGAGCAAATTCGTTATATTGGAACTACGTACCTCAGGGAGGTTAGGGCTTTGAGACAAAACATTAGGGCATAAGATCAAGCTGATGTTGGTAAGAATTTTATCAATTTTTTAGGTAATTATTTTGGTAGCTAAATTTTTGTGCATACCTTTGCCTTTAATGTTTGTCGTGGAGAAACAGTGCAGGGTAGTAGCATGCTTAAGATCGTTATCTTTGGAGTTGCCTAGGTTGAGGGTCACCTCTCAGTCACCTGTTTAGCCTCAGGAGCCATCAGAGATGCACATTATGCCGTGGAGTATAAAGCTTTTGGCAGTGTAGTTAGTTGGTGTCTATTCAGTACTGAGTAAATACTGTTTGCTAATATTATGAAGCAGTTCCTAGAAGGACACTACTAGGGTTGAGTTTGTACATTTTAAAGACTTAAAAATAATATTAACCAATGCTCTGTACAAAGTCACACTCGCATTTAACGATGGGCCCTTGCTGTTTGTTTTAATAGTTGCCATTTTAAAGTTGATCGTGATTAGTGTTATGAGAGCATGGAGAAAATGAGGACCTACTCTTATCTATTGAAAAACTTCAAGGTTTTCATTCAACCCTTTCATCAGCTTCAGATTGTTTGTTTGGTTGCGTTGGGTCTTCGCTGCTGCACGTGGGCTTTCTCTAGTTGCGACGAGCAGGGGCCACTCTTCCTTGTGGCACGCAGGCTTCTCATTGCAGTGGACTCTCCCGTTGCGGAGCACGGGCTCCAGGCATGCGGGCTTCAGTAGTTGTGGCACGTGGGCTCAGTAGTTGTGGCGCACAGGCTGAGTTGCTCCGCGGCATGTGAGATCTTCCCGGAACAGGGCTCAAACCCATGTTCCCTGCATTGGCAGGCGGACTCCCAACCACTGCACCATCAGAGAAGCCCTCACAGATTCTTAGCAAGGGGATGGATTCAGCAGAGGAGCCTGAGGAAAAGATGAGAGAGAGAAAAGAATATCAAGAGAGTGACAACTCCTATGGCAACAGTTTTAAGGAATGGCTAGGCAGTCATTTTAGGTGAAGGATCTTTCCTAAGATACTAATGGCAAAAATGGGTTGTTGGGTTTTTTTTCTTTTCTGAGAAAGTTTCAGGGCTTCTTAGGAAAGTTAGCCCAGTTGCTGCCTTATCACTGATTATGATAATAAGTTTGTCATCAATAAGAATGAACTTTTTAAAATTTTAAGAGCCACCTATCCCTCCCACCCTCCTTCGGCTAACTGGTAGAGGAAGGCTATGTTGTACTAAGTTTCATTCAATTCTATACCTTATATGTTTGTGCTTTTGTGGGAAAAGACAAGACAAATGAAGAAAAACACAGGAATACAGAGATTGCTGAGACATGCGGAGAATTTTTACTTATCATGTATGTTAATACTTATATTTAGCTGTAGAACAGAGTCGCAGAAGTATAGGCTCTATTAGTAGGTAGTAGTGGGGTTCAGGTTTCTAGCACAGCATCTAGTGCATAGTAGGTTGTTCAATACAGACTTGTCGTATCTCTCAAGTGCTTAATTCTCTTGTTCGTGTGCCCTTGGTTTTCTGGATCCAAGTGTGTGGGGGGAAGGGGATTAAAGCAATATCCGGCTCTTAACTTTTTCAGCACTGGATCCAAAAATTGATTTAAATTTTTTTCTGAGTGCTGAAGTAGCAATTTTAACCTTACTGAAAATAACAGCGACAGCAAAAATTATATCCTTGATCATGCTTGTAGGGGAACAGCTCTGCTCTGGTGCCCTGACCTTGCCTGTCTCCTTGTGTAGGGCGCAGCAGCAAGGCTTAATTACAGTCCTGGGGGTGTGCCGTGGTGCCTTCAGGAACAAAGGGGGATGAGCAGCCTTGTAAGAAACTCCACTAGGCCATTTCTCATCCTCTGGGTTTCAGTTGAGCTTGGGAGTTTCCGCTTGCCCTCCCCTTTAGGCTGGAAAACTGCTGAGCTGTACTTAGAACGGACTCCTTAGCAGCAGCCACCTGTTGCCTACATTGCTTGTCACCCTGTACGGCCTGTCACCTGGCCTCTCTGGTTTGGTGTCCATCAGTGGGAGCAGAGACACAGGGAGCTGACAGCATGCTGATCTGGCTCCTGCTGTAAGTAAGGAACTGGATTGGTTTGAGCTCTTTTCTCCTTGCTGACCAGATCTGTGGAGGTGTGGTCCCACTGGCCATTGTGCCATATTGCTGTCCTCTAGGGACTGTTTGCCTGACAGAAACCCTGAGCATGTGTCAGGTCTCTTCCACCTTTACCAAATTCCTGAGTTAATTAGGCAGCTTTTCTACTGATAAACAAACCCAAAGCCTTATCCAATTCTTTTCCCTCATCTTTTACTTTGTGTGGAAAGTTTTAACTGGAACTTGGTTTACAGTGTTCTGCTTTAAGAGTTGTACCATTTTTGAAATTTTAAAATGAGGTTTCTTTGTAGACGTCGCTACATTTACTAATTTTATAAGAACCAACTAACAGAAGAAAGCGTGGGGCGGGGTGTGTACGCTTCTGAAACTTCGTGTCATGAAAGCTTTCCAATTCAGCAAAATAGGGTATTAATCCTCATACAGCTGTCATCCAGGTTCAGCAGTTGTTAGCTTGCTTGTTTCATTTCATATTTCTGTCTTTCTCTTTGGATGAAGTAGAGAAACAATATTTTTATGTTTGGAATGTAGTTTAATTTCCATTGAAATAGCTGCCTGATGGCTTTTAGGTATTCCTGGCCATTCTAGCGTTGGGGTGGATATCTCTTCTCTTTTACTAAGCTGCTATAGCTAAAGGCTTATTGAAACTACCCTAATACTATATTTCATTCAAAGTTAAAAAAGGAAAAGGAGTATAGATAGAGAGTACATGTTAGGCTTTTGTGGGGGGGGGTTTCCCCCAGTGAAAATCACCAATAATTTAGTGTTGGGGAGGAGATATTTAAGAAACAAGAATGGTTATTGCAGATATCTAGAACCTAACAGAAATTATGACTTCTCAAGTAGTTGCTATCTCCCTGACAGAAGTATGTAGGGATTATAAATGCAGAAACAGATATGAATCAGAATATTAGATACATTGGTGTCAGTATGATAACACTGTGAATAAATAACAGGAGTTGAGAATGAAAGCACTTCAGTGGGAATTGAATCACCCCCCAAAGTAGAGTTGGGTTGAAGTGGATTGGGTATTTAAAGGTCACTTAGAAACTATAAAGCCTTTACTAAACAGATAAATTGAATGACTCATACATATGTATGAGTCATCAAAAGATGGAAGGGTTACAGATTTTGTTTAATTTTGTGGATTGTGAGAAATATGCAGCATTAATAGATTGACCTCTTAGGATTTAGGTATACTTTCAGAGTCTCTGCATTCATTCCAGCACAAATTATTGTCTCAAGTAATGCCGTTCAAGAGAAGTACAGTGTGAGCCACATTAAAAAGGAACTAGTGAAATTAATTTTAATATATTCCCAGTCTGTCTCAAAATACTGTCATTTTAACATGTAATCAAATAAAAATACATGAGATCTTATATATCTTTTCTTCTTACTAATCTTCAATTCAAACCAGACACATCTGGCTAGTGGCTGTCATATTGGAGATCATTGGTATAAAATGTGCAAGGTTTCCACCATAGTGCCATGATAAATGTCAATATCTTCAGCACAGAATTTCATTTTGAGTGAATAAGTTCATTTATAATACCTAAATGGGGTTAAAATAATTAAACGATATCATGCTTCATTGAACTTTTTAGAAGTGATACTAATATATTTCATCCACTTTCCCATATCTAGAAGAGCTTTGAATTGAAAGTCAGTTAACAAAAGAAAAGGTGCAGTAAAGGGCAAAAGTTTAGAACCTGAATAAGTTTGCCTGTATTTTTGCTAAAAACCACGGTATGTTGCTTCAGCAGTCTGAATCTCTTTGAGTCTGTCTTTATTCTGATCTGGCTTGGGGTGGGGGAGGGGAGAATGAATTTAGCTGGTCTGAACTGCTTGCTACATAATAGTTTCTCCTGACTTGTCTGTAGCTCAACCCTTAGACTGAATGGATTGACAGAGGAGCAAATCATATATTTAATAGCTTGTCTTTTCCTTATGAAGCTGGTAACGAAAGTAGATTTCCTGTTTCACATTCACTCTACAGTTCCTAAAACTACTGCATTAATAAGCTGTTTGTGTATACTAGTCTTTTTGTATTTACTTTAGAAAGTGACCAAAAAAACCATGATTTTATATTTACTTGAATTTCTGTATCACTTAATCTTTTGGTATCTATCATTTCCTTGAATGTTACATGAAAATGAGTTGTAAAATCTTAGAAATATGTAAGCAGACTCAGTGTTTTACAGACTCACAACTAGTTCTATTTCAGTTCTTAGGTTTATTTCTTACATTATCTAAGTCCTTTCCCCACTTTGTTTGCTAGTCGGCAGCAGGAAATAGAAGAAAAACTCATCGAGGAAGAAACGGCACGAAGAGTGGAAGAATTGGTGGCAAAAAGGGTGGAGGAAGAATTGGAGAAACGGAAGGACGAGATTGAGCGAGAAGTGCTCCGAAGGGTCGAGGAGGCCAAGCGCATCATGGAAAAGCAGTTGCTCGAAGAACTCGAGCGACAGAGACAAGCTGAGCTTGCAGCGCAAAAAGCCAGAGAGGTAACGCTCGGTCGTTTGGAAAGTAGAGACAGTCCATGGCAAAACTTTCAGTGTCGGGTGTGCCTCCTGCGCAGTTCAGAAAGAGATGGAATGCAGACCAATTCCTTTCTCATCTAAACTTAACATTGCTGCGAAAGTTAATTTTTTAGCCTATTCACATGTGCTGACTGATATTTAAAAGCTATTTTCATAAAACTATCCAAGGATACTTTTTGATTTAATGGAGCTGGCTTACATATTTGAGAAGTGTTTGAAACTTTTGCCATGGCTGCAGGACTTACATTCTTTTTTTGGGAGGGTGGGGGGAGACAGGGAGTGGTAAAGGGAAAAGGATAAAAATCCACCTGTGGTTACGTGTTCTTCTTTTCTGTTTATCTCTCTTATTGCCTAGACTGTGAGAGGCTTTTTGCCTTCAGTCAGATTAAAAAGAGCAGGGCCTAACATTGAGTGATAGCACCTGCTTTTGATAAGTAGGTTTTCTTGCTCTTCTTTTTTTCCTTCTTTTATCCCTCACCCCCTACCCCAAATCCTGCCTCAACACAACGGACTAATTCTAGCATTCTGATCATAAGGCCCTCCATTTTCCTAATGTGTTTCAAAGATCTTTTTAGGAAAAAATGTCCAGATTATTCGTCCACTTTTTTAGTATCTACTAACAACTCCTTTTTTTCTCTAGAGAGTTATGAAGGAACAGGTTGTCCTTGTCTGGAGTCAAGCTAAACACATGATTTGTTTTATCAGCAGCTGGAGCAGAAGTTGAAAATGTCTTTCTGTGAGACAGTAATTTGCTACTGAAGCTTTATGGCTTATTTGCACTGATTACTCCAGGATCCTAAAACTTGTTGAAAGTCACTGGAACGCTCAAGGCAAATTACCTTACAGCACTGAGTGTCCCTCAACATAGTTTGCATAGTGACTGTGAATTCCATTGGTGTGTGCCATAGGAAATCCCGTGGTTATATTTTCTTGAACTTCAATGTTTGACTCAAAATATGTGACTCATTGTCATTTTTAATCTTGGCATTATTGTGGACAAGTTGACATCTTATTAAATCTCTTGTTTCCCAGTAAGCTTAGTTTTTCAAATGCATTTTCCCTTGTGCTGTCTAGATATACATGTCTATATTTGGTGGATATCCCAAACTCTGTGCCATGAAATTTTTGTTAGTGCCTTTAATAATGAAGATACTTTTGGAGTAATGGTGCTGTCTTGTAGCGAGTTATTAATCATAGGAAGATTTTTTTCTCTTCATTTGCTTTTTGTTTCATATTAACAATTTTTTTTTTACACGGACACAACCCTCTGACAGTCTTTCCAAATATTAAAATCATTTGAATATGTATGCTGTGATCTCAACACTGCCCAAACCATCAAGCAATCTTCATATAGCTTGCATTATAAAATCTCATGAAGTTCTCCAAGAAAAAATAAATTACAGAATTTTATTTCCTGACCATGCACCCCCTGGATTCCTGAATTTCAGTTCAGATTGTAGATGACAAGATAAGCTGCCTTTAGAAATTGTCAACATCTGAATGTTAAGTCCATTCTCCCCATGGAAGAAGCCCTTAGTTCCATGAAGTATGGATTACCATTTGTATTTTTCACTAACAGTAAATGTATTTTTCTTATTAATTGTTTGCCTTAGGAATGATGAATTACATTTTTTGTTCCTTCTTACCATAAACATCTGCATTCCTCAGCTCAGCCTTCCTTGTATGTTGTTTCTTTATAAATGGTTGAGCTGCTGATGCAGGTATTGCCAAGCTAACAGTACAAATCATTTTAAAGAGGAAGCTGGCGCGTATGGCAGCCGAGGAGCACACTCTGCAGGACACTGGACAAGACAGTAAATATTCAACTTTTAATGCTGATTAAAGGAGTATAGGTAAAGAATACGTAGGTATACATAATTGGTGAGACAAATATTCACTTTATTTATATTTTATATATTATTTTTTTAATTTGGTAAATACTATCCAGTTTTGTAGTTGTCCTTGTTGATTTGTGTGATATTAAAGTATTAGTAATAATTGCCAGGAAACTGTCATTAGGGAGGGTTTAGTTGGTTGCTGTTTGGACTGGGAGGGATGATTTAAATTTAGTACTAGAAACAAATTTTAGTGGCTGCACAGTTTATCATTTGTCAGACAGAAGGTAGCTATAAAGCTACCCTGTTTAGTCAGATCGAAATAATTCAGAGGAAGATTAGTGAATATTTTATCAATAAAAAAAATTTATTTTTCTAACATCTTAACATGTCCTCCCCTTTAGGAGGAAGAACGTGCAAAACGTGAGGAGCTAGAGCGAATACTAGAAGAGAATAACCGAAAAATTGCAGAAGCACAAGCCAAACTGGTATGTATGAAGCATTCATGAAAAACATTTTAGAGTTCTCGGGACTATTTTAAGGGATTTGAGGGAACAGTAGGAATAGTTGAGTAGATTTTAGCTACTGTCTTCTAGAGGAATCTGTTTGGGGCAAGCCAGAGATTCTGATTAATCTGGAGAAAGTTCCAAAATTCACAGTGGTTTAAAACAGCTTTCCTAGGGGAAATTGTACTGTCCCCATCCCTAATTTCTTCTGTACCTAAAAAGACAAAAACAAAAACTTAAGGTTAAGTTCTTAATTAAGTCTACTAATACGCAGCGTTTCACTTGGCATTAGTTGCTTTGTTACCAATTACTAGACAGAATAAGTAGAGAGTATATATTTGATACTAAGTGTACCAGATTAATAAATTTTTTTCATATTTCATGTTTATAATCTAACAAGGAATACAGAGACTTAAAGAATTACAATATGAGATACAGGTGTAAAAGGAGATACAATTTTTACATTTAATAAAGAAGTCAGTATAAGAATATTGAAGTAAATTTTTTAAATAGAAAAATGAATACATATCACTTCTATTTTTCTTTCCCATTCTGTATTTTAGTACTTCTATTTGTTTGTTTGTAGCATATGCTAACATTTAAAATAGAATTTAAAAATAGGTACAATTTTTGGTGTAGCAGGGTTTTCCCAATTAAGAGTATGAATATATTTTGAAGCATTCTCAGTATGATGTAAAAGAAAGCTAGAATTAAAGGACTATGGATATAAATAAATCAAAAAATGAAGAAGGATAGTCAGACATTATAAGGGAAAATTTTCTTTTCCTTATGAAGATGGCATATAGGAATTCTACTTCAAAGTAAGAATATAAATCAGAGATAGAGGGAAATTTACTTAGAATGAATGAGGATTAGTGGTATTTACTGCCCAGGAATGAAGACATGACCCTAGAGGGACTCTTGGTTTTAGACAAGTTTTGTCTAGTTAGAAATGTGTTGAGAATAATGCAGCCATAGGAAGACATTTGCTGCTAAGTCATACTCTTGACTGGGGGAGGAAGGCAAGATGGAAGCTCCAGTTAAGCGATTCAGAAAAAACAAATTCTGTGACTGTGTTTATAAAGGCACAGAAAAAGATCTGGGAGGATCTAAGTAATTAACAGTGAATCCCACTGGGGGGTTGGTGAAGGAGGACTGTAAATAATTGTTTTATAGTGAATAAGAATGTGAAAGTTAAAACCACCAGCAGTTGGTTCTAGAGTATGATCTTTTAAAAGATAATCTGCCCCAGATAAGAGCCAAACTAGAAATACCCTAAACAACTTACTGAACATGACACAAGGGATTCTTAATATCACTGTCCTGGTTACTGTGAAAGCCACAAGGAAAGGGGAAGACCTACTTGTGCTTTACCAATGAAAAGACCTTAAAATCTGCTTAGGTGGAAGAAGCACCATGAATATGAGGTGGGTGAGAAGTCATAATAAGATGTATCAATACATTGCTGATTAATACATATGTGATAACGCTTTTTTCTTTTAGTGATTCCACATAAGGAGAAAATCTCAGTGCAAGTGCGAGAGAAAGTAAGAGGGGAAGTGTGCATCTTAATTTTAGTTTTGAAGGTTGAGCTTTGAAAGGTAGATATAGTCTTGTTTGTAAGGCCATGGGTATTTGCAGGAGAGATGAACAGTATAGTTGGTGCTAGAAACATTGAAGCAAAATTACCCAGTACGTGGGATAGAATTCCTCTTAGAACGTGGTGTAAGAGACTGTATAGGGAGTTCAGTTTGCAGATGTCCTGAAAGGCCAGATTGTGACTTCTAGAGCAAAGGTTCTAAGCTTGGTATACCCTGCCAAGGTCTTGATCCCTTCTGACCCTGGGGTAGCTGTCTGAGTGCCTGGGGACAGCTTGGCCTCCTTACGTTCCTCTAATAGCCTTCTTTGTTTACCCAAATGAACCATAAAAATAGGAGATTAGCAAAGCATATTCTAAAGCAGTGCTTTTCAAGTGGTGGTAAAGTTGCCCAGGTTTTGTTTTTGTCTTTTAATCCCAGTTTGTCTCAGACCTCTACTTTTGGAAAATACAGTTAAGATGAATTATTAGAAAAATGAGGTCAAATTGCTATAGAAGTTTCTAAAATGCTTATTCTTGGCTTCTGCATATCTTATTGTGGGTCAGTTACAGTTTGCACTGTCGTTGGTCCATGGGCCATCCTTAGAGTAGCACTGCTCTAGAACCCTTGAGTTTGACTTCGTATTATTAGACTGCAGTGACGCTGCTCTGACTGCATGTTATCAATAAAACTTCAGTGAAAGGGTATCTTAGGGAAGAAGCAGCTTGAATTTGAGGAAAATTGGTAAAAATCTGGACATAACTAATTTGCTTCTTGTTTTCAGTAATGTTGGAAGCATAAAAAATTATTGTTCCTGTTGGAGAGAATTAATTTTTATTTGGTTCTGTTGGTGGCCATGTCCTTGCAGGGAAAGTAGAGTACCCTTTGTGTAGGAAGAGACAAGAAAATGTTACTGTATAAACATGCAAGGCACACTATTGCAGTTTCTCTCATTTTTATCGTCCTTTCCCTTTCCTCTCAATTTCGAGCACAGTTCTTTAATCTTTATACACGTTTCTTAGTATTTACACTAGGAAATACTACATAGAATGTATTGAAAGTCTTGTTAAAATAATAGACATGAATAAAAAGCAATTTGGAGATAAAAGTAGTCAGGATGTTAAGTTCTCTTAAAGGCATTAGTGTATTAATTGTGGAGACAAGGACAACTCCAAGAAAAGTCAGCTAATGATATGGAACTATTTGGTACGTGGTATGAGTTACATGAGGTAACTGACATAATTGCCCTGGGAACCTTCCTGGAAGAGATACCACTGCTCTGGACCTTGATGGACAGTTAGAAATTGAATTTAGGGTGAGGACAAGAGGGTGAGGAAATGAAGTAGGGCAAAGACCTTTAGGGAAGTACAATTAGAAAAAAAGCAAGAATGTGTGGGATCTCTTGGGATAAGCAGTAGTAGTTGTAGTAAACCCACTTTATGTGTAGTCAGAAGTTCAGGTTTTGAAAGCAGATTAGACAGGTTGGAAAAGAGTGTACCCTGGGGGAGATTTCTTGTCTATAACCATGAAAGAATAACACAGTGATCTCTTGTAAATCAATAAAGGAGACCAACTTCCTGAAAGGGGGGGGGGACTACTTCGAGAGGTAAAAGAGGTAACTTCACACGAGTAAAATGAAAAGTAGCTGTAGTAAATTCCTGAAAATAAATCCCAGCCTTAATGGGAAAACAAAGAAATGCCCCCTCTCTTTTCCTTTTTCTCTAATACTATATACCAAATTTGAAAAGACTTTTTTTTCCCCGTTAGTAGCAAGTGTTGGCAAGAATATGGTATAAAGAGACCCTTTATATAGTGCACTATTCTGGGAGTTTAAATGGATGTGACCATTTTAGAAAATAACAATAAATCAGTATATACCAGGAACCTTAAATTTTAATTCTGCGCCTAAGAACTTACCTAATGGAAACTGAATCCAGTACAAATCAATTCACACACAAAAATGTTTTCCCCTTATTTGAATAGTGAAAATTGCCCAGGTTTTTAGATAAATTATAACACATACATACAGGGGATTTTTCTGTAGTCAAAAAGCATCTGATAATACAGGGGAAGTATGATTTTCCTAATTTGAAATGTATATTTGTACATTTAATAGAAAAATATGCCAAAGTACTGAGAATAGTTATCTCTAATTGGTAAGCCTATAAGTAATTTTATACTTTTCTCCAGTTTCTACTTTTTTTTTTTTTTACAAGTAATGTGTATCACCATTATGATCAGGTAAGAATAACTAGTAAAGAAAGTAAATTTAAGCCACACTTAGACTAAGTTTTAAGTAAGCCCTTGTGACAAAACTTCAAAGATTGCTCCCAGTAATGTCTGTAGTAAGGAACCAGATTAGCTAAGCCATACGGACTCTCATATATGATACATGTTAAGTGGTCTAGACCAAGAGTAGTTTTTGCTCATTTTAGTTCCAAGTTGTTTATCAAGATACTTGATTTTATCTGTCCATAAAGAGGCAAGAAAATATTGACGAACATACGTATTTGATTTATAAAATCAAACAAAAACTAATCCAAAAGTGGATTAGCTTGACTTGGCTTTTTGGCAGATTGGTTCCTAGTTCTTGGGTTAGTATTGGCATTGCACAGCTATCATCAAACATTTGAAAGGCTGTTGTTAGTACGATGGAGAATTTTTAAGTTTCTTTAAAATGTTAAAAGTAGTACTTAAAATTTTTCAAAGTCCTCTTCTTCACACAGTTTTTAGTGATGCGTCTGGGATAAGCCCAGATACTATTCTGAAATGTGTATGAATCTTATTTATTCAGAACAGGAAACAGACTAAGTGAAGGTGGTAGGTGTTGCCATGGAATGAAATGTTCTAGGAGGTTATGTCAGTAGGAGAAACGACCCCTCAAACTGTGTCCTGAAATTCTGGGTCTATAGTATATTTCCTCTCTTTAACATTGAAATAATTGTCCTCTTTTCCCTTGCCAGTTAGGGAGATTTAGCGTGCTCGTTGTGCTGTTTAACACGTGGTATCTCACCAGCTTGAGAGATGAAAAGATAGTACCATGTTTACAAGCTGACTATATATGAAATGTATTCCACATACTTAAGTTTCAAGTAAACCAGATCTCACTTTGCAATTAAGAGATAGCTCTGAAAAGAGTTCTTAGGGAGATGTAAGAAAGAATTTTTTAATGTTCGTGTAGTAGACAGAAAAATGTCTCCTGCCCCCCAAAAAAGATATGCATGTTCTAATCCCTAGAACCTGCGAGTGTTACCTTATATGACAGTTAAAAGAGTCTACACAGATGTGAATAAGTTAAGGATCTTGAGGTGGGGAGTTTATCCTGGATTATTACTGTGCCCTAAATGCCTTTACATATATCCTTATAAGAGGGAGATGGAAGGAGATTCTACCACAAAACACAGACAGGAGAAGCCAAAGACAGAACAGAGAGAGATTTGAAGATACTGGCCTTGAAGACTGTAGTGATGTGGTCAGAAGGCAAGGAATCCTCTTAGCAGCCACCAGGAATTGGAAGAAGCAAGGAACAGACTTCCTTTAGATCCTTGAGAGGGAGCACACCCTGCTGACACCTTGATTTGGGCCCAGTAATCCTGATGTCGGACTTCCGGCTCTCAGACTAATCATGTGCTGTTTTGAGCCTACCTAGTTTGTGATAACTTGTTACCTAAAAATGTGCAGGTGTTTTTGGTATTGGACAGTGGGTAGAGGCTGGAAGAATTTTGAGGTACATGATAGAAAATGCCTAGACTGTTAGTAGGAATATGGGCTTTAAGTGCACTTCTGGGGACTTCTCTGGTGGTCCAGTGGTTAAGAATCCGCCTTGCAATGCAGGGGACGCGTGTTTGATCCCTGGTCGGGTAACTAACTAAGATCCACATGTCGCAGGGCAGCTAAGCCCACTCGCAGCAACTAGAGAGCCTGCGTGCCGCAACTACAGAGCCCTTGCAGTCTGGAGCCCATGCGCCACAACTAGAGAGGAGCCCGGGTGCTGCTACTAAGACCCAACACAGCCAAAAATAAAGAAAGAAATCCCTTTTTTAAAAAGGCACTTCTGGTTAGGGTTAGAAAGAAAATGAAAGCATGTTATGCAAACTGGAGGGAAGGAATTCCTTGTTATATAGTGGAAGAAAACCCAACTGAACTGTGACCTACAGTTGTGTGAAAGGGAGAACTTATCTAAGCGATGAAGCTCATGTACAGCTGAAGATATTTCTAAGTAAAGTGCAGTCTGGTTTCTTCTGAATATTTATGTAAAATGCAAGAGGAGAGTAATTGAGGAAAGAATCAAGAAGTAAAATAAATGAGAACTTGATGTTTGGGGAAATATTTAGCCTATTTAGATTGCAAAAGATGCTAAAATTAGATTCACTATTAGAAAAACTTGTTCTGGAAAGAAGGCTAAGGGTATGATTGGACATCCTTTTGCTAATGCTGAAGAGTTTATGCCTGTGACTCATAGGTTACCTCAGCCATTTTAGCAAAAGCCAGGATTAGATGAGATTATCCAGAAAAGACCTGTGGAAGAGCCTGTTGTCTAGTGGCCTGATATACATGGGAGACTTACAGTGTTTTCGAGATGTTATATCAGCAGAAACACTGCCAACATGGACTGAAAGGGAGAGAAGACCTAATGATGAAAGGCTTTCAGACTTCACTAACATAGGAAAAGGTGATATGAAGTCAGAACAGAGATATGAAGGTACTGGCCGAAGGAATGTGGCCCTGGAATATCAGCACCTTGATTTTGTTGCAGTGATACTGATTTTGGACTTCTTGCCTTCAGAATAAACTTCTGCTGTTTTAAGCTATCCAGTTTGTGGTAATTTGTTACAGTGGCTACAGGAAACTAACATAGTTGGAAAGAGAATGGGGCATTTATGCTAGAGTGAGTGTATTATGTAAGTTGAAACAGCACAGTACTTAGGATGGCTCATAATGGCATATTTATACATTTTAAGAGATAGGAAAATATGATATGCCATCAAATGTAAATGTCAATTAAATATTTTAATTTGAAAGAGTGGGCAAATTAGGTAAGGATTTTAAATCACTGAGAGGCTTGTTCCCAGTTGATAAGGCAGAAGGTTGATTTAATGATGTTCATGTATTCTTGGCAACGATTTTTTAAAAACTTTCTGGACATTAATGTATTGCCGTCGTGTGGGGTGGTGTGAAGGATGGAGACTAGAAACGAGAAAGCCACTGAGGTCAGTGAAAAAGATGGGCACTTGATCAGGTGGGAGTAGAAACAGTAACGAGAATAGTTGAACTTGGTGAGTGATAAGGGTGTACAGAGGGAGGGAGAAGAGGAAGAAGGAAGGAAAGTAAAAGTCTATTGTGGGAACCAGGGAAGACCTGATGTAATCGTGCTAAGAGCCAAGGATCACCAGGCATTGAAGGAGAGCTTTCACAAAAAGGAATGAATACTGAATAAGACAAACAAAAGAACTGAGTAAAAGAACGGAGAATTTAGGCTACAGAATATTAAAAGAACCACATCTAGAAGAGTGCAGTTTTTTTGTTATGTTTATAGACATGAATGGTAAAATCCTGAAGGTATCAGATTTCTCTTTTGGCAGTAACACAGAGCACTCTCTCCAGAGGTCTGGAAGGCAGTGAGTTTTGTACCCAATGTTTCTTTTCAAACCAAGCTCAACTATCAGTCAGTTCCTTCTTGAAGCAATTATTTGTACTTTAAGTAAAAGGGGGCTAGAAGGAGTGTGGTGGTATGATTTCTCTTTAGATGAGTAGCTAATGATATCCCGTAATGATAGTTAGTGTATATCCTAAGGAGGTAACTCTCAGAATAACTAAATTGCCATGGCCCCTGGAGGAAAAGAGGGAATTGCTTTTTTCAGTCCTTCTTTGTTATTTTCTTTTTTAAACCTTGTACATGAATAACATCATAATAGTTTGCTAAGGGTCAAAACTAATCACATTAAATTTCTTTTTATAATTTTTTTTTACTCATTGTTTATCTAAAAGGGGACATACATTATAGTTTTTATGGAGGGGAGGGTGCATTAAAGAAACAAAATTGCAGAATGGCAGAGTGAAACAGGAGGTATGTTTTGGGAGGTTAAAATGCAGAAATTCACATTTCCCAGTAGGGGCATGATTCCTAATTGTAAGATTTTTTTAGTTCTTCCCATCATCCCAGTAATCACTCCTGATAAATATTTCTATCTTTAGATTTTTGCAGTAGGACCTCTAGGTAAAGTGGGAGGGGAAGACAAAAGATACTGGGAAGGGGGTTAAGTAGACCCTTCTACTATAATGGTATGTTTTGCTCTTGTGTATTTCATCTCAGCAGTCATTCTTTTTGCATGGGGTGCAGGGTTGAAAGGCTTTTTGAGACCAAACAGGGTCCTGGGTGTAGTGGCTGGGAAGGACTGCCCCACTGTAATGGCTCTAGTATGGTGGGTGTGTTACCTTTCTCTTTGGCCTCCCTGATGTCCACCACGTTAGTCTTGTAGGAGAATTTAGTGTTGTTCACCTGTATCAATACGAATGTGCATACCCTCCCCCCACTTGGAAGAATGTTTTCTTTTGCATACATTTGAAGCGAGGGGAGAGGAACAGTGTATATGTGCCAGCAGATGGGACCATCAGGAACAAAGCAGCCTTTCAGTCAGTTAACTGCAGAGGGAGGTGGGAGGCAAGGCTTTAGAAGAATACCTAGCAAGTAAGGTGTAGAGTCATATCACACTTACAGATGGATAGGCAGTTTTTCATCACTTGAAAGCCACTGTATTAAAATGAGAGACAGGTTTGGTTTTTCTCAACTAGCCTGTTTTTTTTTTTCTTTTTTTTTGCGGTACGCGGGCCTCTCACTGCTGCGGCCCCTCCTGCCGCAGAGCACAGGCTCAGCGGCCACAGCTCACGGGCCCAGCCGCTCTGCGGCACGCGGGATCCTCCCGGACCAGGGCACGAACCCGCGTCCCCTGCATGGCAGGCGGACTCCCAACCACTGCGCCACCAGGGAAGCCCATAGCCTGCTTTTTTTTAATATATAAAATTTACTTTTATTGTCAAGATTTATCAGTTTATCAAGACATTCATTAACTTCCAGTTGAAAAAGTTTTGTAACTTTCAGTTCAACATAGTTTTCTTATTTTATTTTTTATTTATTTATTTATTTTTGGCTGCATTGGGTCTTTGTTGCTGCGCGTGGGCTTTCTCTAGTTGCGGCGAGCGGGGGCTACTCTTTGTTGCGGTCCATGGGCTTCTCATTGCTGTGGCTTCTCTTGTTGCGGAGCACGGGCCCTAGGCGTGCGGGCTTCGGTAGTTGTGGCGCACGGGCTTAGTTGCTCCGCGGCATGTAGGATCTTCCCGGACCAGGGCTCAAACCCATGTCCCCTTCATTGGCAGGTGGATTCTTAACCATTGCACCACCATGGAAGCCCCAGTTTTCTTACTTTAGAGCTAAAATAATTGTTTTCCTTCTCTGGTCACTGTACTCAGGCCCTCAAATATTTTTTGTTTGGTTTAAAAGATAATTTCCAGCATTTTAAAGTATTGCACTTTACAGTGTGTTCTCTCATAATTATCTTATTTCATCTCATAATTACCCTGTCATAATTTCATGGTTATTGTCATTGCTGTTAGAGCCATTCTTTATATATATAGTAAGGGTCAAAAAAATAAGATTTTCCCAGGATTATTGAAGTACTGAAACTTAAAGACCAACTATGCATGTCATAAAATTCTTCTTTGTTTTACAAAAACGTTATGAATGTTAGTTTTACAAATAGGGAGTCCTCCCCTGATGTATTAGAATTGTTGAAAACTTATTACAGGCCACATTTTAGGATACATGTTTTTTTTACATAAAGTAAATACACTTGTATCTGTATCATTCTTTTTATTTGAAAATGTCTTTTTGTTATTTCTGCAGTTTTATTGAGATATAATTGACATAACAGCACTGTATAGCATAAAGATTTAACATATGATTACCATGATAAGTTTAGTGAAAATCCATCATCTTTTTTTTTTTTCTTTGCCAAGGTGTAATTGAATATGCTTAGTTTAAAGCTGTAATAGAACAAAATACAAATATTTATACATAAAGACGGGAAGGACCTGCTTGGTTTCATTTTTTAAAACCATTCCATTGTCAGGTACTTGTAATAGGCATTATGTGCTTAAGCACTGGGGATAACACTGTTAGCTATCACTCCTGGTTAATTACAGCTCTCCCTCTGTACACACACACACACACACACACACACACACACACACACACGCTTTTGTCTCCTGTATTTGTAGACTTCAATGAAACTGAACCTTTTCTTTCTCTTCACTCAAATCTAAAGATAATTTCAGTGCAGTAGAAATAGTATTTTCTGTCTGTGAAGGAAGTTACTTTTTAAATCTTGTTTAATTTTTTGATTAGGTAATATGATCACATGATTCAAGATTTAACAGCCACACAGTATTTTTTAAAATATATTTTCCATAATATATTTAATAGTCCATATTGATGAATATTGGGGTTTTTCCAGTCTTTTACAAACCACGTTGCAATAAACTTGTTCAATTTTGCATGTATGCAAGTATGTTTATAGTATAAAATCTAGAAAATTAAATTGCTGGATATAAAAGTACTGCGAAATGTAGTTTGGGGTGGATAGTGCCAAAGTAGTTTTCATAAATTTCTCAAATGGGTTGAAGTTGTGATGTTCAAACCGGTTAGTCCCCAAGCTTCTTTCTAATCTGCTTTCCTAGGGGCTGAGTTAGAACCTTACGGAAAAGCGAGTCTGTGGTGTTTATCCTGGAAAGAGTTTCCAAAGCACAAGCGTGCCCCCTAAGAGTCTTTATTAAGTCTTGATTCAGTTGCATGTGCCATGCTCTGACCCCAATGTGGGATGATTTATTAAAACTGGATGAATTTGCATATGAATTTACTAATGGTGATCAGAAGCAGATGATTATTTCTCTTGTAGTTATCATTGAAAGTCTAAACAAGAGAATGGTGATTTGCAATGGACTTTGACACACAGGTAGGATTGTCGTAGGAAAGAATGGCATGAGCTGAGCTGGTGGAGGGCAGATAGAAAGGATATGGAAAGTCACAAATAGTATGCTAATCTAGGAAGTTAGGCCATGTCTGTGCACAGTGGAAATCATTGGAAGTCTGAGGGCAGGAGAGCACAGTGCTCAGGAAAGGTGAAGCCAGCAGCATTGTGTAGGGTGGATTGAGGGGCAGAGACTGGAAACAAGACCATTTTAGGTCTGCGAGAGATCTGGGGCCCTGAACTGGCACGGTGGCAGAGGGAAGGGACAGAGCTCTAGGGGAGAGACTATAAAGGAAGAGAGGGATATAAGGGGGGAATTGACAAACCTGAGGGCTGTTTGGTTATGTCGAGGGAAGAGGGAGGAGGGGAAGGAAATAAGCCATACTAGATGCGTGGCAGGAGGGAGGCCAGAAAGGGCTGGTTCATTTTAGGGTTAGGCTTGAAGAATTTAAATCTTGAACATGTGGAGTTTTGAAGGTATTGAAGAAGTTTCCCAGTTGGATGTTCCTCAGCCAGCTGGAAATGTAGCTTAGGAGAAAGGTATGGGAGAGGTACTTCAGCTCTCTGTTGGGTTTCCACCTTATGAGAATATAAAGATACAGAAGTTTGTGAAAATCCACTTGCCCATCTTGCCTGCCCACCTAATTCCCACTCCTTCAGTTTTGGGTCTTCCTCACCTCTGACCGTACTTGGTAACAGTGGATTTGGCCCACTGTCTTCCACCTTTTAGGGTCATGATCCTTCCCCTTACTTGCTCCCCACCCCACCGGCCTCCATCTTAAAGTAAAACAAACCTCTTTCTGGTGTGACTTATGTATTTAAAAGTTGGTTTGTTTTTTTTTAACCTACAAGATAAAATTTAAACGTTTTATTAAGTTGAATACTAGAACTTGTTACCTTTTCCATCTTCTGCCATAAAGCCTATAATTCAGTCACACTGACTTCTAGTATTCCTGAAAAGAAAAACCTATCCATGGAGGACCTTAGCCTTTTGAACCTTAGTGTTTCATTTATGGGAGGAGAGAAAATTTTTAAAAGACAAGTTCAAGTGAACAGAAGAATGAGTAAAGGGAAAGGCCACTAAACTTATTGTTAGTTTTTGACCATCTAAAAAACAATTTCAGTAGAATAATGGAGATGTAAGCAGTGAATTTTTAAAATTTGACTTTGAATGGAAATAAGGCATTCGAAGGATGCAGTGTATATTTTAAGATCAGGGTCAGATGGGGGGGAAAAAGGACAACTCAGTGATGATAGCTGAGATTTAAAAGTCAAGAGTTAGAGCAGGTTTCCTAAACCTTGGCACTGTTCATCTTTGGAGTTAGATAATTCTTTGTTGTTGGGGAGGGGGGCTGTCCTGTGCCTTGTAGGATGTCTGGTGGCCTGTTCTCTGCCCACTGGGTGCAAGGAGGGCCACCCACACACACGGCACACACACGCCACACGCCACACCACACACATGAGACACACGCCACACATGCGCACATGCCACACACACGAGACACACGACACACACATGCACACACGACACACTACATGCACTCACACACGACACACATGCACACACGGCACACACATCGACACACGACACGAGACACGTGGCACACATAACGCACGCACACGACACACACATGACACACAGCATGTGTGTGCACACGGCACACATGCATGCACACACACACACACACATTGTGACAACCAACCACACACTTCCTAATGTCCCCTGGGAGAGGAATAAAACTACAGCTGGTTGAGAATTACAGGAGTGGACATGAAATCTTTGGGGAGAGGGAGCAACTTGACGGAGCTCGTGAGAATGACCTGATTTTCTTGGTGCAGAGGGGAGTCTTCTGTAGAGAGCACAGGAAGGAAGTCGGTTGCTTGAGACTGAAGGAGTTGTGAAGGAGTCAGAGGCATTGCAGGAATTTGATTGATATCTATTTGAAATTAGATGGCGTTTTATAGTTAGCCAGGTCAAAAGGTCTCATTTTTCTCTCCAGAAAAAAACTTACTATTTCATGGTTGTATATTGACAATATAATGTAGTTCTGTTGGGGATTTTTGTCTATAATTTTTGTATGCCTTTCTAATTATAAATTTAGTTATAGTAATTGGTAATAACATACTCTGAAAAATTCATGCCTTGATTCGTATTTGACAGTTTGTTAATCTGGTGCATCGAGGGTGTAGATAAAATAAAAATAGGTAATAGGACAAAAATGTATACTGATCTCGACATGATTTGTAGAAACTTCTTTTCATTTTCAAAATGTTCAAGTGCTTTCCTACAATTTGTTCATATATTTTTCATTAAAAAAAAATCAGAAAATGTTGGAATAATTAATAAGGAGTTCTTTTCTGATTCCTAGGTATGTTTTCCTGATACTTTCTATGCGATCTTAGGCAAGATTTTTTAAACATACACTTTTGTGTGCCCCTGTTGATGAATTTGTCACCCAATTTCTGGAATATTACTAATAGAAGACATGAAATTCTAGTTTTTTACTTTTACCTTTCAGGCTGAAGAACAGTTGAGAATTGTTGAAGAACAAAGAAAGATTCATGAGGAAAGGATGAAACTAGAACAAGAGCGACAGCGTCAACAAAAAGAAGAACAAAAAATTATCCTGGGCAAGGGGAAGTCCAGGCCAAAACTGTCCTTCTCATTAAAAACCCAGGATTAAATTGCAAACTCTGAACTTTTTACAAAGAAAAATGGAAAAACTTTGTATGGTAGCTTCATGTTGAAGTGGTTTTTTTTTTGTTTGTTTTGTTTTTTTTTAATTTGGAAAATCTGGAAAGTTAGCTTGTTCTAATAGGGGCTATGCTCTGCAATTCCTTTTTTTCCCCTCCACTCCTTTAATGTCCATTAAGTCAAATCCTTATCAGATCATTGTTATCTTCCACAAAGCGATATTTTTTCACCTGTTGGATTCTGTATTAGTGATCTGAAGAAGAGCAGATCACTTTGTAAACTATGGATGGTCTGATAAGGTTTTTACGGACCCACTGACTTCACCGTTATACTCTGTTTACTACATCATAATGCTGGTTTTGCTGACTTTTTGTTTTTTTATATATTTATAAAAAAAGAAAAAGTTGGTAATTGCATCGGAAGCGCCCAGGGTGTTGCCGGACCTTTGTGGTATATTGTTAACCAGTGTCCTCGTGGTACTGTTACTCTTGATGTTCCTGACACAGGTAAGGATACAGTTGGTCAGCTCTGATACAACATATACATACAGTTCAGTATTGTCTCTGTTCAACTTGTTTTTATTTCATTGATGAAATCAAACCAGCATTCCCCATTGTGTAAATAAATGATTTTGCTGAATAAAGTAAAGTCTTAAATTCATATGTTGAAGCAATTTTTTTTAAAGTTCTGTTAAGTCTTAAAAGAGGGTGGTTTACTTTTTGATGGTCAACAATCTAGAAATCCTAGGACTATGCTGTATATTTTTCACTTTTAACATAGGATTTATATGTACATTATACTTGAGAATTAGTATTTAATGGCTATTTTACAGATACCTAATTTATGCTGATACAACAAATTATGACAACAGTATTACCGTTAAGAAAGACTAAGCACCCAGAAAAAGATTTAAATTCTCAATCCTGTGCCTCTATTTTAGGATATAAGTATTATTACCACAAATTATACTTAATAACCAGAAGAATGATTCTAAAAAGTTATACTGTTTTAGATTATTTTCAAAGTGGGCCATCAGAAAGAACTTAGCTTTGTACTTTTATAGAAGGCTTAGGTAGTCAAATCATCTTCAGTGTAGGGTACCTGCACGTTTTTTGGGGGGACAAACACATTTAAACTTACAAGCTTTTGTTTTGTTTTTGCATGTTATATCTTATGGATGACTTTGCTACACTAAAATCTGCCTCATTTATCTTTACATATGTTTAAGTGAACTGGTATTAAAACATTTATTCAAGAAAAGGATATGGATATAAAAATGCTACCTGAGATGCATAGATATGTCATCAAAGTAGAGAAACTTTCCAGTATTTTTGAGACAGTTTTGATCAGTCTTTTAAACGTGAAAACATAACTTCATGAGATGACTAAATGGTAGATTATTTTGTTTGTGCATGCTAAGAAAAATGCTGTTGCTTTAGTTTGAGCTCTTCCATAAGTCTCATTGTGGTAAGGAACAATAAAATAAGTTTACATATCTTTAAAGATAGGATTTTAAATAGGCATGAACTCGTGAGAACTGACTTTTAGTAAACATGATACCTATTACTCGAAAACATTCACTTTATTTACCTGAAGAATTTAGGTTAGCTTTAATTATTTCATGATTCTTACACTTTTTTTTTTTAATGTAACCTTTTTTTTTTGGTGCCAGATCCATTGTACCTAAGTTGTATATGCAAGTTTTTGGAAATGTTCATTTAAAAGTTGTTTTGGTATACAAGTGTTCTAAACATTGTATCTGAGAGTAGCCTGGACTTAAAAATATTAGAAATCAGCTTATGCCTGCCTTTTCGTTTTTAAAAAATTTCTTCCTGCCACATATAGTGTGAAATCACAGTAAGTTGCTTAGTAACGTGCTGCAGTATCTGCTTGCTGTTGGAGGCTCACATCAGATAATGGAACTGTTCCTGTGTCAGGCTGCAGGAAAGAGGATGTCATTGTTAATAAAACGCACCCAATCCTTTCTGTGCTACAGCAATGTGTAGTAATTTGTTTTCTTCATTTGTTTCCACTGGTTTTGTAAAAAGTTCAAATTCTTTCCCAAACTATTAGCAGTTCAGATGTTCCCTAATTTATTAAGTATGCCTTTATTCACAATTTGTTTTTTAAAGTTGCTCTTAATGCATTATAGAATTAACTAATAACTGTTTATTTTTATTACAGTATTTAATATATGTAGTTATTGCCATTTATATTGTGGAGTTTGCAGAATTAAATCAATTGTATAAACTAAACCTTTAAATTAGCTATGTGTGAGGACTCTTTAATGCTTGCAAAGAGGGGAAGGGGTTTGTAGTTAAAGGTTTACTGCTCCAGTTTCTCTTACGAAGATGTAGCAAATTAGGCTGTCTGTGTCCTCAGTTAATTTCTGAGTTAGTTGTGCTAGTAACATATGTTCATAGCTTTTCTGTATGGCCACCAGTACTTCAAGAATTTCCCCCCAAAATAACAATAGTTTACAAAAAAAAAAATTGCAAAAGAAAGTTTGTACTTTTTAATTTTCTGAGGTAAAATAAGTACAGAATCCTGGCCAATTGAACTCTGTATGCTGTTTCTAATGCCTCATTTTATATTCGGGTCTTTCTTAACTAAAATTTCTCCAAAGCTGTTAATAAAACCAGAGCTTCTGTTACCATTTGTCCCAATTTTCTGCTCCTTTACCCCAGAACCATCCATCTGCTTTGTATTGGCCATAAGAAATTCTGAAAACAGTATATCTTAATTTTTGAGACTTGCCAGTCCATCCAGGAGTCTTATAAACAAATACCAGAGTGTTATTAATTAGCAGAAGGACCACCGAAGGTAAAAAATCTAGAACGGGTGTTGAAGCCCAAGCAGGAGGCCCCATTCTTTCATTTGTTGAATTGCCAGTTTTGATTCTTCACCATCACCTTTGTTATTTGTAATGTTTCTTGTTTACTCTTATGTTTTGAGGGTGGGTTTGGTTTTTTTTTAACGTTCTGTTGTCCATAGGGAGTTGCCAGTGGTGCGGTAATTTGCTAATAACACTGCACTGTATGTTTTGTAGCAGATTTGCCATAGTTGGTTTTTAGATGATTAGATGGCATTGTCTGATCTATTATATATGGTGTATCTATAATTACTAGAGTAACTGACTTGCAGCTAGGAAGCAATGGAAGGGGGATACAGAGGGCCCAATAGAAATTAAAGTTGGTGTCTGTATGATTGAAATGCATTTTAAAAGAAGATTGTTCCTTACTTGAGCCGCCAGTGGTTGACCAGAGGATGTTGGAACAGTCTTGTTTTTTATACATATTTGTTTATATTTCCACGTCTAAAGCCAGTAGGTTTCAGAGTAAAAGAGTAAAATCATCGTTCAGTAGTTTTACTGTCACTCAGGCAAAGGTGTGTGTGTGTTCAGTAGTGTCAGTATCTTCTAAGATTAATACAACTGCTGATCACTAAACCTGGTTTATTAGGGTTCGAATAAAATGGGCTTTTTGTTCTTTGTATACATTTGCATGATGATTGTTGCCTTCCTCATTTTCCAGGCTTTCACCATCGATTAAATTTATGACAACATGAATTAACAAAGGAATATATAATTGCAATTGGCTCTGTTGAATAGCTTATTGTAAGGTGGGATAAAGGAGCAAAAATGGTTTGATGGACCCATAATAGGAGATGGGTTGTCTCCTTGTGACTGCTGTCAGTAATACCCCTTATATGCTGAGAGCAGAATTTAACTTTATTATAACATACAGTATGTGTATATCATATCAGTCCGCAAAGTGGGAGTCACAGAAATGCTAAAGTTAATGAGTGATAAAAGTGCACAGCTAGCTGTTTTGTTACCTGCCTGTTTATCTCCACCGAACTACCTAGGCGAATTTGGAATGGTGACTAGAAATAGCTGGCCCTCTCAACTTGTTGGATTACATATAAGGAAATGAGGTCTTGAGCCAGGTACCCTACCTAGTTGGAGCCAAACCTGTATTCTTTCCACATAGGCTGCTTTTGCATTAATAACGTTATAAAAGCAATGATAATTTGAGCTAGAGATTTAAATTACTGTAGTGGAAAATAATGGTTATTTTGATTCCATAAAGAATAGGTATGGTCTGTAAGGTATGAGTTAAGAAACTTCCCAAAGGGAAAAATGATTCTTTTGACCAAGAGCCCCATGTAATGACTAATACTTTTCCTACCAAACTAATAAGTAGATACTAACATGCTACAATGTGTAATAGGAATTTTAGAAGCAGATAGATGGACAGAAACGTATGGCGAAGTTGATCTAAAGAGTTTTACTCTTGTTTTGAAAGGTCTTCCCGTGGAATAAACCAAGCAAAGTGTCATTTGTGGGAGAGTTCTAAAAATTTCAGTGACTTGTATGAGGTAAACTGCATGCAGTTTAGTAGAGTCTTCCAGCTGTGTAGAAAGTTCATGGCTTGGACAAGTTTTAATCAACATACATAAAGCAGAATAATCTTTCTGTAACGTTACATTTAGATAAGGCTTTTGTTCTTTGTTTTTATAGGAGTTAAAGATGTCTTTCGAAGTACGTCTTAGAATCAGTGGATTACTGTACAAGGAATATGTAAGAAACAACTATAAGTTCTAAAGACCAAAGCTTGCGTATGGATTCAAAAGGGGCAGAAACCTGACTAGTAAGGCACACTTACTTGGGCAAAATTCATTGCCCTCTTATTTTTAATTTTTTTTTTTTTTTCTTTTTTTTAGCGGTACACGGGCCTCTCACTGTTGTGGCCTCTCCTGTTGCAGAGCACAGGCTCCGGACGCGCAGGCTCAGCGGCCATGGCTCATAGGCCCAGCTGCTCCGCGGCATGTGGGATCTTCCCAGACCGGGGCACGAACCCATGTCCCCTGCATCGGCAGGCGGACTCTCAACCACTGCACCACCAGGGAAGCCCTGCCCTCTTATTTTTAAAACTGGAACTATCCAACTTTTATATTTGCCACTTCATTCTACATTTATTCAAATTTATATCCATCAACATTTATACTTGGCTATGTCTTTGAAATCCCCCCAATTTTTATTAATTAGGCTTTTAGAAATTTCTTCCTTAACTCTGGAAACAGTTGAAGTAACTTTCTTTGCTGAAATAAAATCTCATTTTTTGATGTCGGGTTAAATATGTGATGGTAGAATTACAGATTTGCAAAAATAACCACGTTTCTCCAACAATTGTAAAACAAAAGTCCAAATACAAAGAGGTATTCAACTGATGAGACAGGATTTAAAGTTTCAATGTCTTGTACACGCTGATGTTGCTGATTTTTTTTCCTCGCATGATATATGTACAATAGATACAAGTGGCTTGAGGTGATGCTTTTAATTACTGAAATTACTCTAAAGAGCAGTGGAGTTGCTACTGCTGATACTTTGCACATAGTTTCTACAGCTAATTATATTTACTGAAAGTAAGTTAATACATATTCACACACTTAAGTTATACAATAGGAATCTTTGTGTAGGGATTTATTTTTTGGTCAAATACACACTTTGTTTTAAAAAAAAGGAAGCAGTTTAAACATGTACATTTACATTTTTCCCAAGGTAAAGGGCTTTGGATTTGACAGTATCAGATTTACTAAAAATGGGAGCCAGGGTTATTTTCAGACAATGCAAATTTCCTTTATTTCCTCTAGTTTACTTGGCGAGAGAGCATGTAGGTGCTAAGAGTTCACAACTTAAATTTCACAATATAGGTTTGCTAAATGTGAAACAGTTACTGAGATACACTCAGTTTTAGTTCTTTTAAAAGAGTATATTAAACTAGATTTATATTAAATTTCAAATGAATCCCTTAAATGTTGTAAGCTTATTAGAAAACGACTCTTTTGCCTTTGTGAAATAATACCGCCTGCTCCTTCCTGGTTTTTCAGTCCTCTGGGAATCTGACGATGACTTCGAATCGGTTTACTGTCTTTGAGCCTTTAAAGAAAAATGTTTCTTCAAAGTGGAGGCTTTCATTTAAAACTAGAAACTGCAGAAAATAAAGTTGTTTTCTTCGTTCACATACTTGGAATAATATGAATGTATTCGGTGCCTCGCGTGCCTCAGTGTTTTCGGTCTTAACAAACTAGTCTTCACAAGTATGTAACACTCCCAGTTAAAATGTACATTAACGTTTAATGTTCAAAAAACGAATACTTAACTCACCCATAAAGCCCTACAAAAGTTATTACAAAGAAGAGTGAAAAGAAAACATAAGTATCTAAACGAGATGTTTTTACCATATATATTTTCTCTTTTAAATTTAAATTCGTGGATAATTTGCCTTAAAAACAAAAAGAATTTGTAGGAATACTGGCCGGTTCTTTGCTTTTAAAACATTAAGGATGAGAATTGTTACATTTGTACTGTGCCTGATTTGTGCCGAGCTCTCCCTGCTGTTGCTCAGGTCATTTCTGCCGACCCTCCTTCGGACCCTCTACGCGGTTAGCTGCGCGGGGTCTGGGTCCGGGTGGCCCGAAGAGTCGTGCTCTCGTCGGCAGAGCGCGCAGGCCGGCCGCTAGTGGGCGCTGTGGGTCCGCGGAAGCGGCGGCGCGGTGGCGCTCGTCCCAGAGGCTCTTAGGCAGGCGCTTCGCCGGGAATCCAATGGAAGAATTCCTGCCGCCTCCCTGTTTCGGCGCTATTCGTCACGGTCACCCCTAAATTCCCGGTCACTCTGGGGAGGTATGAGCGCGGCCCGGAGGCTAATTAAGGAGAAGATCCCGCGGCGGGCGCGGGTGTGCCGCCGCGCACTCGGGGAAGAGGTGCTGCCTTCGCGGGAAGCGAGGTGCGGAGGGAGCGGGGCCCGGGCGGCCGCGCCCCGGGAGTCGGCTGCCTCGCCGGCGCCGCGTCCCCGGGAGTCGTTTTGCGTCTCCCGGCCCCACTGACTTAGCTCGGGCCCCAGCCGACGTTCGGTACCGAAACCAGGTGTGAAACACGTCACTGAGAGGCCTGGTGGGCGCGGCGAAGGGCTGCGCAAGCGGGGTGTGAGCCAGTCTACGCAGAGGGCGCTCTGCAGTGAAGGAGGGAGACCCACGGGAAGCCCACTGCCTTCCGCTCCGCAGGGAAAGTTTCGCCCTCGACGTTGTACCTCTGCTGAAGTTTGGACACTTGCCGGGCAATGAGAGCGCGTGCTGGGCGCGGGGGCAGGTGCCCCGGGCTGTCCCGCTCCCCACTCGCCCGCCCCTACCGTCTCGGGGGGCGCCGGGTGCACGCGCAGGCCCGTCTCCTTCGCGGGCTCCCCCGCGCGCCGCTCGCGCCGCCGCCCGGGACAGGGGGCGGGGCTCACCTGTCAGCCCGCGCCCCGCCTCGCGGCGCCCAATGTCGGGCGGGGGCTGCTGACGGACCGGCCGGCCGCCCAACCGGCTAGCGGCTGCCGAGCGGCGGGCCAATGGGCTGCGCGGTGTGGGGCGGGGCCCCGCGTTTATAGTGCTCTGACAGCGCGCTGGCCGAGCTGACTCTCCTCGGCGGGGACGGCGGCGCCGGCTGAGGCGAGGAGACGCGCGCGGAGCTGGTCCCGGCGCCCTCCCCGCACACAAAGGCCCGCGCGCATCCGGCGCCCGCGGCGAGCACCGAGCCCCTCCTGCCTGCTCCGCGGGCTGGGAGCCGCGAGGACTGTGGAGGCTCCTGTGCGCCCGGAGACGCCCCTCGCCGCACGCGCACCGCGCTCCGCGCTCCGGGACATGGAACCGCGCCGAAGCGGCGCCCGCGCGCTCGGGCCGCTGCCCGCCCCCCTGGATCTATAGTGCGAGGCGGCCCGCCGCCTCCGCCGAGCCGTCTCTTGGCCTTTGTGTCCCGGCCGAGCGCCCTCCCTGACGCCCCGCGCCCGGCACCCTGGAGCGGCACGGGAGCCGGCTGTCCGAGCTGCGTCCGGCGCGGCGACCCGGAGCCCCGAGCCCGCCGCGCCGCCGCGCCCCTCGCGTGCGCTCCCGCCCCGCGCTCTGAGGGCCCCGAGGGGAGCGCCACCGGCCTCGGCGCCCGCTGGAGCTGCTCGGCGCGCCCCGGAACTGCCTGCAGTCTCTCCCTTGTCTGCCCAGAGGATTGGGGCTCCCGGCCCGCACCTTGTCCCTCCGACGCCAGGAGTGCGCGGAGCTGGGAGCGGCTTGGCCATGGCCGTGAGGAGGGACTCCGTGTGGAAGTACTGCTGGGGAGTTTTGATGGTTTTATGCAGAACTGCGATTTCCAGATCGATAGTTTTAGAGCCCATCTATTGGAATTCCTCGAACTCCAAGTAAGTCGCGTCCACGACCCCCCTCGATCGCCGCCCCGAGGTCCGCCGCGTCGCGCTGTCCCGGCGGGAGGAAGGGTCGGGCTGCGGAGCCTCGGAGCCTGTTTCTGGACCCTCGATTCCTCGCGCCCCCGGGTCCCCCACCACATTTTACTTCGTGGAGACTCCGCTCGGCCTTCCAGCCGGAGCGCCGGCCCTAAGGGGCGCTCTCCTCGTCCTCCTTCCCCCTGGGAGCTCCCCGGCGCTAAAAAAAAAAAGGCCCTGTTGACTCGGGTGTCGCGCCCGGGAAGGTGTCCGATGGCGAGGCCTGACCCTCACTTCCTCCAGAGGACGGGAAGCCGGGCCACCAACAGGCTGAGCGGCACGCAGGGGCTGGCGGGCTCCGGAGAGGCAGGGATGCTGCGCTCCTGAGGAGCGGCGGAGCGCGGGCCGGGGGCAGTGAAGCGCACCGCGGAGAAGGGAGCCTGTGCTCCCTGGCACGCCCGGAGCTCGCGCGCCTGGGCGCCGCGCCGCCTGCCCGGGGGGTGCGCGGGGAGCTCGCCTGCTCGGGACAACTCGGGCAGCGGGCCCTTTTCTCCTCGCCCGGGAGACGGGCCTTAGGCTGCTCCCGGGGAACCCTCTGCACGTCGGCCTCTCCCTTTGCTTCTGAACCGATGGCCCCGAATTCTGTGGTCCCGACAGCTAACTTGATTTTTTTAGGGACGCTGTCTGCAAAAGCTTAATTAAGGCCCTGCCCAGTCGACGCAGCTCCTGAAGCCTTCGCGCTTGGGGAGCCTGGGCGGGAATGGGATCCTTGGATCCGACTTGCTTTTATCAAACAGTGCAGCCGGGAGAAAGCCAGGCCTTGCGGAGGTTTTCAGTCCGAGCAACCAGAGTACATTTAGAATTTAGAAGAGGCGATCCATCCATAAATATATATGGCCGTGACTCGTAGTCGTCTGTGCGTTCAGGGTTGCATATTACCTCATTCTGGGGATACATTTCGAATCCTAGCCAAAAATATTTTACAGAATCATGGAATTTTAACCTTGGGAAGCTTGGGGAAAGTATGAAGACACTGGCTGTTCATACTTTGTCAGAAGCAAAGTCAATGACCTATTTGAAGTTGAGTAAATCGGCCATGGATTTAGAAATAAAGGGATGGGGGATCGATTTAAAGATCACATCGTAATTAAATAATTACATCCACTCTTAAGAGTGGTCAGTTTCAGATTCACCAACATGTTAACCAAGAATTCCCTATTAAAGGGCGAAAGACGTCACCGCTGTAAATGGGATGAAACAGAGATTCTTGCAGGATGCTGGTTGGCGCTTCCCAACACTGCTCCTGTGTAGAAGTTACTTAATGCAGCCTCCTTCCCTGGAGCCTGATCTTGGATGGACTTCTTTTTTTTCCCTGGGTGTAAGATCATCGTAATTGCTGAGAAAGCCGCGGCAGTGACGGCTCTCGTCCACCACCGCAGCGTGAGGCGACGGGTGGTGCGGGAAAGCGCGGGGCTGGGACCTGCGGCCCGGGAGCCGGGCCGGGAGCCGGAGGAGCCGCCGGCTTCGCTTTCTGCCTCCAGGGGTCACTCTTTCCTGCGCGATGCTCGCCGCGCCGGCCGCGCCTCTGCACCCCAGGCCTCCTGCTCTGCCCCGCTTGGCGCTTTCGCTCGCCGGCCGTCTTCGGGAGCCGGTTTTTGGTTTGGCGTTTCCCTCCCCGCCCCCCAACAGGATTTAATTTTTACATTTCTATCTTGTTTAAAGAAATTCCCATTAATCCCTTCAGCGTTCGGCTCAGTAGACGTTATCTGGTTTGTAGGATCACAAATACCTACTTGGGGGAAAAAAAAAAAGGTAGAGCAGTCATTATTTCAGCCTAAGGTTTCGACACGAATGTCTTCTTTCCCTCGTGCGCTGGGGGAAGGGAGTGACTTATATTTCCTCACTGATATTTACTCACTAGCCTTCTGTGAGGGTCGGGCTGTTTTTCTGAGCTGTGGCCACTGATTTAGACCGTCCTGGAGGCCTGCTTTTGGAGAAGCCTCCCTCCCCGTACAGACGATGTTGCTGTTGGCGTGATTGCTCCTTGCCCTCAAGAGTAGAATTTCTTTTAAAATTCGCACGTAATGGCTGGCCTAGAGGAAGGGATCATTTGTCCCCTGGAAAAGGTCTGCTTAACAAAGTTGTGCAGCTGAATGCTAGCTTGAAATATCAGAAAGATTTCTTCCTGGATGAATGATATGAAAGAGCCTTTTCTAAGTTTGAGAATGAATTTAAAAAACCCAGAAAAACCCGGTGCCCAGGAGTTGCCTATTTGTTGGGGAAGTCTCATGTTTATTTCCAGGGAAAAGTTTCCGTCAGTAAATGGGATGTGGCAGGAAGGTAATCAAAGGCATTGAAGTTGCACATCAGCTCCTCGGGACTGTGGAACAATTCATTTGTAATGAAGCAGCCATCAGTAATTAGATTTGTTTCATTCCGAGGTCAGCTTTTTTAGCAGGTGGTGGACAGAGGGAGCGTGCAGCAGCTGTTTGGATACAGGGTCCAGAAAATCCTTTGTAAATTCACCGTCTCCATAACTACTTTAATCACACTGTCTGCCTCTCCCACCCCCGAGAGTTTTTGCAGTAGTGGGAAGAAGTTCCAAATACTGAAACGGTAATCACTGCACCCATAGGTTCTGGAAGAGTTGTGTCAGTTGTAGCCATTCAGGTTGTGTAGTTTGTTGGGTTTTTTCTGTTTTTTGGTTCTTTTTTTTTTAACTCTGGAGAGAAAAGCAAAGCCTGGCTTAGCATTTCAGTAGAACAATTTTTTTCCAGCACGATGTTTTTGCCAAAGTAAAATGGTTGGCTCTTAAAAAAATATTGGTATGGTATTCTAGAGTGAGTTACACTGACTTTGTTGAAAATTTCAGCAGAGCATTCATTTCTTACGTCTAGGGGTGCGATTCCCTAGGCACCATATACTAGTTAACCAAGCGTTTTGCTTTTCCCAGGTCATTTTCCCCTACATAATGGTGAATTCCTGATATTGATTGCCTTGATACAAAAGAATGGCTGGATAATATCCAGATAACCTATAATACATGGGCTCCACCACAGTCAGGCTCTGAATAAATACGGATCTGTCAGAGATTGATAAAATAAACTACAATGGATAGTGCTGTTTAAACAGTCCATTCAGTACCATATATAAGCCAGCCTGCCTTCCATTGTGTCTGAAATTCTTATTTTTGTAGGTAAACAAATGCACATTCAGCACGGATTGAATAGCTCCTTGAACTGTGCTCCCCAGTTTGCGTTTGGGTTAATCTTGTCGGTTTTAATATAGAGAGGAAAAAAAGCCCAAAGCACCAAGGGGTGGAATTGTTAGTGCTTTCACATCTACATTCCTCACATTTTGTCAGGATGATAAACTGTAGGCAATGGACTGTCGCTGTTCCACGGGACGACTGAGAAGGGAGAGCACAAAGACGGGGCTGCCGCGAGGTCGCACAACATGTTTGGGAGCCGTCTTTTCAGATGAGGACAGAATTTATTTGGGAATCGTGTGTCCAGGGACTGTACTTTGTAACCTCAGCAATTACAGCTTCGAGCCTCAGAAACGGGAGCTGGAGGTTAAGATGATTCTGTTAAGCACTTGCTTCTAAATCTTTCACAAAGCGCAGCTCTTGACACTTGTCCCAGGATGCAAAGAAATGCAAATGACTCCAGCATTCCGAAGTGTCCCTGACTCCCAGGCTGAAGCAGGGAGACAGGTAAATTAGCTATCAAGCCCCAGACCAGCTGAGAACTGCCGATGGGCATGGTTTCTCCATACAGAGTCAGCTGGAGAGTAAATGGTATGTTTAGAATAATTATCGGTAAACCCTCTTATCTGGAAATTTACAGAGAGGAATCCTCTGGTCGGTGGGTCAGCGTGATAATTACCCGCAGAGGGGCATCGCTACCTGGCCTTGCACTGAAATGCTTCAGGTAGCGCCGGGGAGGTTGAGGGTGACACCCACCATCTGGCAACGGTTCCCAGCGAGGTCACCTAATGGGAAATGATTTGAGATCCCAGCATGACTGCAGTGACGCGTCACAGGAATAGGAGTGGCGGGGGAAGGAAATACAGACTGGAGACCCTCTTCAGAAAAGAAAAAAAAAAATCTAAGAAGGACATTACTTGAGCATTTCATGAAAACTTTATTCTTAAATTCTCCCACTGCAAATTAGACAAAAAGAAGGAGGGCTCTTGTAAGGAAAATAATCATTGAAATGATACTCGGCCCACCCAATCTCCGCCTTCGCTGGCTGCTGACCTAAAGAGCCTGTTTTTCAGGTCATTTATCATATATCTACATAGATTTGCTTATGAGCTCGCCCTTTGTGTGGTGGAGTAGAGCCTTAAACAGGAGTGTTCGACTGTTTAAAATATTTTGGTTAAAATATGCAGAACCCATAGAACTAGAAGCTTCTAGTCGGGAATTAGTTCTTTCAGGGAAGAGCTGCCCCCCATCCCAGTTTTTATTTATTTATTTATTTTTTATTTTTTTTGTGGGGGGGGAGGAATTAGAATGAGGCTGGGAGAAGGGTAGAAGAAAAGCAAAGAGGGAAGGGTAGGGTATGGGACAGGGTTCCGAACAGCTTGGAAAAACTCCTGTGGCTTCATTGTCTCTCTAAAGCCAAAGAACACAAAGACATAAGCAATTCAGCCCTTCTCCCATGATGGAAAATGTAAACCGTGGACATGGCTCTCCTGTTTGACTTGTTTAACTCTCATTTTAAATTCAGTACTATACGAGCCGTGTGAACTCTGAAGATTTCTTTAGTAATCCATTTTGTAGTTCCGAATCAAAAACAAAGTGAAAGGGTCTGACACAATTTGCTTTTATTTTTAGGCAAATCAACCCTGGTCATAGTTAATAAGGGGATTACAACCCAGACTGGGTCTTTACAGATGTAATGTAAATCAAGGGCAGAGTATAAAGAAACTGATCCCTTTTGATTGAAGTATGGTAAAAAGGCATAGAGAAACTAGCAGCGGTAATCTGATTGTATGGCAATAAAACCACCATTTTCTGTCTTTCAGATAAAAATAATGTGGTAAATCCATGCAGTTCATAAGATGTAAAGGCAGATAAAGGGTGAAGCCATGGCAACATATAGATTAGCTGGATGTCGGCAATGACATGTCTCTGAAAAGGGTGTAGAAAGGAAGGCCCTTGCTCCAGGCTGTTGGCTATTATGTGTGAGCCACACAGACTTGGAAACTCGGATTAGAAAGTATGAAAGCCCCACTTGTGGCCTGGGATGGTTGAAGCCGGGAAGAAAAGATGCTCAGTTCTTGCTCATTGGTGGCGGATAATATGGCAAAGGTAGATTCCATTGACTGCCTTTTCCAGAGATTGAGATTGGGGGCTGATTAAAAACTTCAGATCACTGCAGTTAGTTCAGGCCTGCAAGGTTTTCCTTTTTAGCTCCTGGCCTAACAGTGGCGGCCGTTCTGTAGGATTAGCTGCAGTTGGCGGTGCTCGCCTTCATCTCTTTAGGCTCCAGGCAGGGACCTGCTGGGAAGGAACAGAGCCCAGAGGGGCTAGGTAGGCCCAGAGGGATCCGAAAAGAAAACACAGACCTTTTGATTTCAGCCATCTTTCAGCCCCGGAGAAGCCGTGGTAAACATTATACATTGTCCCCCTCCCTCTTCCAGAGAGCTCTCCTCTGAGTTTTGTCTCTCCCACCGTGGAAAAAAACATATAATAAAACAAATAACAGGGGGAATTGAGTTTTCATTCAAATTGGTAGTAATCCAGTATGCCCAAACCAACGGGCCCAATGGAGATGGTGTTTCACTCCTGTGAGTTGAGCTGAATGGGACAGGCCCCCTTCGTGTAAACGATAGGATTATAAAAGTGTGAGTGTTGCCAGCTTGAAAGTTAAAAACAGCAGAAGCTCACCAGGCTGTTGAATCTTATTGCCCCCTGTCCTGAACAACCTTGTAAATAAGCTGGGCTTTTGTTTTGGCCATCCACACTTTCCATTTTAGTCGTTACCCAAAATCAGCCATTGAAGCTGTGATTGGGGGGCAGAGTGGCATCGCAGTTGCGTCAAGCCGGAAAGGAGATTTGTGCTTCATTGCCCCCTATTTGGGGCCTTAGAAAAGTCCCAGCATTTCTTTAGGAAAGTCTGAACTCTTAAGACGCTGACAATACTGAAAGCTTACAAACAGCCCAAGTGTCTGTCTTGCTGGCGTGGATGGAGGGGATTCAGGGCTGGTCTCTGAACATGGGAACTTTCTAGAGGAACACGTTCTATGTCTGAAGATCTTCACTATATCCTAAATGTTCTATTTCAGACCCATTTCGTGGATTTTGTTGCTAATTCTCAGAGAGCTGACTCAACTGTTTGGAGCTATGGATTTATTGCATTTGTTGCCTATCTTTCTGGTCATCACTGTGTCGCTTTCACCATTTAAAAACATTTAAAACATTGCACAGAGACCTGCCCTACCCAGTGCCAGCTACTTTACCTTCCTTTCTAATTTAATTCAGAAAACATATCAAAAGATCCAGTGCATTTGTCCAGATTCATCAAAGAGAACGGACACTCCCTAATTTACAAGCTGGTCACATCCCAGCACCTTGCATTCTACATCTGACAATGATTGCTAATGGTCCATTCAGCCAAAGTATTTGCTTGTTAGCAGGGAACAGAGCATGATAAATGTCCAGCAAGCCTGCGGCCTCCTTCCGCCTTTCAGATGCAGACTGGTGCATATTTATGGTAGGCAAAGGACAAAAGGAGGGGCTGAATTGCCCTGGCCTCCAGCTTTCTATGAGGAACAGGGTTAAAATGATTAAAGAAATGATATAGGAAAGTCCTGCCACTTGTTTACAAACCAGCGTCCAACACGTAGCTTTGCGTTCTACCTGCAAGAGCCTATTGCAGGAGCTTTAGGGATAAGGATGGTTGGATCCGGCGACCCAGTGAAAAGAGTAGGTGATAAATTATGAAATGTTTTCCATGCACACTGAATGCCAGGTGCACCAATTTCTGTGGCTCCTGCAGAGAATCAGCAGAGGCTCTTTATTTCCCTTTTGATGTATAGATATCAAATATGTAATTCTAGTCCAAAGCATTTTGTGGCTTTGGACACAGACATGCTGTTTTCAAATGAAAAACCATAGTAGGAGACTGCTCCATTGAAGGGAAACAAGTTGTTTCTGCTCTTAGTAATCCTCCAAACAAAATATGAAGAAAAAATTGGCAGTAGTGAAGTGTTAATAGTTTGCTGTTTCCATTCTCGAGAGCATGGGTAGGTAAACGTTCTAACTACTCAGTGGTGGGCAAGCATTCAGAAGGCTACGCATGAACTGTGCTTTGAAAACTTCATTTTCTTCATGTTTTCTATATGAAACTCTTAAACAATCCAGTTCATTTTCTCAATTCACGTTTGGTTGCCTCCAGTTTTAATTACAGTCCTTGGATCCTTCTACCAGTACTTGCTGGTTAACCCTCTCTTGCCTCTGAGGTGTTACTCTGTGCTTTTCACATGCTGATGACTCCCGTATCCCGCCAGAGTAGTGATGAGTGCTACCCACATATCCCTGTGCACATCAGAAGCTCTGACCTGCGGAGCCAGTGTCTGAAATGCCACCTTCCAGCCTCTCTGCAGCCTCTCGTGTTCCAGCTGAGGAACCCGAGGTCCAGCGTGACGCCACCACCTGCTGAAATGCTTCTGAACTCGGTCCTTGCTTTTTCCGCCTGTTAAGGTGGCTCACTGTGGTCTGAAACGTTTGTCCTGAATGAGAACTGTCTGATGAGTGAGTGGGGCTGAGCAGGTTACGTTCAAGTCCCGCTCAGAATGCATCTACCTGCAGAAGAAGTTAGAAAATGCCAGTTTTCACTTAGCTTACCAGAACTATACTTGGGGTACATTTTAGATAAAAACAGACTCTCCTAAGCCCTGCATCCCCCTTCGTCTATGGGAAAATGGATCTTCATGAGAATGGACTGTCCTTAAAGTTCACGATTTCCCTGAAATGGCTGCTCTCTCTTTATGGTGTAGATCAAACATAACTTCTTTAAATCTTTTCTCTGTAATCCCACAGCACTTTAGTTAAATACCGAGGGCACTGAAGGAACATAGTACATGGCGCTGTCATGATTCATATGCAAGTCTTAATCCCCTTCGCCACCCTGCCTATCCCTAAGAGGCAGGCACCAGAATGCTTTCATGTCATCAGTCTCTGCCGGCGAGCACTGACATCCAGTGAGTATTTAGTCGGAAGAGCAGACACAGCCCAGATGTCTGTTTCTGGCCGCTCCCATTAACAAATCACCTGCTACTGGAGATCTACCTCCAGCCCCGCGGCTCTAGAACTTTCGGGCATCAGAATCACTTGTTAAAACAGGCTTGCCGCCCGCCCCCAGAGATCCAGATTCCTGAGGTCTGGGTGGGACTTGAAATTCACATTTCTAACAGGCTCTCAGCTGATGCTGCTCTGAGACCACACCTTGAGAACTGTTGCCCTGGATGGAATTCGTTGGGGTAGTAACAACTTTTTTTGGGTAACAGCTCAAGATTAGATGATCATCCTCTTAAAGGCTGTTGTGGATCCCTGAAGAAATCCGTGGCCCTTGCCTCCCTACTCTCGGCCTCCGTTCTTGCTTGGTTGATTGTTGACGGTAGATAATTCGTTGATTTGTTGGACAAGCATTTATGAACTGTGAGGTCTGTTACACGAAGCTCTGAGAATACAGTGAAGAGCAGTCTCTACCCTCAAGAGACTTCAATCCTAAGGGAGTAGGGGGACTCCCTGGTGCAAGAAACACGTTCTGTGCCGTGGTGCATGGCAAGTGTGGCCGTGAGAACAGAGGAAGGAAGGGGATGGAGTTCCTCCCGGGGGAGGGGAAACTGAGGCAGGAGAGACAGCGGTCCAGGGAGAGCTCCGAAACAAAAACCACAGTAAGCAAGTCAAAGAAACTCATTTCAGGTAAGAGAGGCGAGTATCTACACTGTACTTCTGTAATCTACATTATTTCCTACGTCTGAGCAGAGCTCAAAGACAGATTCCCACAAATGAACAAATAGACCCTGTGGGAGAGCTACCCCAGCGATTTCAGCCGCCTTATCCTCATGAGAATTAGCAGTACCTTTTGGTTTTCAGAAGGCCTGTGCTGATAATGGGAAAGGTCAGGCAGTTCAGTTGAGCAAAGCGAGCCGGGCCAGTGCTATTTTAGTTTAGTGAAGAGGACTGCCGTGGAATCTGGCTGTATGAGTCTACTCCCAGGTTTGTCATTTTTTTAGCTGTGTAACTTTGGGAGCAGAATCCTCCGTGTCTCTCACTTGTCCCGTCTCTAAAATGGGGACAGTAATCTAACAGGACTGAAGAAAAGCAATAAAACTGTGGTCAGGATTTAAAGACCTTAGCTCTGGACTTAGCACAACGAACCAATAAACGTCAACTCTTGCTGTTGAAAGTTAATTGAGCATCTACTGTGTGCCTGTCTCTGGCTCAGTTTGCCTTCTACATACAAATGCAGAATAAGTAAAATGCTAGTAAAGATTATGCCATGGCGCCTGCACCTTTTCAAGCCCCTGATGTTATATGGTACCTTGCTTAGCTGCCAGACTTCCACTCATCCTTGCAGGCCTCTCTGCTGCAAGAGGCACCTTTTTATTTCCCTTCAGCTGCCAAGTTAGATGCTCTCTCCTCTGCTTCCTACCCTGACGCTTTGTTGTAACGTTTGTAACCCTGAATTCATTCAGCTTCTCCACCGTGGATGGGGGAGGGCCTGGGCTGAATCCCCTTTATGTGCAGGGTACAGTAAGGGATTGGGTTGTTCAATGAATACACAAAGGCAACCCATAGGCATGAGCAGTGTAGCCTTTTTGCATTAATGTTACATGCTGTTTCTTATTAAGAAACCTCCTCACCCGGTGGACACAGTTTGTTTCATTTAACAATGGTGGTATAGAGCATGTACTAGGGACCAGTGGCTGTTCCAGCTGCTCCACAAATACTGACTCATTAAACCTTCATAATAACCATCTGAGGGAGATACTTTCATGATCCCCAATGGGGAAACCAAGGCAGAGACTGGTTCATTATCTTGCCCAAAGTCATATAACTAATAAGTGGGTACCATCTGTATTTGAACCTGAGTATGCTGTTTCCGGGATCTTTCCTCGTAATTCTCCAGTTCTCTTTCTTAGGCTGTTGCATAGAGTGATTAGAAATCACATAATTAAATGAAGCATGTGTTTGCTCAAAGCAGTCCATATGAGGTGGATTAAAAGAAGGTTTTGCGTATAATTCTTCCCTTGTCCACCTTGATTTATAATCTTTCCTATTATGGGCATGCGATTCTAAATGGATCCTTTGAATCTTTGATAACGAGGTTCTACCCGGTGGAAACTAGATAGTTATGAAAGTCTATCATATTAATGCATTTATGGCATGCTATTCCTTTGACTCTTAACGTTTTCCTTTATAAAATGGAAACATCCGATTGTTTCTTTGCTGGGAGAAGACAAGGTCAGGTTTCAGAGGAGCGTTCCATGAGGTTCGATGCCACGCGTGTGTCAAGCTAAGGAGATAGCATGATATCTTTTTTAGAGTCCAGTCACAATTAAATGCCATTTTATTTTGGATTTGGGGATCTGTGCCAGCTTCCAGCTTGTCAGAGCTGAGAAGACTCAAATCAAGTCCAGGCCTATTTCTACAGCAAACTGGGCTTCTGGCTCCCTGCCTGTGGATTCACTCAGTGTAGCCCATCTGGCTTTTGATGTTCTGCGAGTTCGGAGCAGCTTGTTTCGGGAAGCAGGGCCAGAGGATCGGTGGGCCTGGGGTGCTCTTGATTCCTGAGCAGCCTGTGGTTGCATCTCCCCAGGGCTTAGGGTCTGCTTGCCTGCAGCCCTCAGGGGTCTCACACCACCAGGTCCTCCTTCCTTTCAGAGCTCAGGGCCTCGGGCGTCCTCTCACCTCTTCATGGTCCAGTTCCCGTCCCTGAGTTCAGTAGCAGCCTGAATAACTCAGGGTGTTTAACGTTGTGTTTGTTTTTTGGTCAAGCTCATTCCAGGCTGCTTGTGGCGACTAAGCAGGAAATGTATTGTCCCCAAAGTTACAGTGGTGCACCATTCACATCCCGCCCCCCCCCCCCCCCCCCCCCCGGCCCCGGTATGCGGGCCTCTCACTGTTGTGGCCTCTCCCGCTGCGGAGCACAGGCTCCGGACGCGCAGGCCCAGCGGCCATGGCTCACGGACCCAGCAGCTCCGCGGCATGTGGGATCTTCCCGGACCGGGGCACGAACCCGTGTCTCCTGCATCGGCAGGTGGACTCTCACCCACTGCGCCACCAGGGAAGACCCCATTCACAATTTTTTTTTTTCTGCTTTATGCAGTTTGGGGACGATCTGTGTAGGAGTCAGTCTCCCAGTCCGGGGTTTCCTCCTCTTTGACGTTCACAGCGCAGACCTGACTTGAGAGGCCCAGGGGAACGGCTGCTGTCACCCGCCCACAGCAGACCCGTCCCTGACCCTCTCTGGAGCCATGAAGAAGGAAGTGTCCAGGAGGCGGCCGTGTAGGTCGCTGTGAAGGGCTAGTGCACAGCCGTATAAATTGTGTTGGTAGATTATGCTTGCCTGGCAAGGGGGATCTCTGCTTATACCAAGAGAGAACTAGAGTCTTGTCTCTTTTTTAAACCTTACTTATGAACGTGCTCCTTCTATGATTACACAAACACCCGTTCCCGGGCGTGTGGGACTCCCGGGGTCCAGTGGGGAACACGACAGGCTCAGTCCTGGGGTCACACTCCAGCCTGGAGAGCGAGCATCACATCCCCTTGGTGTGTACTTTCTTTCAGGGCTGTTTTCCCCACCAAAAGGAGAGGTGTCATTCACCCATAAAACATGGGTGAATGGTCCCTCTAAATAGGCAAGATTCTTTGAAGTTAAGAGGAAAAAAAAAATGTTGATGGAAATGAAAGGGATGAGCAGGGTTGATGGAAAAGATGCTCCTGAGCGCTCGATTGTAATACCACGCTAAGATCTGAAGTCCATCCCTTCAGGTTCTTAAAGCGCCAGTCCGCTTCTTTCTGTATGATGTCCACGTGCTTTGCTTCCCTGCAGCGCTCCCACTCAGGTAGATAAGCACAGGGATGTCCACACTTAGGTCTAAAAGAGCAGGGAACCAGCTCTTTCTATAGGAAAGCCAGTTTTCTTTCTGGGGCCTCACCTATGAATAATGAGAGTTCCAGCTTCCTTTGTAGACTCTTGCTAAGAGCATGGTTTGGAAGAAGACAGCACAGGTGCAAACAAATTACACTTGAGAAAGAAGCTTGCACCGTCTCTTGCCTCCGAGGGTTATGAAATCCCCGTTTGGATGATGGGGGTGCGTGGTCAGGCCAGCATGACAAAGGTTGGCCTCCGGGATTCACTCTCCAGCCGCTTTCCCACTGCATATCTCGGCATCCCAGACCTCCTTTTCCAGCACGGCCCCCCCGCCCCACCGCCGACTTTTGCCTCAGCTAGCTACGACATTCATGGCATGATTTTTTTTTTTTTTTTTGCAAAGTTTTGAGGGAGGAGATGTTTGGATCACTTTCATAAATAAAGACCTTGATTTTTTTTGGTTTTTTTTTTGTTTTGAGTTAGGCGCTTGATTTTTGTTTTTAATTCCATGCCAGAGATTAACTAGTCTCTGTGAACCTGGGAAAAGAAAACCATGATCTCTGCCCATCACATGCTTAAAGTCTGACTTAGAATGAAGATATCTATTCCAGCGTCAGCTCGTTACAGGCAATCCTTCTGTGAATTGGAGGGTTTTGTTACAGTGGAAATTATGGTACGGATAAAAAATTAAATACATACTTGTGTTATTTTTCTGAACGAAAATTTAAACGGTGAGCATCTTATTTATCTTTGAGCATTGGAAAATGAAATTTACTTTAGCCCCCAGCGTTTTGAGCATTATATCGCAAATAACAAACAAGATTAACATCACAAGGAGTCAGCTTCCATTCCATTGTGCAGCGTCCTAGGCTGTGAAATTTGATATTATTTTGACTTGTATGGTAATTGTAGAATGACAGAGGGAAATGGATTAAGTTGAAATAGAAGGATACAGCACAGCGCACACAGACTGCCCAGTGCAGGTGGAGGTCATTGGGCCAAGAGTGGGGCCCCTGAGCACTGTCCCTGAAGATCAGAATTTTATAAATAAAACTTTGCTTCATTCTGCACTTTATGGTTCTTTCAAGTGTCTACATAGACAAAGAGGCCACCTCCCCGGGAAGAGTTGCAAAACCGGCTCAGGGACCTAGAGGCTCACCACACCTGTGAATTTCAGTGCTTCTCATCTTTCCTTGCCTTGAAAAGATGCTGCTTGTCCTTGGTGTGAAGTCTGAAATGCACCCTGCCCCCCACTCTCAGCTCTCAGATTTGGAACCCGGTAATGGTCTAAATTGTAGAGCCTGCTTTTAGGCACCTCTTCTTTTCCTTGAATACATCAGTTTCATGTTGCAGATGATATTTGTTTTTAGAAAAGTGTGAAAGAAGGGGCACCTGTGAAAACGGACAATTGTCCCAACACCCATACAGCAGAAAATGCCAATTAAAGCCTCCAATTACTACCTTATTTCTTGGAGCTTTAAAGCCACTGAGAAGATAGTGGTGCATTTACTTGAAGTTTTAAGGTAATTACTTGTTCCTCCAAGCGTGGTGTCTGGTAACCTAATTCTGTATCAGCCTGACACCCTATAGCGACACCCCACTATCTCTCTGGTTTCAGAATAAGTTTGGGCAGAAACTTGTTCTGATATGAAAGTGCAAAAGGGGGCAGTAAAGTGCTATCCACAAAAACAGAAAAATTGTTTCCCCCAGTATTTCTTATGGTCGATATTACCTGAGTCTTTCTTGGGCCCCAGTTTTATTCATTTATGACAAACTCCTCTGTTTGGGGCATTTGGAGTTGATCTTATTAAGCCATAGCAGCAATCTAACATAAAACGGAAGTAAGGCGAGCCCAGATATCCTGCCTGTGGACGAAATATGCCATCAAATTCACATACTCGTGAATTTAAGTCATTTTTTTTTTCTGGGGGATTTATGTTCCCAAGTGTACAGAGCATTTCTGAAAGGAATGTCGGGCTTCTGTGTTAATGCTGTGTTAGCTCCACATAGAGCTGGAAGGCCTCAAGTGCATGGGGAGGTTATGGGGTCAAGGCTTTGGGCTCATCCCTAGCAGCGAGCATCTTTTGTCAGGAAGGACCTGGGAAGATGAGCCTCAGTGACAGCAAAGCAGCAGTGGCTTGTCCTCATTCACAATTTCAGACGAACCGGTTTACAAACTGACTGCTCTTCCTCCGCAGCCTTTGACATTTAATTAAAACTAAAAGCATTTTCTGGGAAAAGTGCATGTTTTCCAAAATGTGGTAAACTCGAAGTGTACTCAATACAGAACTCTGGTTTGAGAATAAACCTATTCTGTGGTATGATTTGGGGTGTGCCAACTGCTAGGGTAATAAACTTGTTCCTAAAGCTGGGATTCAGAGTCCCTGAAATGTTAGCCAACTCCCAGATCTGTGCAGTTGAATGATTAAGCATAAACTGTACCCCATATTTTTCATCTATTTGAATAAACTGGTTGTGTGTTACTACAGCTTTTGTAGACTCAAGATAGACCACAATTCAGAGAAGAATAATTTTATTTAGTTGCATTCTCAGAAAATACATCACAAAACAGTTAAAAAAGTCTACAGGCCTTGAATATTCTGTTTTAAACCAGAGTGAGGAAAGATTGCTCAAGAACATGATGGTTTGTTCCTTGAAACTGTACATTGAAACGTAATGTTCCAATCTGATCGCAAAAGCATTTGACATTTATTGCAGAAAATTATGAAAAACACAGAAAGCTAAAAATTACCCCAAGTCCACCATCCAGTAGCCCAAAGCAGCCGCAGATGAAGGCCCCATGTTTGACCAAATCTGTGTCTGTATTGCCAGCAAAATGAGCAGAAGAACACACCACCTACTGTGTATGTGTGTATATTTTCAACTGAACTTAGCCATTTACTTAAAATAATCATGTACTCTAATGATGTAGTTTTGAAACGAAAGGAAAAATCAGTTCTCCATGGAAAAGTAAAGTCTGTTCACTCAGACAATGAGCCTTCTTTTGCTTAGCAGTTTGCTTCAGAGGGAGAAGAGTATCACCTGTAGGTCTCTTTCCCCCCAGTTTGCACATTGGCAGGATTCGCATTGGTCCTGTTACGTGAGTAAGATGGTCCTGTTTCTCAGGCGGATGATAGCGGCCATAAGTGTGCAGAAAGATTAGGTATTTAAATAGATATTACAGTTGTACGTGTACGACAGTACACAGAAATGGCTCTGGGTCTGAGCTGACACTCTTTAAATGAGAAGCACTGTGATCATGGCTGTCTGCAGGGGGTTTACGTGACCCGGTCATTTGTTTGGACAGAGAAAGTGGCCATTCCTGTCTACATCCTTTCATTCTGATCTCTTTCCTTCTGTGCCAGTTTGATAGTTTTGCATTTGGCTACAATATATTGATTTGCCCTTGTTTATATGGTAGTTTGGCATATCCTTCAACTATATACCTCCACGTAGTATTTCCCTCAGGAGAACGAGGACTTCTTACTTCAAATCTCCTTTCACAGACTCTTTCAGCATCAAGGGACCATAGTGCTTTGGCTGTTCTTCTAGGGTCACCTACTTATTTTTGGCAACCTTGAAGACAAGTGTAAGAAGTCGTTGCACATTTGTCCTGAGGTGCACGTGTTATGGTCAGCTGCAGATGCAGCAGCGGGAAGGGGAAAAAAGAGAAGCAAGGAAAACGGGGCATCCATGGGGGGCTGGGGAGAGCAGCTGTGGCTCCACTACCCAGCGGGCCCCGAGCATCTCAGCTCCTTGCTCCCGTGGATCTTGCTGTTCCATCGGGCCAGGTTCAGGAGTCAATCAAGCAACCGCTGCCCTCATCTGATTTACCCTGTGACACCTGGGGATGCGATGCTGGTCGGCAGAAGGGTCCAGACTTGAGATCAAAACGTGATGTTATGATCAGTCAGAGACAGTTGTGTGTCGTGACCCCTGAACTCTTAAGTGGCAGGTTTTGGCTTTAAATGCACATTATGCTAGTTTTTTCAACGAGCATGTGTTCCTAGAGTGGGTTAAAACATTAAAGAATATTGTGTCGCCAGGGAACTCTAGTCAATATCCTGTGATAAACTAAAATGGAAAAGAATCTGAAAAAGAATGTATATGTATGTATAACTGGATCACTTTGCTGTACAGCAGAAGTGAACACATGGTAAATCAACTCCAACAAAGTAGATTTTTAAAAAAAGAATGTTGTGTCACATATGGCTGTATTATTTTAGAAGTTCCTACAATGATGACTATGAAGTATAAATGTCTAATTGAGATTATTAGAGATCCAATTTAGATTATTAAAGATTAAAGTCTAATGTGTGTTATTAGATTGATTCCCTGTGGAAGTATTAGAATCTAGTTTGGTGAATAACCTTTAAGAACTTGGATTCAGGTTGATAGGTAATTGGAAGGTAAAAACAGATTCTAATATCAAATCATTTCATTTCAGGGACTTCCCTGGCGGTCCAGTGGTTAGGACTCCGAGCTTCCACTGCAGGGGGCGCAGGTTCGATCCCTGGTGGGGGAACTAAGATCCTGCCTGCGACATGGTGTGGCCAAAAAAACAAAAAAACAATCACTTCATTTTGGGCTGGGAAACTTTGGAAACCCTACTCAGAGTTTCCATTTTATTCCATGTTATACCGTCTCTGGATTTAGTTCAGAGTCATCACGTCTTATTGTCTTGCTTGGGAATGATTCACTGGGAAAAACCATAGGAGTTGCCTATTTCTGCTCAGCACACCCCACTGCTGTGGCATCCCAGGGAAGCCCTCCAGTGAGAGACACAAAACCACAGCACCAATGCCCAGGAAGCAGTCCTGACCCCAGACTCTCTTGATGGGGAGGAGATGCAGCTTCCCCATCCCAGGAGCACAGCAGGGTGGCTTGCTGAGACTTTGAGTACGTGGCCCAGAAGGGGATCTGGCCTCCTGTGTTTGCTCTCCTGTATAAGACAAGAGGCACTGTGAGTCTCCTTTGTTTTTTGTTTTGAATTAAAAACCAGCAGATACTATTAAAGAAGACTTCTGACCACTTTTTTTTTTTTTGGATGTGTTTTAACAGAAACAACCTCACCTCTGTAGTATGGGTTACAAACATGGGGATTTTCCTCTAGGTGTCTTTGGCCACAAAAATGGACATAATCTCATCATACAAAAAGAAATCTGCATTTCATATTCACTAGGCAGAGTCAGTGTAGTAATTTAAAATTAGCTACTTGTCACCACCCTAATTATTCTTTAAAAAAAAAAAAAGGAAAACATTTCCAAAGTCAATAATAAGACAAGTCTTATTGACTATTACCACATATTCAGGGCATAGATGTGCTATGTGGTCCGACTTGTTAAAGTCTCTGAGCAATCCTGAGGTAACAAAATCCAAATATAAGTGACCTGGGTTCAAAAATAGAACTCTGTGGTTACTGGCTTGATTATAACCTATAGGACGCATTGCTTTCCATTCGAAAATGATATTATTAAAAAATTCACCCCGTTTCCTTTCCATGTACATTCTGCAATTCTCATGAATCGTCTGGATCCATCTGTAATATTACATTTAAAACACAAGTTCCATGTGTGGTAAGTTTCTTCCTCAGCCTTTGGTCCTTGGCTTCCCAGGACATGGCAGGGGTAGCAGATGGCCGCCCTTGTGATGGACAAGAAGATGGACCCATCTAGCTGCTGAGTATGCTGATCTCTGAAGCCTGGGCAGATGCCTGCATGTGGATGGACTTTCTCTTAATTTCCCTTAACTTCATGGCTTGTCTATGAAAAGCTCAATTTAGAAAAAGCTGCATTTCCCCAAACCAGATTTGTGTTTTAATGTGATGCAGCGAGAGCTGAGAGGTGTGCAGGCAAAGGGGCTTTTCCCGTCGCATCTCACCTTTGGCCTGGCGTGTCTTCATCTGGTTTGCGTGTCAAGCATGTGTACAGGGACTGAATGAAGACAGTGGTGGAAGGTGCTTTGATCAGTGCTTAGCGAAGAATAAGTGCTCAAAAGCAGCAGTGCTTCTGTTATTAGTGCTTCTGGAGGTGGTGAATTGCCTTGCATTTCAACTAGGAAGGGATTCCAGAAAACTGCCAATATTCATAAATCCTGAGAGAACGGGTCCAAAACTCCATCCACAGTGCTGCTTGCCGTCCAGAAGCACCATCATACCGGAGGTGATCCTGCTGTGCTCTCAGCAACCCCCATCCCAACTCGAGCTCATCCTAGCTCATCCTATCTTCAGAATTCCTTCCGTGCCTGTGATCTGCAAATATCGATAGTTCGTGGCACTAAATTTGACTTAAATTTATTGTGTGTATCTTAGCTGCCATTTGTTCTTTCATATTTTAAGCATCTACCAGATGTCAGACCTTGGGCATTCAGTATTAAGTCAGCCACACGTGGGACCTGCCTGCCCTCAGGAAGCTGGATTGTAAAGTCCTGGCGATCCAGATCCTAGTTTTCTGTCACTCAGAGCATCTGGTGTGGAGGTGCCTTAGTTGTTACACTCACATTACTCTGTTTGCTCCCATGTTGTGAAGCACATGGATGGACCTGGAGGGTATCATGCTTAGTGAAATAAGTCAGACAGAGGCAAATGCTGTGTGTGATCACTTATATGTGGAATCTAAAAAACAAAGCAAACTCGTGAATGTAACGAAAAAGAAATGGGCTCACGGATATAGAGAACAAACTAGTGGTTACAGTGGGGGGAGGGAGGGGGGAGGGGCAAATCAGGGCAGGGGATTAAGAGGTACAAACTATTACGTATAAAATAAGCTGCAAGGATATATTGTGCAGCACAGGGCATATAGCCAATATTTTATAATAACTATTATATATAATATAATCAATTATGTGTATAATTATATAACCATTGATATTAATATTATTATATTATACATATCATTATTATTATATATAATAATTATTATTAATATTATTTAAATGGAGAACCTTAAAATTTTTGAATCATTATGTTGTACACCTAAAACTAACATAGTGTTGTAAATCAGCTCTATCTCAATTAAAAAAAAAACTGTGAAGGCCCCAGGGGAGCAAAGAGACTCCTGGGCTTGATGTACTTAGTGATAACGTAAGAAACTTACCATTTGGGCTCTCAGCTCAACCACAGCCTTTGTCTACTGAGAAACCATAAAGTCAGCAATTAAAGAGACTGGTGTGCTAACCAGCTTGTATATCTGTATACCTATATACGCTTAAAAAGTAAACCTCTAAAGCACTCCAATATTGGGTTCTTTTATATGGATTTAAATAAGGAAGCAAAAAAAAAATTTTTGTTTTTAGTTATCTATTTTACAGCTATCAGTGTATATATGTCAACCCCAATCTCCCAATTCATCCTACCCCTGCTGCCCCCGCTTTCCCCCCTTGGTGTCCATACGTTTGTTCTCTTGAAACCATTTTTCATGGTGAAGGAGCCAATCCTTGCCTAACTTTTTGCCACAGTGTCTTCTGAAAAGTGAGCTAATGCTTTTCAAAGCATTAGGAATAGTGGGTTTTATCGGGATTCACTTTTTATGAGTGTATCAAATACGCTTATTGAAATTGAGACTCCTCTCTTTCTCTTTTATTTTGAAAAGCCATCCCATGGGTTGACCCCTCCGCATACATTGCTCCTCTGTCACTGACCGTTAAAGCTTTTTGAGTGATTAGCACCTTCTGAAAATACAGACTGAAGTGCAGAGATCCTTGTAGCCAAACCAGCCCATGTGTCCTCTGTTCTTGACTTGACCCCATCAGCCCCAGCAAAAACTAGAACTTGGATTTGGTGAGTGAAGAGAGAGTCATGAGGTTCTCACATGGGCAGGGAGGAAATCAACAGTGAGTCTTTGGTTAAGCAGGAAAAAATAATCTTCGTGAAGGAGACAGGATCTTGGGAGCATTTTGAATGAAGAAAGAGCTTGGTGAGCCCAGCTTCAGACGTAGGCGTGATGTGGGAGAATTCTAAGATGTGCAAAGATGATACACAGCTTGGGGGTGAGGGCAGGTCTGATGCATTCTCTTAAAGGAATGAACTGATGGACAAGAGGATGGATCCATCTGGCTGCTCAGGATCCTGATGTCTGAAGCCTGGGTGGGCCCCCGGAGGAGGTGGTCCAGGGTGAAACTCGCTCAGTGTGGAGATCAGAGCTGAGAAGAGGCAGGTACCGGTGTCCAGGCTGCAGACTTCTGTTGTGATTCAGGAATACTTTTCACTACAGCTAACGTGGGGCTTGCTCTGTGTCGGCTGGTACAGAAGCCGGTTTAGGAGAGAAGATGTTTGGAACGGGGGTGGGAAACCCCAGACAGGAGCTGGCCTCTGGTTCTCGGGTGCAGTGAAGATTTCCTAAGAAGGTCGAGGAATAAAACATGAGGAGAAGGATGTGTCAGGAAGGTGAGCCTTGTAACCATATGTAACTTATGTCGACTGCCAGGCACTTTGCCCCTGCTTCCCAAGCCCAGCAGAATCACTGAGGCACGGGGGCGTGGGGCAAAGACTTAAGCCTCAGACATTCAGATTCAGTCCTTCAGTCTGTTCATCAGAAACCAGAGCTGTGTTTCAACCACAAAGATGATGGAGACCACTGGCCTTCGGGGGGGCAGGGAAAAGACCCTGGAGGCCTTCAGTCCCCTGGAGTTGAATTTCCCATGCGCCTCCCCAGAAAACTGCAGAAATGGCCAAGAAGTTCACAGAGAGGCTCTTACTAAGTGGTGATCTACATTTGTCAGCAGTTCTAGAGAATTCTATAAGGGTGCACACATGATGGTCTGAAATTTGTCATTATTACAAAAAATAGTCATTTTGAGTTCTACTTCACAGAAAGATTTTGTTAGGTGATTCTCATTCACTTTTCTTTTTCAACTTTTTTTTTTTTAATAAATGTCATATATCCTTGCTTTAGCAAGCTCAGTTTAAAAAAAAATAAGAAAGAAAGGGGGCTGCCCTCCCTTTGGGATTGTAAAAGAACACATTCCCAAGGAAGAGTGACAAGCCACTGTGTTCAACATGTATTTTTTTTCCCTGCCATAAAGAGTATTGGTTTTTAATATAAATCTGTAATGTAATTTCTGTTATGCTCTATGATGCTTCATAATCAACCTCATGCACTTTTCAGAAAAAATTAATACCGTTCATTAACATTCATCATCATCTGTTCCCTCAGTATCAATTTGAAATTGGCGATGCCCGTCATCCTGGTTTTCTCTCTCTCCCTCTCTCTCTCTCTCTCTCTCTCCCTCCCCCTCCCCCCCACCCCCGTCTTTCTGTCTCTCTCTCTCTCTCACCGTGTCTGTCTCTCTCACCATGTCTGTCTGTCTGTCTGTCTGTCTGTCTGTCTCCCTCCCTCCCTCTCTCTCCTCTCTCTCTGAATTATGACCCATTCATCGTCATGGCTGGTGGGCCTCCCTGGTTCAATAAGAGGTTGGATTGGAAGGACTCAGACGTGATGCTTTGTTCTCCGGCTTCAATATTTTAATGAGCCTGCAGGCTTGGCTCCCTCGGAAGGAACAAGAGGGGATTTCTAAGTGTGTTTTTAGTGTTAGCACTTGTAGAAGGATGTTCGTTACGAAGCTCTTGTTTCAGTTTCTCCGAGAAACTCCCCATTAGGAAAGATCTTTCCGCAGCATGGCTGGGAGAAAAAAGAAAGGGGAGGAGGGCGCTGTGGTCTGTGAGCACCAAGGGGATATAGTGTGTCAGTGGTTTGGGTTCTAAAGATTTGCTTCTAAGAATTAACTGGAGCAAATACATCTCAAGGGAGGGGGGAAAAAAGGTTTGTGGGGCAAGGACAGGGACAGTAGTTGCTGTCTTCCCCAGTCGAGGACTTTTCATCTTGCAGCTGAATCAGTACTCCAGCTAATTATTTCTGGTTGTTTTTTATGGGTTTGTAAGATGTTTCTTTTGTTTGGGGTAATAAAAAAAAAACCCATTATTTGATCAGTGACTGACTAATTATGATAAGTAATTTGAAACATTCTTGATGAAACTTGTCTGTTAATTAGCATCAACAGCAAATGGAAACTAACAGAACAACAAAGTCTTAGCGCATCCACTGCTCCCTGGAATTGCTGCCCTCTTTCTGTGGCGTGCCCAATAAACTGAGGCTGCCAGTGGTTAAAAAATAATGAGCAGATGGGAAGGTCTGACTCACCACCAAGGAAAAGTCATTGTGAAGTTACACAAAGGAGCACTGAAATATTACAAGCGAGGGGGCGGTAAAGAAATGTCAGTAGGTTGCCTTGATCCTACTGGGTAAAGTCAGGAATGTGGTTTCTTTTTTTTCTTATTTTTTTTTTTTCTTTAAAGCTTAATTCCTAAATACATTCATCCCATGCTGATCTGAACTCAGATATGTTTGGTCAATAAAAATGTGGCTCTATAAAATTGTGGTTTGGAATTCTTGATGTTGTCTGGCCATATTGTCATTATCATTAATACTGTTAATTTTTTATCAACTCAGTGGCGCTTTTTTTTTTTATGCTTTTAGATTTCTGCCTGGACAAGGACTGGTTCTATACCCACAGATAGGAGACAAATTGGATATTATTTGCCCCAAAGTGGACTCTAAAACTGTTGGCCAGTATGAATATTATAAAGTTTATATGGTGGATAAAGACCAAGCAGACAGATGCACTATTAAGAAGGAAAATACGCCTCTCCTCAACTGTGCCAGACCAGACCAAGATGTCAAATTCACTATCAAGTTCCAAGAATTCAGCCCTAACCTCTGGGGTCTAGAATTTCAGAAGAACAGAGATTATTACATTATATGTAAGTATAATTCTATTCATTTATTTTATAGAAATTAGGATAAGCTAAATAGGTTTGTATCAATTTTTGTTTCCTTAAAATTATTACTGTGGCAAACAATTGGGTGGGAATCTTTGCTGAAAAGTTTTTTAAAGAAGCCCTAATTGAATGAGGGACCCCTGTACTAGTACTCCTCATTAACATAGATGCCCAAAGAGAAAACGCCTCCTAGAGTTTTTGTAGTATTGAAATAAGTGGATATATATGAATATATTCAGCATCTCTACTGACAAAACCATTTTTAAGAACCATTGGTGAGATTTTGATAGGTGAATCTTGTGCAATGACTTTTCTCTTCATCCATCCATTCATCCATTCATCCATCCATCCATCCATTCACTCATTCATTTAGTATTTACTCTGTGCCAGAAACTGCATAAATGCTAGGGGTTCAACAGTGAACAAGATGGTAGAGTGGTACCCATTCCTCATGGAGCTTGTAGGTTCCAAGAATGGGAGTTACAGGCAACCCACACTAGTACATGGGCGCCATTAAAACCAGGTTTGGAAGAATAAGAAAAAAACTTGGGTTTGTTCAATGAATTACTTTTTTATCTACCTATGCAATAATTTGACACATGGTTTTAGGAACAGATACTGTGTATCCTTTGGGTCCTATCTGAGCTACTGTTCACTCCTGAGGCTGTGAAATCTGATGAAACACGTGCCTACTAGGTGCAGGTCACCAGCTGGCACAGAGTTAGATTGTTCCAGGCCCAGGGTCTGTCAGAGTGCAGTCTGGGTGACTAGGATAGCTGTTCACATCAGGCAAGCAATGAAATGGTTTTTCTTGGTTTCTTTGGTGGGAGTCTGCACTCACTCGTCCTGATGAGCTCCAGGTCGTCAGAGGTACTGAGCTGCTGTCTGCTGGGTGTGCTCTCCCATCTCTGGGTGATCAGGTTGAAACTCTGGCTTTCTCTACCTCCTGGCTGCTCTTGAGAGTGCAAAAGCAATAATTCATTGACTACTTATTAAATACTCAACAATATACTCTCTTCTGTTTTTTATTACACTCATTAGTAATTAAAACAAAGGTGGTCATAGCCGTCTAATCCTTGTTCTTTGCTGTGAACCTGAAATGCCACAGAGGCTGAAAACGTAGTTTTAAGCCAACGTGATACACATAGAGTGGCTTAGTGAGAATAAGTAACAAAAAGAGAAAGTGGTGAATTATAGATTTTAAAGCACAATGATCATAAAATGAAAATAAAAGCATTTTGAGGGCTGGGACAAGCAGATGGGGTGGTGAAGTGTATGAAGTAAGAGGGAAATCTTTGAAAATATAGAATAGTCATTAGACAAAATAAATGGAAACCTTAAGCTTTTGGAAGTCCAACAGTGTCTTAAAAAAAGTCTCTTTAAGTAGGACTGTTTACCAGGACGTTTTTAGCATAGCATTTATAGGGACCCACCCTACTGAATTCATTAAGCAGGTTAAGACCCCTGAATAGAGTGGGGAAAAGGGCGAGGGGGTGCCTGAAGATAGATGTTCCTCAGAGTGAAATACGTCTCTAAAACTGCACCTGCAGCCCTGGCTGCCGACTGGCTCTTCAGGGAGGTAAGCCACCACACCCGGAAAAGCACGTGGTAGCCCGGGATACAAGAATTGTTCTGAAAATAGAGATGAGGGTTTCAAGTTTGAATGCTGCTGGTTGGGTGGTTGTTACAGGCTGGGTGGAGAGGGGCCCAGGGCTCAGAGGGTGGCCGGGAGCCCAGGGAGACTCAGAGCACAGAGTTGAAAGACTTGCGCCACGCCACAGACATAAGAAGACACTTCAGATACTTCGGGAAACGCAGGCCCCGTTTCCCACCCATCCTCCAGCAAAGCCAATGGATGGACAGCTTTCCCTGAAAGGGAAATGAAGGATGAGAAGTACCACTCTCAAAAGAGTTGAAAAAGTTAATGCTGACTTTCCATTGCTTCTTCGAGGATCACAAGGCACCCAGACAATTAAGAGATTTTTCAGAGTCAGTGCTTTCCACAGCCAGTGATCACTCACACATACACACAGTCACACCCCACTTAAAACAGTACTACACTAGGCGGCATAATGGAACACTGCCCGTAACACTGCAAATCACCACTTCAACTTTGAGAGAGTTAACAATGTTGGTATTTTTGAGTTGCTACAAAGTATATGACATGTGTTTAACTCCAAATCTTCCTGTCTAGCTAGTAAGCACCTTCATAACCAAGAGTATTAGTATGAACAGCATCGTTATTGTGTCCTGGTTTCTTTCCATAGGAGGGAAGAAGAGAAGTGATAGTTTGGGGCAGTGCTTCATAACCCCAGAGGGGAACAGTCCAAGTTGCCAATGGACTGACTTGGAACTGATGTTGTTCGGTCATTCCCTAGATGAACTGATTCCAGGAGCGCTGGGCCAGGAGCCCAGAGACCTGGGTTCTAGTCGTGCTGTGTGAGCTTAACGAGAAAGTCACTTCATTTCTTTGAATTTTGATTTCTTCTCTAGAAACTGCTTTTACTGTTGTTGTTGTTGTTATTCTGGCTAACGATGGAAGTCTCTAGTTCCAAACCGTTTTATGGTTAGACATACACATCCAGTATGGGATCTCTCGTCAGGGTGGCTCTTCTCCAGTTGAATGGACAGGATCTGCTGTAAACTCTTTAAAGACATTGAATTTGATTTGTAGCGTTACCAGGTTTAAAATACAGGCATCACACTTTTAAGTTCTAGAAGTCAACGTTACTTTTAAATTGGGAGTGTACTTTTAAACCTACCGAGTATCCACTAAATTCCCCTAGGAAATGACACGACAAAATGATATGCATCCTCATTAGTTTTTCTCCTAGATGATTATGTGCTTTGACATGTGGCAAAATGATATATATGGGTTTTCTTAATGTTGAGAATTGACTTTTTCAGGTGACCTGTTTCAGTCATTAGACTTGGGTTTAATTTGCATAATAAAATCTCCTAATATTAAATGATCCAGAGGTGGGGATGTTACAACCATTTGGTCTGTTTGTCATTACATTCAGATTCTTCATTGCCTTAAAAAGAAAGTAAACATTTTATATAACCTACAGTTGTTTTGATCATGTCTTTAAAAATTTTTTTAAGTTTATAAAATAACTATCTGTTCTGAAGTGGCCCATTGTCAAGGGAAGCTCAGTCTTAGAAAAACACACCAGTTAATACAAGGCAAGCATTCCTAACTGTGTTCTCAGCCTTCATACATAATTGTGTCAAAAGCTTTTCTTGTAGACACTTTCTGTGCTTGGTTTCCAGTTTCTTTTTAGAAGTGATAACCCGGAGCTGAATGAGTCAGAAATTCTGGTGTGGAGGCCCTTTGCAGTATCTGCCCTTACGAAGGTTCCATGGCTTGGTCATCCAGCCTCAGCATAAAACCTTGCAAAATACCTACAAAGAGGTTTTCATCACACTACCAAAATCATGTGAGTCAGAGATGGATGAAAATGAATGCCACTGTGTGGATACTTTTTAAGTAAACGATGGGCACAGCCCAGCTGTTGGAAAGAACACCTTATGCCCGAGGCACCTCCCGATTTAGCTTTGTGTGGTTTTTTGCATTATTTTACCTCAAATCTGTAGCCAAGACATGGATTGTGGAATAGTCTAAAAGTCATCATTTCTAATGCCTGTTCGATTAAACGTTGCTCTGAAACTACACCCTGCTGTGTTCACAGTGGTCCTTCCAAAAGCCACTCCTTGCTTTCCTTGCCTGGGAAAGTCTTCCTTGAGAAACACTGAATGAATTTGAATGAGTCACCATTTCTTAGGCCCTTCACTGGTTTCATTCTGCAAAGCAATTTTTAAAAAAAATTTTATCAGAGCATATAAAATTAGGAAACTCCTCAGTCAGCTTTGCTGTTTTTCAGACATAAACTCCACTTCTGAGCAAAAATGCAAAATAAATTAAAATGCTTGCACACAAATATAAGGAAACACTATTCTTAAAGAATCAAAACAGAAGAACAGCAGATTCCATTCCTGTATTTTCGTTGAGTGTTTGTTTTCCTTTTTTTGTTTGTTTGTGTTTTTCTTTTCTGTTTTTGATTTACTTATTTCTGGGAGTAAGTGTAGCAAGTGGCACTAAAATATACTGAATGTACTGTAAGCCCTTTCCCTAGCAAAATGGTTATGGGAGGTTTCAAATATACTTTTACATATAGATATCTTTTTTTTTTAATTATTTTTTTAAATTTTATTTATTTTTGGCTGCGTTGGGTCTTCATTGCTGCGCGCGGGCTTTCTCCAGTTGTGGTGAGTGGAGGCTACTCTTTGTTGCAGTGCATGGGCTTCTCATTGCGGTGGCTTCTCTTGCTGTGGAGCACGGGCTCTAGGCGCGCGGTCTTCAGTAGTTGTGGTGCACGGTCTCTAGAGTACAGGCTCAGTAGTTGTGGCACACGGGCTTAGTTGCTCCGCGGCATGTGGGATCTTCCCAGACCAGGGCTCGAACCCGTGTCCCCTGCGGTGGCAGGTGGATTCTTAACCACTGCGCCACCAGGGAAGCCCTAGATTTATTTTAGAATATATGTGTGGCCTCTGTAATGTGATTATGTGCTTTGATTGATGAATTATTTATGTGATAAAGGTAGCAAAATCTACATTTCCATCACTAAACATCATCAAGTTCAAGGTTGTGACAACACCAGCCTGTCACTTATCTGACTTTGAGGTGGGGATTTACGTTCGATACCTTGCATACCATTGGTGGATTCAAGCATTTAAACACATTTTTATTTTTAACCTACGACGGTTGGCTTTGTAATAGAATGGTCATCAGAATCTTGGGTGTTTGGAGGATACACACACACAGCACTTAGAGCGACAGATGAACATGGTAGTTAGCTGAGAGTCCCAAGTCAGGCAGACCTGGGTTCTTGAATGTCCTTCGGCAAGTAACTCACCCAGTCTGCCTCAGTCTCCTCATCTGTCAGCTGGGGATGATGTGCATTTAGATGGGGTGATGTATGTAAAGTGCTTGCCTCCATGGCTGGCACCAAATAAGGACAACTGAGGGTCTCTTTGTGGGGAGGCGAGGTGGGGGGCTGGTGTGAGACAGCCTGTGCTCTCCTGAGAGCTGGCGGGCGGGGAAGATGGGCTCAAAAAGTGTCACTTATTTGAAATGCCGTCCACAAAATGAAATTCCAGTGATCGTCCAAGTTTCAGTAATGCTGCATAACTTAATTATAAGATCTTCCCTCTTTTTTGTCTTTTTGGAGTGTTATAAAAGTTCTTTTGTCCTTGGGCTTTCCTTACCAAGAAACACGCATTTATGGATTTTTTTGTTGGTGGAATTGCCCAAGCTTGTTAGCAGATCCTCCCTAAGTCTCAAAAGAGACAGACTGGGAGGAGGGTTCTACATATATAATCATCCCCCACTTACCATCTCACCAGCCTTGCCAGGGCCTTTTCTCTGTTCCTTGTTACACAAAGGAAAGGCTTATTATTATTGATCATTTCAGCAACATTCCAATGTAGTATAAATATTCTTTTAGAGAAAAATGTACATGTCAGGGTTGCCTTGTCACTGAGAAAAGCTGGGACACTACATCATTTCACTAGTCTGGTAATGAAAAGCATCATTTCTTTTTCTTTTTCTTTTTTTTTTTTTTTTCAGCCGTGCCACGCAGCTTGTGGGATTTTAGTTCCCTGACCAGGGACTGAACCCGCACCCCCTGCAGTGGGAGCACGGAGTCTTAACCACTGGACCACCAGGGAAGTCCCCCGAATTTCTATTATTTTTTAACTTAACATAAAATCCTTTTCTGACCATATTGAAGGCTCTCTCCTAGAGTATATCAGTAAAGCTCCTTGTTCAATTTAATATGAATACAGCTTAAATTCTTTATACTTTCAGGAATAAAATCTCAACTTCTGCTCAGTTGCAGCTTGTGCTGAGAAGCTTCTGGCTCGCGGGTCTGATGGAGTCATGGTCATTGGGGTATTTATCCCGTATCTGTCAGGGTTTAGGAGGATTAGGCTATTGTAGATTGAGACTCTGTTCATATTCAACTGCGTCACCTAGGCAGTAGTGACAGCTTATCTCATTTAAAGCTAGACAGAGATTGCCCTGTGAGCACTGTTCCTTATTCCCAAAATAACTCATGAACGGACAAGATGACTGGTTCTTAAAGCAATGGGGAGAGACTGAAAACCTCCTGTGTAAAATAAGAGCAGATGAGAAATGAAGGCGATTCCTTGGAAAAAAAGGATTATTTAGGAATTGCTCAGAGTAAAACTGCCTTTACTGTTTCATAAAATACATCTTAATATCTCTAGCACCTGTATGTATAGCTTTTGCAAAGTTTACTTAGACTTGTAAATAACTGAACAGTCCTGGAGACGTCTTTGTACAAGCATGAGAATGAGTTCTTTCTTAATAGCCTTTAAATATTTATCATCAAAATTTAAAGCAAAATAAAGTACTTTAAGAAATAGCCAAGAGGCATTAGACAGACATGAAAAGATTACTTGGCGAAAACTTATTTATATAGTTTTTAAGAGTCCCACGTTTGTTCCTAACAGTCTGAAATCTCAGGCTGGGTGTTTGATCACTTAGAGGGAAGTGTTATGGCCTCACACACTCTTTGAGACTGTCACTTTACAGTCTCAAAGGACAGGTGACAGAGGAATTTTTATCACTGTGAGAAAACAGAACTTGGAAAGTGTGAGTAGTTTAGTACAGTTCACACAGCCATTGAAATGTCAGGGGCAAAACTCAGACCGGGTTGTCAGACCCTTAGACCAACGTCATTACTTTATGACAGTGTCTCCTGGGTCACCAAGCATATACATGTACACAAAGCAAGAGGAAAGATGGTCTAGTCCAAAGCACACTACTTACAGAGTATGGTAAAGCGAGTACGAGCACATACACGTCACATACATAGTGACAGTAAAGAGAGCATATGTACATACATAGTGCATACGTAGCAATGCAAGGATGCTCCTCGAACTGGATATCAGACAACTCTGTGTTTGTATCAGACGTGTTGGGCCAGAGGCCCTGTCCTTTGTTGTAACGTATAACTAACTTCAGTCATGGGCCCCAAAGTTGAGCTAAGAAATTCTACAGAGCAGTAGGAAAGGAGAAAGGGCCATTGGTTAATGGTGGTTGTAATAGAAATTTGTCGGGTCTCCTGAATTTTCTTTTTTCTTTTTAGAGCTACTATCGATCAATTCCATTTCGTCAATAAGACTGTGCTTTGTGTTTTATCGAGTACAATTGACCCTTGAACAACACAGGTTTGAGCTGCTTGGGTCCACCTACATGCAGACTTTTTTCAGTAGTAAATCCTCCAGCACTGCACTGTCTGCTGTTGGTTGAATCCGTGGATGTGGAATAACTGCGGGTACGGAGGGCTGACTATAAATTGTACTCGGATTTTCGACTAGGTAGGGGTTGGTGCCCCTAACCCCCATGTTGTTCAAGGGTCAAATGTACTTTGAGCCCCTCAGTGGGAAGTGGCTAAATAGTAAAATTAAAAATAATAAAAATCTCTCAAATGTACAAAAGAGGTAGTAAGAAACTTCAAATTTCCTTAGCCAAGTATACAAGTGCTACAGTTTGTGTGGGTGGATGGGTGGATGAGTGGATGAGTGGACAGGTGGATGGATGGAAGGAGGGAGGGAGGGATGGATGCATGGGTAGATGGGTGGATGGATGGATGAGTGGATAAATGTATAGATGGATGGATGGGCAGATGGATGGACAGGCAGAACCTCTGTCAGGAGCGTAACTGATCACTTCACAGAGGAGCTAGGCTGTGTGTTGCTAAAAGACAGTCCTGCTTTGCAAATGGCTTTCTGCATTAGTGGAGTAACCCAGTTTCCTTGTTCCTGATGTTAAACCAGGAGATGAAGGTATTCTTTTATTGAAGCAAACATGTGGAAAATTGCTCTGGCTTCTTGGAGCATAGAACACATCCCCTGAACGGAATTAGGTTCATGTGTAGGGCAAATTCAGACAGGGCACTTTACTGGGGTTACCACTGGTCTCTAGATGGTCAAAGCAAATAACATCATGTCCATCTAAGCTATTATGCCATCAGAGTGGTGCATTTTCTCATCTACAGTGTTATGTTCTAAGCTGTCAGCAAACATTAATTCAGTCACTGGTGAAGCCCTACCACCCAGAGGTGAACTCTGCCTCAGATGGAGGTTTTCCACTTCAGTGCTGCGGTCTCCCAATTACTGGGTCATTAATATCATTGCAGGCGATTAGTGACAGCAGACTGAGCACGAGGCTTCTGGGATGTGTGCCCTCCCCACTGTGAACTTTTCACTCTGACCCTTTGCTCTCTAGACATTTCCACATCTCCACAAAGATATGTCAATGATGAAGACCGTCAAAAACTCAGGATGGGTTAGAAATTGTGTGCTAGAAATAATTCATACAAACACATGTTTCTTCATGGCTCAGAATATTTTTATTAGATGTTATCACTATCTCTTGACCAGGAAGTCTCATATTTAAAAAAAAAATCAGAATGCTTAAGTAAAGCTAATATAGACAATAGGGAATTATGTTTTATCTTTAGAACTCTGACATCACTCTTTTTTTTTTTTAACGTGAGTTTGGTCATTATATTGAAGTGGTCATCTGGCCCCCTATTTTTAAAACATGATTCTTCTTCCTTAGTAGGTTTCAGCCCATATTAAGGTTGACTCTCATGTATAAAGGTAAATTATGCTTTAACCATGGACTATCACATTCTCACAATTCATTCTGAATCATTGTGACACTAAGATTAACTCCCTGAAAGCACGCTAGATGTAAAGTTTTTTAATGAAATCTTGTTGAAAATTTTTCTTGCCTAATGAGAGATTCTACCTGCATAAATCATCATAACTTGTAGCAATAAAATTTTAGACTCAGAAAAGGATGTTTTCCCGCAACAGAATTTATGAAAAATCAAGACATCAAGGTGTTGCAAGCAGTATTTTGAGGGGAAAGAAAGTAAGCCACTCATAAATGATCTCGTGTGTTTAAGCATGCCTCTTGTAAAAAGAGGGGACAGGTGATTTATTACCAGGCCTATTTGATCTTTCTCAGGAAAGTGTCAGAGCACCCACTGAGCCTGGAAGGTATTTCTGTCACTGACATATCCCTGCTATGTGTGCACATACTTGCACACTCACATTTACCACCTGTTCTTTTCCACTCTGGTTGTATATAGTCAGTGGCTTTTCAGGACTATCTCGTCAAAGATGACTATGGCTCTTAGCATCTTCAGTGATTGTCACTACCTTAATTTTTGTATACACTTCTTAATGGTGAAGAGGTTTAATGAGTAAGCTGTGATGGAATTTCTTATGGTCTAGGGATGGTGTTTACTACCGTTCTCTCTATAGGCTCCCTCAACGTCCAAGTCTCGCATAACACGGGAGATAGGAAATATACTAACATATATTGGCACCTTTAGACTCAGTTCTTTGTATCTTCCCTCTTCCCAAAAGAGTGAAGGTGGCAAAGTAATATGTCATCCAATCTTTCAGTGAATACAGAAACAAAAGCAGTTTACAAAAGTGTTTCAAGGTTACATTTCTCAAAACTCTCATTTCTAAGGGATCAGTAAAATATCCTGTCATTGCTCATGGTGAACATTTAACATTGAGGAAATAAAATTATACCATTTTATTCGAGAACATCCATTTACACGGGATACTTGGTATCTTTACTCATATTTTAATATGGGAGGATGGGCTAAATTGTGACTCTGGTTTTTTAACTCATTTTTCCAAATCGTTCTGTCTAGTGGAGAAACTACCTAATTGTGCTGTAAAGAAGTCACTGGGGCTAAGCTAGTTGTTACCTCTTAATGCCTGACTTACTGCTTTCAAATTTCAAAACACAACCAGAATGATGAGGGTTTAGTTCAGGTGATTCATCCCATTGTTCTGGAACACTGTTTCCTTGGGTGAAAAACACACACATCCTGTAACTTCCTTTGTATTTTTCTTTTGTCAAATCGAGGCCATTTTAAGAAGAATCTATAAAACTTTTACTCTAAGATCAGGCATTCTGGGATAAACTGCCATATGTGTTGGAATACCGCTGAACTTTTTTTGATATTACACCAAGCAAAATAGTGAGGCCTTTGGAAAATCATGGTGGTATATTCTCATTTCTTTGACTATAAATCCACAGAGAAAAGCATATAAAAAGGAAGAAGTTAGAAGAAGTGATTTTTTTCATCGTCCTTTCGGCATATTATACAGATGTTTTTGCTTCAGAAGTTTTTATTAATTAAAGAAAAGGGCATTTATTTTTGGCAGTCAGGGGTTGTTGTCATTTCCATGGTTAGAATTTTTCTTCTAAGTTGGTATCTTAAAGGATAACCGTGATACCCAAGGCATTGAACTACACTGAGTTCTAGAAATTGAATTCCTGTCTCTTTAGTACATTTTTTGAATGTGCATTATATATTTTGAATTTGAATTCGTGTCAGGGTGTGAAGTAGGGTAGATCTTAGCTTCCTGAGTTGTATATTCACATTAGGTAGTTATATTTTTATCAGCCTTCTGGTTTTCAACTTACATACCTCAGTTAATTTTTTGCTTTTAGACACTCAAAATTTGTCAGCCCTGCTAGAAGGAAACAGTAACCTAGTTTATGTGTCATATTTATTTTAATGTCATGGCTTTACTTTTCACGTTTCTCACTTGGTTCTGCTTCTTTTATTTCCTAAGTTTGCCAGGTAATAGGCATCTAGTTCTTCTAGTTCTTGAGTTGAGTTTCAGGAGACTGATACGTTGAAAGGCTGCCCTAAGAAATCAGAATTAGCAGGGCCAGCGTATGATGACATGATGGACAAGAATAGTGCCAAGAAGATGATAGAGGATTTTCATAAAATGCTCTTTGTTTTGTAATCAAATAAGAGCAGATTTTGTCATGTGCAGTTTATATGAACACAAAGTTTTCATTCTTACTAAAAAATTGAACTCTCTCATTTTCCTGACCCTGTATGCTTATTATCTGTGTCTCTTTGGTGGACCTCTTTGATGAAGTTCATAAAAACTATTTGCTTTGGAGTGTCCACCAACCCCCCACCCCATCCCAGCCCCATCCCAGTAAGCCACATTTAGTATAGCGACTTCCCTGGCGGTCCAGTGGTTAAGACTCCACACTTCCAACGCAGGGGGTGCGGGTTTGATCCCTGGTCGGGGAGCTAAGATCCCACATGCCGTGTCACACAGCCAAATAAGTAAATAAACAAATAAGTAAAATAGTATAAAATGTCCTCAATAGTATATTTTGATGTTTCATTCTTTCCATGATAACCTAAGAATATTCCTTCATAGGGATGCATTTACTCTGTAGAATTTTTTTCTGCTGCCCTCATTCCTAACCTCTTTGTGCATGGGACCCATATTTCGGCACACATCCAGCAGTTAATTCTCCATCTGACTACCGAAGTGATAGACTGAAATAAAAACAGCCAAGATCCAAGGCAGCAGCTTACCCTTCCTGGTGTGCAGAGCAGTAACAACCAAATGAAGACGCATTAAAATGCGATAGGACTTCCTCTCCGTGGGCACAGTCTAAAAAACACAGCCAGAAATATTCCTGCCCTTTCAGTCTGCTTTGCCCACTGGTTCTTCTTTTTTCTACTCAGATAACCAGCACACTGTAGATAAGTTCGTGTACAAATAAATGGGAACGCCCGGATGTTGGCGGAGTAGTTTTCGGATGTGAAGAGAACTTTTAGGCATTGTGAACTCAGGGTACTTTTTGCTGAGCGATGATCTCCACCCACTTAAAATCAGGCCCTGGGGGAACAATCTAGTGATTTCAGTGCACTCACTACATGCAGTTAGATCCCTGAAGCAAAAGCTTTTAAAAGCACGCTATAAAATGCCCATGTATCTTTATTAAACCTCTTTTCTAACTAGATATACTTTTCTAGTAATTTTTAATTTTATAAAGTCTACTTTTTCCCTGGACCAAGGAAAAAAAAAGGCCCGGCACTAAAAGCTTAGATATAGCAGTGTTAGTTTTTCTATCTCTAAATGATTAAATGCAGTTTCATACAGTTAGTACAGTAATACTGTGATTGTGGTGGCATTAGATGATGCTGCTAGAGAGACGCAAAGGAAAGCTAAGTAGAATGAGGTTAACCGTTTGTTTTTACTTTCTCCAAGTTAAAAATTCCCAATACATTCAAATCAACAATAAGAATAATTGCAAAACTGTCTCCTGAAATGGAGGTAGATTTTGTTCCCAAGCATTAGCAATTTCTTGTTGTATTTCAAAGTCAGCCACTAAGACTTTCAAAGCTTCTTGGTGACTGGCTGTTGCAGCAAAAATCAGAATATTAATCTTGAGGCTTTATTGCAGAATTCGCTGCCAGTAAAGAGGCGCCATGAGGACAGAAGACTTTGAGCTGCGCCATTTCTCAAGGTGGTGAGGTGGGCAGGCAGCTCTAGCGTTAGGCCCACGCTCTCTACTCTCCATGTTAAGCAGATCGTGGGGAAGAGACATTAATTTTTACTAGGAGATCAAATATAAAGTAAGTTGAAGTTACTCTGAGTTATTTTATAATTGAACTTGCTATGAAGTTGACCTTCTGAAGTTTCCGTTGGTGCTCACATCTTGAAACAGGGTTTTCCGAAATCAAGTTATCTGTAGTGAGGTGGATGGACCTAGAGCCTGTCATACAGAGTGAAGTAAGTCAGAAAGAGAAAAAAAAAATGCCGTACGCTAACACATATATATGGGATCTAAAAAAAAAAGGTTCTGATGAACCTAGGGGCAGGACAGGAATAAAGACGCAGACATAGAGAATGGACTTGAGGACATGGGAAGGGGGAGGGGTAAGCTGGGACAAAGTGAGAGAGTGGCATGGACACATATACACTACCAAACGTAAAATAGATAGCTAGCGGGAAGCAGCCTCATGGCACAGGGAGATCAGCTGGGTGCTCTGTGACCACCTAGAGGGGTGGGATGGGTAGGGTGGGAGAGAGACACAAGAGGGAGGAGATATGGGGATGTATGTATATGTATAGCTGATAAACTTTGTTATACAGCAGAAACTAACACACCATTGTAAAGCAATTATACTCCAAGAAAGATGTTTAAAAAAAGCAAAAACAAAAACCAGGCTTTTCCCTGACTGCTTACATCATACCTAACTTGGGGCAAAAATCTTTCCTGGCGGAGCATATAACCGTATTTTTTGGGGGTGGGGGGGCTGCACCACTCGGCTTTCGGGGATCTTAGTTCCCCAGCCAGGGATCGAACCCCAGGCCCCAGCAGTGAGAGCGCCGAGTCCTAACCACTGGACCGCCAGGGGATTTCCTCTGAATTTTAAAGTTTAGCCCCCCTTTAAGCAGCCAAGTATTGGGAATGCTGTTTTGATGTTAGGAATGAATTTTTCAGTATCTTCCAGTAGCCTTTGCACCTTCGAAGCTGACTTAAAGGGGAAAGATGCAGAGCCCAGAATGCAGCAGAAGAGCCCTCCTCACTCCCAAAGTTCTGCCTCTTAGGAGGCCTGCCCTCCCCCTTCTCCCCTCATCCTCCCCCATCCCAGCAGTGGCCTCGGCCTCCAAGAACTCAGCAAAGGCAGCATTTTCGGGTGCCTTCTGTGCACCTCCAGGGCTTGAGGGTTTTTTTCCTCCCCCAGGCATAAAAGAAGTTTCCACTGTGAAAGATGCAAAGCTGTTTCATCTCACACTACCCAGTTTTCTTCCTACCATGTATAGTTTGTGGATGTTAAATTATAGATTGCAGTTTAATTTGAATGCTTTTGGAGTTCTTTACATTTGGGAGTTCTTCAGATATCACTTTGAGTAAACAAAAGGGAGCATTGGAAGGAGCACGAAGGCATTGGTATTCAGAAAAGGCACTGACCTACGCATTAAAATCAAAAGAAAACGCCACTCAGATTATGTGCACCTCTTGCACTTCCAGACTGACAAAGCAGAAGTCATCTGTAGTTTCTGCCTCTGCAGATGCAGTTCTGAATTCTGTTTACCAGGGACTGTTCTCTGCCATGCCTTGTCTGTCCTTTCTCATATTCCTTTATTTTTTTCTTTTAGACCTGAACCTTTTACCTTTTTATCTCAAGGTTAAAATAAATATTCAGTAAATCTATATTCCTCCCCACACACACCTTTTTTCTTTCTGGGTACCACCCTTCAGATCTTATTTTTATCATTTGTTAACTTAGTGTTAAACTTTTAGCAAGAAAAACTTAGGCATTGAACTTTGCATTGGGGTGCATTTATGTGTATATTAATTAGAAAACATGGAGATTCCACTTGAATTAAGTAAACTAAACCTTTGAAACTGTCAGCCAAATAAAGACATCAGCTTTCCACTGTTTCTTTCTATATAAAAGCATATCCTGCATCTTGAGAAAGATCAGATGAGAAAACTGTGAATAAGTGAAGATCATAGCACTGCTCTGAAATTGGCCAGAAAGAGTGCCTGCTTGTAGATATCCATACTGTTCTAAGCCTTTAGGAGGAAAGGATACTTTGAAATTTAGGTACATGTTTGGAAGAAACAAAAGGGAAAGAAGATGGAGAAAATGGGGGGAAAAAAAAGATTTTTTTTAAGAGTCGCAGAAGCATGCAGAGTTAGTTCTTAGGTATTTGTTCTAATTTATCTGCCACACATTTTCTCAACAATCTACAAGAGGATACTATCTACTTTTCACCCTAAAAAACAAAAAACTGATGGCAACTTTTGCCCAGTTTCCCAGGAGAAACTCTGTGTCAGCAATAGAAGAAGAGTGAGATATGATTGTGAGGCTGGACTTTAAGGAAACACTCAGATAAGCAAAGAGATATTTTTGCACACAAGAGGCAGCGATTATTATTAAGGAAAACAGAGAAAGTAAAAGTCGCTAACTTGAGAACACAAAGACAAGTCAATCCTGGCCTTGTTTTCCAGCCAAGATAATTACCCACAGCATGCATATTTCCATGCATGCTTGTCCAACTTGTCTGCTGCCCCACCATTTGGAAAACAAACAGCCCATTAAAAGAATGTCTTTGGATGAATTTTTTTCAGGAAATCTGTCCCTTTTTCAGTGCTTTTAAAAGTGTAGAGTTAGTTGACAAAACTTTGATAATTAAAGTAGAGAAGGATTTACCTGGCAGAATTGTTTATGAAACATTTACGTTCCCTGCCCCTTGAACTGTGGAGGAATGAAAACGTCTCACTCCCCACCTCCTTTTCTCTTCTGGAACTTGACCTGTAATTTAAATCCTGTCCCTCAGCAAGGTACCTGGCAGCCTATCTTTTTACAGCTTTAGTTACAGCGCTCTTCAGAGAACTCACCATCCTAAAGAGATAGAACAATGGGTTGAAACAGAGTAGGGCATAGGCTGTTGGTAAAAAACAGACACTGAAAATGGTCAAATGTTCTGTCTTTCCTCCTCCTTCTCGCGGTGGGAAGGGCATCAAGCTGGTGGACCTGAACCAAGTCCTCACCTTAGGTCCTGAGCCGTCCCAGGCCCCTCAGAGAGCAGTGGGCACCTGTGAGTCCCTCTGTGCATTCAGAGTTCTTCTGCACCAGGGAGCTCGGTTGAAGAGTTTGACCAAGGTCGATGGTGGTGGTAATAACACATCCGTTCTTTCGGGTCGAGTACAAAATGATGGAAGAAAACTCCAGAATTGGAAGACTTGCATTCTAGTACAACCTTTTAAGCTCAAGCAAAGCTGAGGAAAGAAAAGGGGCGTGGGAGTCTCCTCTCCAAGTGTTTATAGAAGTTGGATGCTTGACAAACAGGGAGCATCAAGGTAATTGTTCTTGAGGCAGGAAATCTATAGTAGAGGAAGCAGGTGCTGTGTGATGATTACCACGTTTTGAAATTACCGTATTTACTATTCTGCTTTTAGGAGGTTAACTCCAAAATAGTCAGGTTTTTGGAAGATGCTGTCCCTTTTATCTGTAGAATCAGACAAAATCCGTTAATTATAAAGGGAGGAGAAGGCACTTAAGTACATTGGAAACCAGAGGTCATACGTGCGGCAGTGTGGACGATATCCATCTTTCTTTATTTCTTTATTTTTTTCGTTTTGCCTTTCAGCATCCCATACTTTAAGAAAACTTGTGACTAAGGGTGAATTCTTATTTTCCAAATTGTTTTCAGACATTTCATGTTCATGTAAACTTGGCTTATTGATTTCCTGATTTTTTCTTTATTTTTTTGTTTTGTCCATTTTATTTTTAATCAGCTACATCAAATGGGTCTTTGGAGGGCCTGGATAACCAGGAGGGAGGGGTGTGCCAGACAAGAGCCATGAAGATCCTCATGAAAGTTGGACAAGGTAAAGACCGTCTGCTGCTTCACGGAGCCACTGATCTGGTCGAGCCCCCAGCTAGTATGGCGCCAGCGTTGCCCACACGCGCCTTCACTCACTCTGCAGTTTAGTTTCCAAAGTAAACTTTTCTCTGCACCTTGAGCCACTGACAGATTTCCTCAAGTTGTTGCAACCCACTTCTTTTACTGGAGATACTTCTAAAAGTTGAGGTCAGCCAGGTACAATGTCTATTGCCATGTCTGTATCTACAGATATATTTTTCCTTCTTAAAAGCAAAACACCTCTTTGGTTCACCATTAAAATATCCAGAATACAAACTAAGCTTCTGCCATTTTGCCCATTTCTGCATCTTGACTACAGAAGACTTGTGTTCACTGAGCCTTTTCACACAGAGATGACCTCTTGTGCAGAAAGAAATATTCTTCTAATTAGAAATTGGGATAGTAGTCAGTCAACTCACTCAGTTAAATTAAAATGTCATCTGCAGTGCTCTGCCTGCCAAATGCAAGAATCCCTACGGTTTCCACAGATGGCCTCACCATCTAAACCTCTGAAATAACTAGTAGAACCGTTTTGTTTTCAAAGGAAAATTATATTCTTGCATCTCACAGTACTTTGCATAAAGAATCTTATGTTCATTTCTATTTGTGCCTCTTGAGATATAGATCCAGCTCCTAAAGCTAGAGCCCATCAGATGTCTGTGCTGTAAGTAATCGCTTGTTTTTCATATAGATGCGAGTTCCGCTGGGTCAACCAGGCATAATGATCCAACAAGACGGCCAGAACTTGAAGCTGGTACAAATGGAAGAAGTTCAACAACAAGTCCTTTTGTCAAACCAAATCCAGGTATAGCAGCGTGACCCATGTGTGCCTAGGTCTGTGTGTTCCACACTGCTCGTATCACAGCGGGTAGAACAGAGTCCAAGTACTTCTGCACCAGGAGGATGAACTTGTAGCTCCCGCAGTCAGTAATCTTTGCTCTCGGTCAGTTGTTGTCAATTACTCAACCAGAATAAAATAATTAATTCCCACAAAAGTCTTACATTCAAAAGAGTAGAATTCATCAGCTGTAAGTGCCAATTATTAGCACTGCTCTTTCAGATCAAAGCTGTTTTCATTGGCTGACACTTTATCGTGCTGTTTGCAAACCTAGCTTCAAGCCAGTGTTAATGTATATATAACTGTACCAGTGCTTCATCTAGTTATATCTAATCCACAGAGAGCCTGATTGATCCTCTTCTACATTCAAGATGGTAACATCTTAAAATGTTGCGTAATGCCACATTTTTCAGGTGGTTTCGTCAAAAATTTTTTTTCACATTTTCAGTGTAGAATAAAATATTAAACGGATTCCTGGCAGAGGTTTAGAATACTGGATAAAATTGACTGCCGTTTAACTTCGGTTTTTTAGCGGTCTTTGAACAAATAGCTGTGTTTGTTACCACGGGAATGAATTTTTTATATGGTGGTCGCTGAGCAGACGTCAGCAGTTCCGTATTAGGGATCCGCATGCCTAGTTGGTAGTCGTGCGAATTTAGCATCTGTAGCAATATTCCATCTCTTTCCAAGCTTCAAGGAGGAAAGTTGTTATTTCTAACTTTCAATGACAAGATGTGTCAAATTCTTATGACAAACTGATAAATGGATAATATAATGATGCCAGGCAATTTTTTAGTGCTTAACATTTGGGTTGGCAGTCTGTTCCGTGTGAGAGTTTTCTGCTGCCTTCCAAATATATTTTAAGTGTAAATCAAATAATACAAACGAGTTACGGGTTGAACGTTTTCCCAGGCCCCATCCCTCTTTGCAAGCTCTCCAGCCAGCCGTCGGCAGGGCTTGTCTTTAAAGGCAGGCGGTTTGGATATTCCCATGAAGCCACGGTAGCCAGAGAGGGCACGAGAACAGCATGGCCTGGGCGGCAGATGCTGACCTGGAGAATCGGCCACTTCCCTTCTTCCTCCTGGTGGTGGCCGCAGGCTGGCTGACCTGGGTTAAGACGTGGGGCAAGATCAAGGGCTGGCTGTCACAACCTGTCCACGCAGCTGATGGATGATGATGTATAGAAGGGAAGCAATGAGGTCTGGGAGCAGCATCAAAGTCCCACCTGGAGTCCCATCTCCCCGATGGCTGGCTTCTGCCGTTTGCATTTAGCTATTTTTTAAAATTGAAGTATAACTGATTTACAATGCCGTGTTAGTTTCAGGTGTACGGCACACTGATTCAGTTTTATATATATATATATATATATATATATTCGGTTATGTATAGATATATTAGATATTCAGTTATATATACACACATATATTCTTTTTCCGATTCTTTTCCCTTATAAGTTATTACAAAATATTGAGTAGAGTTCCCGGTGCTCTACAGTAGGTCCTTGTTGGTTATCTCTTTTATATATAGTAGTGTGTATCTGTTAATTCCCAACCTCCTAAATCTATCCCTGCATTTAGCTATTGAACGAGGCGCTTGGTTTGCCAGTCTAGCTGCCAGGGAAGTCTCTGGCCAGCCAGCAGCCGGCCAGCCCCGGCGAGAGCGGTGACTCTTCCGGCTGCTCTTTCCCACCCCCTGCAGGTTCCAGCACAGACGGCAACAGCGCCGGACATTCTGGGAACAATATCCTCGGTTCCGAAGTGGCCTTATTCGCAGGGATTGCTTCAGGGTGCATCATCTTCATCGTCATCATCATCACGCTGGTGGTCCTGTTGCTCAAGTACCGGAGACGGCACCGCAAGCACTCGCCGCAGCACACGGCCACGCTGTCGCTCAGCACGCTGGCCACGCCCAAGCGCGGCGGCAACAACAACGGCTCGGAGCCCAGCGACATCATCATCCCGCTGAGGACTGCGGACAGTGTCTTCTGCCCTCACTACGAGAAGGTCAGCGGGGACTACGGGCATCCCGTGTACATAGTCCAGGAGATGCCGCCGCAGAGCCCGGCGAACATTTACTACAAGGTCTGAGCCTCGGCGGTGCCTTCGCTTTCCCGGAGGAAACTTACTGTCCCGCTGCCGCCCGCGGAGGGTCCGAGGCCCCCTGTGTCTTCGACGGACTGGCGCACAGCGGGGAGAGGGGACACTCCTTCTCGGGAGAGCCCTGTGGAGTCGGACAGCTTACTAGTCTGTAGCGTTTCGGCCGCGGTGACAAAGGATGCGCCCCGGCAGCTGGAAGACTCGCGTGGAAGATGCGTGTGGGGACCGCGCGCGCCCCGCCCCTCTCCTCTTCCGGGTACCACGGGCGTTCGGGCCTCCGCAGGAGCCGAGGGGAGACAGAGCGGTCGGTGGGCGGGAGCATCCCGGGCAGGTGTCCCAGGGCCCCCAGGCTGCTGGGCCTGGAAAGGCCGTCCTCCGCCTCGGGCGTGGCCCTTACCCCCGAGCTGCACCCCGGACTTGTCTTGTCGCACAGACTCTGGCCGCGTGAGGCTCTCGGAGAGCGCTAGCTTTTAGTCCTCACTGTTGCACACACTCCTGTCATCCAGGGCGCTGCAGGCCTTCATATGAGATTTCTTCTCACGCCACACTCCGTATCACTAATGAGACATTAATAACATTTGGCGTCTCCTGCTTCATCTGTTTGCAGCAGCTACCGCCGAATGGGCGATACAAGGATAGAAATTTTGTTTGCTAATAAGGAGCCTTCCAGTCAGATACTAGGCTGTCAGCCCGGGAAGGTGAGGAGTTCACGGGAGGGAGGGCCGGGGGAAAGGCCGTCTGCAAAGGCAGTTCAGCTCTGCCACCTCTGAAGCAGAGTTGGGAGGGAAAACTCCAATTAGATAGCACAGCACTTTGGTTTTGCTAAGATTTTAAGAGGCAAGCAGGAGACACAACGACACACACGGTAGATTAGGGTGCATTTGAAGGAATTCACTCTTATCAAAGAGCAATGCACAGGAAAAAAAGAAAAAGAAATAGTCCCTCTACGCTGGGTGGAACAAAGGGGCATTGTTGGTAGAGGGCCAGGCTTGGCGGGATGGATGGACACCGGCAGGACTCTCGTGGCACAGGCAATAGGATGTACAGCGGTGAAGCTGTAGGAAAGTCGTCGGTCTGCTTTGGGTGATGTTTAAGGCAGACTCAGCTGCTATACTTATCACATTTTATTCAACACAGGGAGAGCATTTAGGAGATTAGCAGAGAGCCAAATCTGACCTAGAAGTTTAAAAGCCAAAGGTCACACAGGCTGTAATTCCATCATCATCGACGTTATTAAGGCATTCTCATATATAAAAGGTAGGTCAGACTCCCCGGCCCCCCCAATGCCCCTTCCCCGCCGCTCCCCTCCCCACTGCGCCTTAGGACACTTTGGTTTATGGCGGTGCTGTCCTGGCCGCGAGGGCCAAGGGGTAGGTACTGAGCGAGGCCACAGCTCGGGGCCCTGTATCAAGGTGAGGCACACATGGCAAACCTCTTAGAGTCCCGAGGACCGAAATAAATTATGATGTCGAGGGGGAGAAGGAAGGTAGGGTGTATTTATAATAGATATATAGAACACAAGGGATATAAAGTGAAAGATTTTTACTAATATATATTTTAAGATTGCACACGATCCACACCAGAAGATGGGAAATTCATTTGTGATGATTAAGTGGTCCCAATGCTCCGTGCTTTAAAAAAAAAAAATTGGACAGCTACTTCTGGGAAAAACAACATCACTCCAAAAATAACAATAATGGGAGCAAACACAAAAATAACCCAGTCCTCTGAAGGCATCTTGCGTCACCGTAGATTAGGAAATGCAAGCCCCAAATACCAGGAAATCGGTGTTACTGCATCGTTTTCGACAATGACAAGACGTGCCGGCATTTATTTTCTGTGCTGTGTTTTCCCTTTGCCCTGTGGGCTGAAGTGTTCGCTAGAATCCACCGGGTCACATCGAGGGGGTTTCAGCTGAAAGTTCAGCCTGACCCCCTTCCTTCCTCTCTCCCCCTCCCCTCTCCCCCTCCCTTCTGGGAAAAGAAGTGAGTAAACAGGAAACCTACTTTTTATGTGCTATGCAAAATAGACATCTTTTAACATAGTCCTGTTACTATGGTAACACTTTGCTTTCTGAATTGGGAGAAAAGAATAAACGTAGCAACAGCATTTTAAGGTTCTCAAACCTCCAGTGAATACCTGCAAAAATGAGTTGTCACAGAAATTCTTCTCTATTTCCTGAACCTGAAAATGATGTTGGTCCAAAGTGCGTGTGTGTATGCGTGAGTGGGTGTGTGGTATACATGTGTATATATATGTATAATATATATCTACAATATATATTATATATATCTATATCATATTTCTGTGGAAGGTTGCCATGGTGATCGGCCACAGTACATATGTAATTCTTTCCATCACCCTAACCTCTCCTGTACGTGCATTCATACAAGATTTTCTTGTGAGCCATCAAAAATTACCTTTAGGATGGGGGAGAGGGGCAAGAAGGGGAAAAAATGGGAAATAGTCTGATTTTAATGAAATCAAAGGTGTGTATCATCGGTTGGCTACATTTTGGGTATATGCTAAACTGTGAAAAATCAGATGAATTGTTGAAGAGTTACCTGCAAGCAACTGACCAGTGTTCTGTGCGTCTGTTTTGTGTGTGGTGCAGAATATGACAATCTACCAACTGTCCCTTTATTTGAAGTTGGTTCAGCTTTGGAAAGTTACTGTAAATGCCTTCCTTGTATTCTCATCCCTAGTCATCCGACTTTGGAATTTGCACCATAATGTTTAAGTGAAGATGCTGTAAATAGGTTCAGATTTTACTGTATATGGATTTGGGGTGTTACAGTAGCCTTATTCACCTTTTTAATAAAAATACACATGAAAACAAGACAGAAATGGCTTTTCTTACCCAGATTGTGTACATAGAGCAATGTTGGTTTTTTATAAAGTCTAAGCAAGATGTTTTGTATAAAATCTGAATTTTGCAATGTATTTAGCTACAGCTTGTTAAACGGCAGTGTCATTCCCCTTTGCACTGTAATGAGGAAACAAAATGGTATAAAAGGTTGCCAAATTGCTGCATATTTGTGCCGTAATTATGTACCATGAATATTTATTTAAAATTTCGTTGTCCAATTTGTAAGTAACGCAGTATTATGCTTGAGTTATAAATATTTTTTCTTTTCTTTGTTTTATTTTGATAGCCTGTCATAAGTTTTTGATCTGCTTTAGTTCCACATTGCAGTTAGCCCCCCGAAGATGAAATCCGTGAAGTCACATTCCAAATCTGTTTCAAACTGAATTTGTTCTTAAAAAAATAAAATACTTTTTTCCTATGGAAAAAGCGCCTTCAAAGTATTTTCCTTTCCTTCTTGTTTTCTTTTCCTTTTTCTTTCTTTTTCGTTTGTTATTTTAATTTGCCTTCTCTGTTTCTCTGTGATTACAGTTATCAAGACCCTTCTGCCCACGGGCATGTGTATGCCCATTTTTCAAATCAGGCCGTGCACACACGTGAAGGTTAATCTTGCGGCGTTGCAGCATGAGCCCACTGGTTTCCCCATAAATCTTTTGAACTCACGTTTTAGCATAAAGTTTTATAAAATCCTCTTCATCCTGAGCAGTTTGACCTGCACTGAGTGAAAGTAGCCAGGAGAAGAAGAGGGACTTTTATCCCAACGCTTAGTTCAAGATGATCTAGTTTCCATTCAAGCAGAGCAGTTTGCTATCGACTGCTTTACTTTTCTTCACAAAATAATCCCAGGAGGAAGGAAAAAGTCTTAACGTACCGTAACACGGGTGAAAGCGTGTGTTGTGATACTGGATTGAGGCAAGTCAGGGGCCAGTGGTGAATTTAACCACCCTTTTCATTGTTGCCTTCCTGGGGAAACTGACCAGGTGCCCTGAGTGTTTTCCCCACTCTCGTTGTCTTTGAGGTCTTAAGATTGATCATCAGACACCCACCCTCATCTTCCTATGAGATCTGAGGGCAGAGCTGTGCGCGGCAGAAGCAACTACTAGTCACCATGAAGTGCTCAGATCTCTAGCTGCATTAACTCTGGTTAATCCTTACCTTAAGGAGTGAAGTATTTTAGGTTGGGAGGATGAGAAAGGGCCCCTGAAGTAAGGAGCCAGAGATTGTTCCAGCCCAGACTGATTTGCCCAAGACCACAGCCCCAGTAAATGAAGAATCTGTGTGTTTCAAAAGCCCCTCAGGAGATTCTCATGAAAGACTGCATCTCTGCAGCACTGGCCCAGCAGACTTGTACTAAAGGAATGTTTGTCGAACAAACGCTCTCCTTCCAAATAACGAAAACAAAATTCTCCAGAGGCCCCCAGTTTCAGTTGATGCTTGAATAGTAGTTTCATTTTCTCCATCACGTTATTTCACTGTCCCTAACTGCCCGTTCACTGCAAATCCAAGTTTCGGGGCACAGTATACAGCCACGTCACTAAGCTGAATGCTGGACCCCACCTACCAGGGTCACAAATGATTAGTCTGAGTAAACGAAAACAATGACGAAATATTGCATTTACAACTTTGACTTTGTGACCCCTGTTACGATTTAACCCCTGTTACGATTTCCACCTTGTTTTTGAAACCACACTTTCCCAACTGAATAAGCCAACCTCAACTGAGAAGAATAAAATGTGCCCTGTGTTTATTCTTTTCAACCAGCGAGAAGGAATCTCACGTACAGAAACTTCTCGCAGAGGTTGTAAAAGCGGCCGCTCCTCGTTTTGTTTGAAAAGTGGCCCTGCTGTTGAAACATCCCTGCCCTGCGTTGCTAAGTGTTGACCGGCCAGCTGGTAACTCTTCGGAACATCTCTCACTGTTGTCCATTTCCTTTTCGGTAAAAACAGTTTGCCCGTTCAAACACTGTGATAAAGGTTCACAATGGAAATGAGAAAAAAAATCAATAAAATATCAGTGTCAGGACTCTGCAGCTTGCTGTCAGTCTCTGGACCCAACCCAGAGAAGAATCAGCGAAAGAAGAAAACAAATAAAACCCAGGGGCTTCCCTGGTGGCGCAGTGGTTGAGAGTCCGCCTGCCGATGCAGGGGACGCGGGTTCGTGCCCCGGTCCGGGAAGATCCCACGTGCCGCGGAGCGGCTGGGCCCCGTGAGCCATGGCCGCTGAGCCTGCGCGTCCGGAGCCTGTGCTCCGCAACGGGAGAGGCCACAACGGTGAGAGGCCCACGTACCGCAAAAAATAATAAAATAAAATAAAACCCAGAGGAGTAAAACTGACTTCCTATTATATGCAGAAAAGGATAAATTACCCCACTTTTTGGTTGGGTAGCAAATAGGTCTTCAGGCGGTCCAAAAGGAGACATAATTGCTTCTGTAGTACAGAGGACCTGGATGTTCTTTTGTTTCTGTTTTCAATGAATTTGGGATTATGTTTGTGATATTTACACAATAGACATCCTCGAAGGCAAATTTTCTGTGTTGTAATAGAAGAGTATTTCCTACCCCTCATTTTTCCAGGTAGAGAATGATTTATCAAAGATTGGGGGGATATTAAAATATTGTATTTTTGTAGTAAAGTATAGCATACCAGGGAGACGAATCAATTTTTTAGTGATTAAACTGTGCCCCCAAAGCTGAAGATATATTCATCTCAAGATTTTTATACTGTGGTAAACAGACTGACTAATGGAACCTCTTAGAAACAATTCTTCATATGAAGTTAATTATATTTTATTTTATTAAATATCTTTATTAGAATATAATTGCCCTACGATATTGTGTTAGTTCCTGCTGTACAGCAAAGTGAAACAGCCATATGTACACATATATCCCCATATCCCCTCCCTCTTGAGCCTCCCTCCCAGCCTCCCTATCCCACCCCTCTAGGTGGTCACAAAGCAGCGAGCTGAGTTGGTGGTGTATATATGTCAATGCTACTCTCTCACTTTGTCCCAGCTTCCCCTTAATTATATTTTAAGAAACAGCCAACCTCCTCATAAAAAATCTCCAGAGACATAAGTACACAGCGTGAGAAATAATGATACCCACACAGTTTATGGACAATCATAAATTGTTGATAAATGTGTCCAATGAATGAAAGTGAGACCTGGCTTCCTGCTCTCTTCCTGCTACTGTTGTCTCCATGGCCTTTTAGCAAATTGCTTTGTGTTCTGCACCCCAGATCCTCGCCTATAAAGCGAGAGGGTGGGCCTCCAACACACTGAAGGTTACTTTCAACTTTTTATAGGATTTGAAGCAAAGCCATCAGTCTTTTCAGCTGTTCAAAAGCATCTCGATGCAAGCTTCTATTTGTCCTGGCATCCCACGGGCAAAGCTCTGAAGACTGTTCACAGCCAGACCCCACCCCGCTTTGGGCTGCACTTGACCGTTCACCCTCTCCGCATCAAGAGCCCGCATCCGGACTCTGAGCTCTGCTGTTCTCCACCCCTTCCTTGCATTAAATCTCAGAAAGATCCAATAACTAAGCATCTACACATACTGATTGAACTGGGAGCCCTGTTCTTGTGTTTTCAGGCTTTTATCCGTAATTTTCAAGTACAGGCACACCTCAGAGATATTTCGGGTTTGGGTCCAAACCAAAACAAAGCAAATACCGCAATAAAGCGAGTCACATGAATTGTTTGAGTTTCCAGTGCGTATAAACGTTATATTTACACGATACTGTAGTCTAGTAAGTGTGCAATAGCATTATGTCTTAAAAAATGTATAGACCTTAATTTAAAAATTGCTTTATGGCTAAAAAAAAAACGCCAACACAATTATAATAGTACCATCAAAGATCACTGACCACAAATCACCATAACAAATACAACAATAATGAAAAAGTTTGAAATATTGTAAGAATTACCAAAATGTAACATAGAGACATGAAGTGAGCAAATGCTGTTAGAAAAATGGCTCCGATAGACTTGCTTGACTCAGGGTTGCCCCAAACCTTCAGTTTGTAAAACAGGCAAGCCCAGCGCAGTAAAATGAGGCATGCCTGTAACTCTTTTGTCTTTATTTAAAAACATTGTCAGATCACTGCAAGCAGGCCCCCAGCTTCTATTTAAACATTTCTCGAGGGTCCACCAGGGGCCAGGCAATGTGTTAGCTGTTGGCAATGTTCTCTTCCAGCAGTTAACTGAGCCCAAGTTCGCTTTGTCTTCCCTGCACTTGAGATTCATTTGTTTACTAGTCATTCTTTCCACACTGGTATCTGGAACACATGCTTATTATTTATACCTCCTTTATTATTTACACCTCTGATTCTGTAGTCTGTGGCAAAGAACTGCCTGACTAAAAAAACACCCTTTGGTTGATAATGGAACTATTATTTCCTAAGTGCCATTCATGCTTAATAAAGAGATTAGAGTTTTTGTGTGTGTTTTGTTGTTAAAGCCATCGTGGCTCTATCTTAAAAAGTTCAAGAACAGTAGAGGAGATACACGTCATCAAAGAAAACTGCTTAAAATCGACTGAAACCTTAAGCCAAACACAAGACGCCTCTGAGGTATATCATTTTTGTATAGTAGCTTCATTAATGCAACATGAAAGGAAAACCAAAAAAGTAGTGGAGATGAATGTCTAGCTCCAGGATCTCTCAAGTGGGAAAAACAACAACGCTACAGGAAAAGCTCCCACCTTGCTACATCCTTTGCTGGAGTCTGTAAGTTATTTGGGCCGTTAGTTCTTTATCACCCGGGAAATCTGCATATCACTCAGGATGCTGAGAAAGGTGTCAGAAGTTTCTGTAAACATAACCCCAAATGTCTTTGTTTTACATGTGTAATTTACTGTATTTGGACTCCTTTGCGTCCTTCTGATGAAGTGTCATCTGCCTGAGAGAAAGCATACACCCCACGGAACTGGGGCCCCCTGTCTGGAACTTCTGGGTCCTTGTATGACCCCCAGGCAAACTGCATAGCTGCCCCTCCCCCCAGGCCAATCATCTGCACTTGGATTCTTTGCGACACTCACGGAGACTTCCTAAGGTTAAACTCAGTTACATGCATCTAATTTTGAAGTGTAGCTTATAAAACACAGCAACAAATCAAAAACTATTATGTCTGTAGCTCATCCGCAGTGAACACTTAAGACACAAAGGCAGGAGTACCACTGGCTTCAGCCATTCGCAGTGAGAGCCTTTTCATCAGACTCTGGTCCAAGACACTAACAAGAGGCCCACCCAGGGCTTCCCTGGTGGTGCAGTGGTTGGGAGTCCGCCTGCCGATGCAGGGGACGCGGGTTCGTGCCCCGGTCCGGGAAGATCCCACATGCCGCGGAGCGGCTGGGCCCGTGAGCCATGGCCGCTGAGCCTGCGCGTTCGGAGCCTGTGCTCCGCAACGGGAGAGGCCACAACAGTGAGAGGCCCGCGTACCGCAAAAAAAAAAAAAAAAAAAAGAGAGCCCCACCCAAGCAGACCCTACACAAGCCTAGAAGCTTCTGTCCAGTGAACACCCACACACACTTAATTTGTTCACTTACCCATCATGCGTCTATTTAGCACTTAATATATGCCAGCCAGCGTCCTAAGCCTTGGAGAGGGCAACAGGAAAGACAAGATTCCTCCTATCGGGGACCTCACGGTCCATTCGGCAATTCAAAACTTTCATGAATAAAAATGAAGCATCTCAAACATGTGTAAAGAAAAGAAGTAATAACGATAATAACCAGTCTATGTGTTATTCCGGGAGCACGTTTTTTAAAAACGTTATTTGTCCAGTCGTAACCTGTCTTTGTTACTGTGGTTTGCATTTCTTTCCTTCTAAATCTTTCATTACATATATGCCAAATGGCTGGTTCAGATGCTAAATTTAGTATAACGGTTCTTCAAAACATCTTTGGAGTTTGCTTAAGTGCCTGCCTCTGGCCTTAAAGGGCAAATTAAAACGTTTCCAATTGGTTTCCAGCCCACATTACAAAGTGTATGTGTATTTGAAAGACTGTTTCTTGGCTATAATTGGTAGTTTTCTTGTAGCTAGGTCTGAGGAAAGAATTGCAGCGAGCTTTACGTCTGCTAACAGTAGTGAGCACTGAGCTCAAAACAGCAGGAAAAAAAAATGAAGTGTGAGCATCTGGGATGTTTGCCAGACTGACCTCCGAGTTGCGTGCCGTAGAAGAATTCCAGCCAAGCAGACACGGGGCCCTTCCTGCTGAGACCTGGGTCTCTGCCGTTTGACTTTTCTCCTTATAAAGGAGAGAGGAAAAGATAAGGGGTGCCTACCAACTCCCTTAACTACCTTAGATAAAAATAATGACGGTGTTAATCTCACTGTAATTGACACACACGGCTTCCACCATACTGTTGTCTGAGTGTCAGAGAAAGACAAGGACACGCCACATGTGTTCTTTCCAGGAGCACGTGTGTCAGGTTCATTAAAAGGGTCTCCAGCACGTGGTAGCAGCACCACTCACCACCCAAAGAGGAAGCTACGATTCACTTTGTCAGATGATGGAAAATACCCCTTGATGGTTCCTTCTCTCTGGCCACCTCGGCTCTGCGCCATGGGGACAGGGTTTGGCTGCAGCGAAATGAATGTGGGAAATACCAGGGTTTGCACGGAACTCAGCGGGCAGGACTCATAAACCTCTGTGTGCAGCATCATCAAGGATGCAGTGAGAGGCAGCTGTCAACTCTGATGGTGGCATCCCTGCCTCCCCGAGAATGACCTGGAGGGACATACCTTCTCCGCGAGTCACCACCACCCCAAGGACGCAGGAGAGGATGGATTACGTCCTATGGCTTTTCATCCCCCGTGCATTTGTTTTTAAGAGTTTCCTTTACATTAACTTGAAGATCAGTTTCCAGAAAAGTGTTTGAAACAGGGCAACTGAATTTTTCAAACAGCAGCTCCAGCCAAGCAGGTACCATGTTTATGACAGCGATGAAGCAGTTTGAAGGGTCTGGTTTCGCTTAACAAGGTTGCCCAGCTTTTTATAGGCCTGAACAGAAATCCTTTTAGGGAACTCCTTCCACTAGACCGTTGTCACCACTGTTTCCTGTGATGTGTCTTGATTTCAGATTTTGATGCCTGATTTCTGACGTTTTAATATGGCAACCTCTAAACTCCATCTACCTCAGAAAGATAGGAGATTCGTGAAGCTCTCTGTTCTTAGGTGCCAAGCCTTTTATCATTTAATTTCATTTTCCTTAACTTTTTACTTTGAAAATGTTCAGATATCCAGAAAAGTTGAAAGAGCAGAGTTATAGGTCATAAGTTATATGCAGATATTTGCCTGTGTAGAGGGCCAGTGCCCCTAACCCCTATGTTGTTCAAGGGTCAACTGTACTAATTTGGGGAGTTTAAATGCTTAGAAGTATTTAAGTAATAATGTTTAAATGCTTGAAAACTCGTCTAAGTGGTTAAACCTGAAAGTTTTCATTTATTAGTTGTTAAAACAATTTGTACATATTTAGAAAAGTGTTCATCACTTACTATCTGAAGAACTATTCATTTGATAAATTTAAAAAAAGAATTAGTACTGTGCTTGCATCTGGGAAAAATTATGTTTCCTTTCCCATCCCTTCCTCCATTCCTTAAAGCAACCGTCATAACGAGAATATTGTCTACCTGTTTCGAAAGATATTGTATGTACATACTTGCATCTATCTATCTATCTATCTATCTATCTATCTATATTTTTTAAATGATGTCTCTAGAGATCACACTATTCACACTGTTCATGCTTTTTTGGTAAATAATACATCTAGGAGATCTTTCCTCATTGGTACATTCAGATTCACTTTTTTTCAACCACCACACTTCATTTAAATCATCACCCACTAGCAAAATTTGGTTTTTAAGCTCCTACACACAATACATCATGAGTAATCTCATGGTTAACGGCAGAGACATTGGGGCTCATCAGGTAATTACATACTCCTCTGTTTTCCTCAGGTTCACTTGCAATTAGGTTGAGGGCAATGGGCCACGATGGGGATGTCGTTTGAAGGACAAAAGAGCAGGTGTGGGATCCCAGGCTCCCTGCCCCCTGCTGCTTCGACGAGGATGTCACGAGTTCTGGAGGGCGCAGCTCAGAGGCGGTGAAGGCTCAGCTGCCTGGGTCCCGAGTCATTGTATGGAGCAGAGCCTCCTGCTTGTCTGCCTTACTTACTGTGCTCTGTGTGTGACGACTCCAATTTACGCGGTAAGCCAGAAGATCCTGGGTGCTTTCTGTTACCACAGCGTGTGCTGACCTGCCCTAATTTATACATGCTCACCATGGTGAGGTATTTTTCCAAGGATATCCTTAAGGTAAATTCCTAGTGGTGAAATTTCTGTCCAAAAGGAAATGCACATTTGAAATTTTGATAAATACTGCTGGGTTGCCTTACAATTTCCTTCTTCTTTTCCTTTTTTTTTTTTTTTTTTATGGTGTATCACATAGATTGATTTGTGTATATTGAAGAATCCTTGCATTCCCGGAATAAACCCCACTTGATCATGGTGTATGATCCCTTTAATGTGCTGTTGGATTCTGTTTGCTAGTATTTTGTTGAGGATTTTTGCATCTATGTTCATCAGTGATATTGGCCTGTAGTTTTCTTTCTTTGTGACATCTTTGTCTGGTTTTGGTATCAGGGTGATGGTGGCCTCGTAGAATGAGTTTGGGAGTGTTCCTCCCTCTGCTATATTTTGGAAGAGTTTGAGAAGGATAGGTGTTAGCTCTTCTCTAAATGTTTGATAGAATTCGCCTGTGAAGCCATCTGGTCCAGGGCTTTTGTGTGTTGGAAGATTTTTAATCACAGTTTCAATTTCAGTGCTTGTGATTGGTCTGTTCATATTTTCTATTTCTTCCTGATTCAGTCTTGGCAGGTTGTGCATTTCTAAGAATTTGTCCATTTCTTCCAGGTTGTCCATTTTATTGGCATAGAGTTGCTGGTAGTAATCTCTCATGATCTTTTGTATTTCTGCAGTGTCAGTTGTTACTTCTCCTTTTTCATTTCTAATTCTATAGATTTGAGTCTTCTCCCTTTTTTTTCTTGATGAGTCTGGCTAATGGTTTATCAATTTTGTTTATCTTCTCAAAGAACCAGCTTTTAGTTTTATTGATCTTTGCTATCGTTTCCTTCATTTCTTTTTCATTTATTTCTGATCTGATTTTTATGATTTATTTCCTTCTGCTAACTTTGGGGTTGTTTTGTTCTTCTTTCTCTAATTGCTTTAGGTGCAAGGTTAGGTTGTTTATTCGAGATGTTTCCTGTTTCATAAGGTAGGACTGTATTGCTATAAACTTCCCTCTTAGAACTGCTTTTGCTGCATCCCATAGATATTGGGTCGTCGTGTCTCCATTGTCATTTGTTTCTAGGTATTTTTTTATTTCCTCTTTGATTTCTTCAGTCATCACTTCATTATTAAGTAGTGTATTGTTTAGCCTCCATGTGTTTGTATTTTTTACAGATCTTTTCCTGTAATTGATATCTAGTCTCATAGCGTTGTGGTCAGAAAAGATACTTGATACAATTTCAATTTTCTTAAATTTACCAAGGCTTGATTTGTGAGCCTAAGATATGATCTACCCTGGAAAATGTTCCATGAGCACTTGAGAAAAATGTGTATTCTGTTGTTTTTGGATGGAATGTCCTATAAATATCAATTAAGTCCATCTTGTTTAATGTATCATTTAAAGGTTGTGTTTCCTTATTTATTTTCACTTTGGATGATCTGTCCATTGGTGAAGGTGGGGTGTTAAAGTCCCCTACTATGAATGTGTTACTGTTGATTTCTCCTTTTATGGCTGTTACTATTTGTCTTATGTATTGAGGTGCTCCTATGTTGGGTGCATAAATATTTACAATTGTTATATCTTCTACTTGGATCGATCCCTTGATCATTATGTAGTGTCCTTCTTTGTCTCTTCTAATAGTCTTTATTTTAAAGTCTATTTTGTCTGATATGAGAATTGCTACTCCAGCTTTCTTTTGGTTTCCATTTGCATGAAATATCTTTTTCCATCCCCTCACTTTCAGTCTGTATGTGTCCCTAGGTCTGTAGTGGGTCTCTTGTAGACAGCAAATATATGGGTCTTGTTTTTGTTTCCATTCAGCCAATCTGTGTCTTTTGGTGGGAGCATTTATTCCATTTACATTTAAGGTAATTATTGATATGTATGTTCCTATTCCCATTTTCTTAATTGTTTTGGGTTCGTTATTGTAGGTCTTTTCCTTCTTTTGTGTTTCTTGCCTAGAGAAGTTCCTTTAGCAGTTGTTGTAGAGCTGGTTTGGTGGTGCTGAACTCTCTCAGCTTTTGCTTGTCTGTAGAGATTTTATTTCTCCATCAAAACTGAATGAGATCCTTGCTGGGTAGAGTAATCTTGTTTGCAGGTTTTTCTCCTTCATCACTTTAAATATGTCCTGCCAGTCCCTTCTGGCTTGCAGAGTTTCTGTTGAAAGATCAGCTGTTAACCTTATGGGGATTCCCTTGTGTGTTATTTGTTGTTTTCCCTTTGCTGCTTTTAATATGTTTTCTTTGTATTTAATTTTTGACAGTTTGATTAATATGTGTCTTGGCGTATTTCTCCTTGGATTTATCCTGTATGGGACTCTCTGTGCTTCCTGGACTTGATTAACTATTTCCTTTCCCATATTAGGGAAGTTTTCAACTATAATATCTTCAAATATTTTTTCAGTCCCTTTCTTTTTCTCTTCTTCTTCTGGAACCCCTATAATTCGAATGTTGGTGCATTTAATGTTGTCCCAGAGGTCTCTGAGACTGTCCTCAGTTCTTTTCATTCTTTTTTCTTTATTCTGCTCTGCAGTAGTTATTTCCACTATTTTATCTTCCAGGTCACTTATCCGTCCTTCTGCCTCAGTTATTCTGCTATTGATCCCATCTAGAGTATTTTTAATTTCATTTATTGTGTTGTTCATCGTTGTTTGTTTCATCTTTAGTTCTTCTAGGTCCTTGTTAAATGTTTCTTGCATTTTGTCTATTCTATTTCCAAGATTTTGGATCATCTTTACTATCATTATTCTGAAATCTTTTTCAGGTAGACTGCCTATTTCCTCTTCATTTGTTAGGTCAGGTGGGTTTTTATCTTGCTCCTTCATCTGCTGTGTGTTTTTCTGTCTTCTCATTTTGCTTATCTTACTGTGTTTGGGGTCTCCTTTTTGCAGGCTGCAGGTTTGTAGTTCCCATTGTTTTTGGTGTCTGTCCCCAGTGGCTAAGGTTGGTTCAGTGGGTTGTGTAGGCTTCCTGGTGGAGGGGACTAGTGCCTGTGTTCTGGTGGATGAGGCTGGATCTTGTCTTTCTGGTGGGCAGGTCCACGTCTGGTGGTGTGTTTTGGGGTGTCTGTGGCCTTATTATGATTTTAGGCAGCCTCTCTGCTAATGGGTGGGGTTGTGTTCCTGTCTTGCTAGTTGTTTGGCATAGGATGTCCAGCACTGTAGCTTGCTGGTCGTTGAGCGAAGCTGGGTGCTGGTGTTGAGATGGAGATCTCTGGAAGATTTTTGCCATTTGATATTATGTGGAGCTGGGAGGTCTCTTGTGGACCAGTGTCCTGAAGTTGGCTCTTCCTCCTCAGAGGCACAGCACTGACTCCTGGCTGCAGCACCAAGAGCCTTTCATCCACACGGCTCAGAATAAAAGGGAGAAAAAGTAGAGAGAAAGAATTAGTAGAAGTAGAAAGAGAGAAAGAAAGAAAGAAAGGAGGGAGGGAGGCAGGAAGGAAGGAAGGAAGGAGGGAAGGAAGGAAAAAAAGAAAGGAGCTAAAGTAAAATAAAATAAGATAAAATATAATAAAGTTATTAAAATAAAAAATAATTATTAAGAAAAAAATTTAAAAAAAGAAAAACGTATGGATAGAACCCTAGGACAAATGGTGGAAGCAAAGCTTTACAGACAAAGTCTCACACAGAAGCATACACGCTCACAAAAAGAGGAAAAGGGGAAAAAATCATAAATCTTGCTCTCAAAGTCCACCTCCTCAATTTGGGAATGATTCATTGTCTATTGAGGTATTCCACAGATGCAGGTACATCAAGTTGATTGTGGAGCTTTAATCCGCTGCTTCTGAGGCTGCTGGGAGAGATGTCTCTTTCTCTTCTTTGTTCTCACCGCTCCCAGGGGCTCAGCTTTGGATTTGGCCCTGCCTCTGCGTGTAGGTCGCAGGAGGGTCAGACAGGACGGGGTTAAAGGAGCCGCTGATTCGGGGAGGGAGGGGCACGGAGTGCGGGGCGGGCCTGTGGCGGCAGAGGCCGGCGTGACGTTGCGCCGGCGTGACGTCGCGCCGTGCGTTCTCCCGGGGAAGGTGACTCTGCATCCCGGGACCCTGGCAGTGGCGGGCTGCACAGGCTCCCAGAAGGGGGTTGTGGAGAGTGACCTGTGTTCGCACAGAGGCTTCTTGGTGGCGGCAGCAGCAGCCTTAGCGTCTCCCGCCCGTCTCTGGGGTCCGCGCTGTTAGCCGCGGCTCGCGCCCGTCTCTGGAGCTCCTTTAAGCAGCGCTCTCAATCCCCTCTCCTCGCGCACCAGGAAACAAAGAGGTAAGAAAAAGTCTCTTGCCTCTTCGGCAGGTCCAGACTTTTCCCGGGACTCCCTCCCGGCTAGCCGTGGCGCACTAACCCCCGGCAGGCTGTGTTCACGCCGCCAACCCCAGTCCTCTCCCTGCGCTCCGACCGAAGCCCGAGCCTCAGCTCCCAGCCCCGCCCGCCCCGCCGGGTGAGCAGACAAGCCTCGGGCTGGTGAGTGCCGGTCGGCCCCGATCCTCTGTGCGGGAATCTCTCCGCTTTGCCCTCCGCACCCCTGTGACTGCGCTCTCTCCCGCGGCTCCGAAGCTTCCCCCCTCCGCCACCCGCAGTCTCCGCCCGAGAAGGGGCTTCTAGTGTGTGGGAACCTTTCATCCTTCACGACTCCCTCCCGCTGGTGCCGGTCCCGTCCCTATCCTTTTGTCTCTGTGTATTCTGTTTTCTTTTGCCCTACCCAGGTACGGGGGGGGGGGGGTTCTTGTCTTTTGGGAGGTCTGAGGTCTTCTGCCAGCGTTCAGTAGGTGTTCTGTAGGAGTTGTTACACGTGTAGATGTATTTCTGGTGCATCTGTGGGGAGGAAGGTGATCTCTGCGTCTTACTCTTCCGCCATCTTCCCGGAAGCCTTCGAGCAATCTCACTTCTATCCTTTTTTTTTTCTGGTTTACATATATAACTTCTGCTCCGCTCCATTGCCTCCTTTCTCCAGTTTGTTTACATTTTTCCTCTGTGATGTACTTTAATACCTACAAGAGGGCTTCCCTGGTGGCACAGTGGTTAAGAGTCCGCCTGCCGATGCAGGGAACATGGGTTCGTGCCCCGGTCCGGGAAGATTCCACATGCCGCGGAGCGGCAGGGCCCGTGAGCCATGGCCACTGAGCCTGCGCGTCCGGAGCCTGTGCTCCGCAACGGGAGAGGCCCGCGTACCGCAAAAAAAAAAAAAAAAAAAAATTTAGAACAGTAAAGAATTGTTCTAAGAATTATGACTCTCCACTGAAGTAGTTCTGTAAACTTTGATGCCCCATTTTAAAATAGAGCTTCCTGTACCTGAAACCAGAGGTTCAGGTTCAATAAGGGCTTGAATGTGACCCCGAAATCCTTTTTTTCCCAGCAAGCATGAAAGATTGCTGATACACCCATGTCTGATGTGTTTTTTCTCGCATGGGGGTATCAATATTTCCTTTTTAAAAAGGCTTAATCTCTTCCATTAAAGGGCATTAACTGTAACATAATTCCAGTTATCAGATGTGAAGGAGGGACTGGGATGAGGAGATGTGGGTGTGTATGTACCTGTTTTCCTTGGACAATAATTTAGAACGCCTTAGAGCTAGAACTTAGATCTCAAACTCCCTAGACCACACTGCTTGTGTGGTTGTCCACTTGGTCTTGAGTAAGGTTTGTCCTAAGACTCAAAAGTCTTCATTTATGGGCAGACACCTCCTCTCCAGGCCTCTTCATTGCCCACCTGGGCCTCACTTGTCTGCACGTATTACAGATGGTTCAGAAACAGAGATGAAGCCAATAGATCAGAGACTTTACACAGAGGGGCCGGCGAGAGGATCAACCCTTAGAAAGCCAGCGAAGTTGGTTCTGAAGGAGTTTAATGCCCCTCTGCTTCATCTTACCCCAGTAAAGCGGGCTGGCACTCCTCCCCAGGGACCCCTTCATCCTGTCACGATGCTTCCAAGTTCTCTCTGGCACAAACTGTACCCACTGCCGTCTCCCTGTATCTCAGTTCCTCCAACCCCAAATTTCGACTGTCTAATCTGATGAACAATTTCTAAAAGTGAGAAGGCCTTGCTCAGGAAACACATGGTTTATTTAACTCGGGCCTTCTGAAGACAATGCCCCTGTTTTTCTTGTTTCTCCCAATAAAAATCAGCTCATAGCAAGCCAATACAGAATTATTTTTTTGGCAACAAAAGCTACTCTGTAACATTCAAACTATGCCTTTCCCCATCCAGACATATGATTGGCTTTGGCCATGGTTCCCTAGAACAGTAAGGAAAAGCATAATAATCTTTCTTTCCTTCTCTCCTCTTTTCACACTGTGAACACTCCCAACTTTTTCTTAGAGGCACTAGAAACTGGGTGAGGCTTTTAACTATTTCAGAAACACACACAATCCATAGCTAGAGGTGATAACCAAGAAGAGAGAAAATGAGGTCTGTTTGTTTTCTTTTAGGCTCCTCCCCTTTCCTTTTTGCCAATTTCCACAGGCAGGGAACTAGCTCACGGGGCTGGTGCTCTGTGGACCTGAGCTACGGGAGGTTGAAACAGAGCATTAGCAAAACACATTAGGAAAAGATCACACTGCAAGAAGAGCAGATTTGGAGCGGCCAGGGATGTCTCCCCCTGAGTTCGGAATCCAGGGGTATGCAGCTGGGTGCCATGGGGCTCATCATCAGGAATTTCTCCCTCCCTGCATTGTGCGCAGAATCTGCCAGGGGCAGCCTTCCTGTTCAGTCCAAATTATATTATGCAGCATCTGATACGTAAATGGACTCTTTCAGAAACGCAGTGCTGTCATCTTCACAGCTTTCACGAAACATCGCTCAGAATGAGTTCCCATTGGCTACGGGTGGCGGTGGGAATCTGCCCCCGCTGCTGATTGGCTACGTGTCTTGAGAAAGATACATAACCTCCTGGAACCTCGGTTTCTTTGTCCATGAAAAGAGGTCTATTAACACCCACCTTGTGAAGATTAGTGGAAATAACATAAGTAAATGGGTCTAGAAAAATAATAGGTCCTCCACAGTGATCTCTGAAGCGTGTCTGTAGCAAACAGCTGACCTCAAGGGTTGGCTTTGTGATGGATTTTACTCTTGACCACAGGCCATCCCATGTTGCTGACTTTTTTTAAAAGCTGTACCTTTCTCAATGGACACACAAAGCGTTAAAACAATTTTAATATTTGTTTTTGTTTTTCTGTTGAGCGGCATGTGGGATCTTAGCTCCCCGCCCAGGGACTAGGGATCAAAGCCACGCACCCTGCAGTGGAAGGGTGAGTCTTAACCACTGGACCACCAGGGAAGTCCCCAAAGCCTTCATATTAACATTACATTACATGTCATTCAGAACATCGTTGGATGTCTCTAAATGAAGGGGAAAACCCATTAGCAATTTTTTTCCAGAGTCAGGAAAGAACAAATTTTCTTTGCACCTCACTTTACTGCCTTGACTTTCTAAGCCAACGCTGATGATACGTATAGACTTTAAGTTGCTACTGATTCAGATCCAAAGTAAGATCTTGTTTTTCTGGTTTATACGATAAACCAAAATGCGTGGTAGTTACAATAATATAAAGGTGTACATTGAATGTACCCCTGCTAAGTTTCCTGCTCATCTGTCGGTGTTCTGCATTTGCTAGCTGCAGCCAGAAAGCAGAACTTTTCCAAACTCAGGTCAGACCAGGCGTGAAGGTGTTCACAGATAGCCACTGAGTTCCAGAATTAGCGGGAAGGTGATGGGTCTGCTTCTGGATGTGGCCACGGTGGTGCGATTCTCATAAGTTGGTGGAGAATCTGACCATTTACATGCTATGTTTAATGGGTGTACAAATTCCTCTACTAACCAGGAAGAGGAGAGAAGGTCTTGACAGAGGTGATTAGGTTAAAGTGCGGCCGTCACGGTGGGCCTGAATCCAGTAGGACTGGGGTCCTTCAAAGAAGAGGAAATTTGGACACAAACACACACAGAGGGAAGACACTGTGAAGACACAGGGAGAAGACGGCCATCTGCAAGTCAAGGAGAAAGGCCTGGAACAGATCCTCCCTCACGGCCTCAGAAGCAACCAACCCAGACTACACCTTGATCTCAGACTTCGGGCCTCCAGAATCCTGAGACAGTACAGATGAATCGCTTAAGCCACCCAGTCCGTGGCACTTTGTTACATCAGCTCTAGCCAATAATACACCACATCTCTCCCTCAGTTAGTTATTGGTCTGAAAGAAATTCCTAGACTCCTTGTCACCTGCTTTTTAATAACATACGAAGCCACGGGCTTTAGCTGATATAAGGAGAAAAAATGCTTCAGTAGAAAACGGGGCATTACCTAGAGCAGAAGTTGGCGACATTTTCTGTAAAGGGCCAGATAGGAAGCAGTTTAGGCTTTGCAGGCCCTCAGGTCTCTGCTGTGACTATTCGATCCTGCTGATGTACAGTGAAGGATGTTGCAGACCATAAGTACACGAACGGGGGGTGGGCTGTGTTCCCATAAAAGTCACAGAAACAGGTGGCGGGCTGGCTTTGCAGACGCCTGGAATAGGGCACACCACCCAGGCTGCCTCATTCACGCCTTTCCGTGCCTTTGAACTAGTTTATAGCAACATAAGTAACAGATAACAGGTAGCAATGCAATGATGTCTAAAGACATGGAAATAGATTCTCTCGGGTAGAGACAGGAGTTCAATGGGCTTTCCTCCTTGACCATGGAAGAGGCTGGCTTCGTTGGCCCATTCATCTCAACGTTCCTGAGCTGAAATTGTGCCTGTCCTTTGTATCCTCTTTTAAACTGGTTGTTGCATCTTAATCCCCTCATTAATGAGTTAAGTAAAATCTTTAACCCTCTGTCCAGTTTTATATTGATTTGGGAATCACGATTCAACCTGTTTTGGGAACATTATGCTTTAACCCTGGGTAAAGGAGTTATGTTACCTGGACAGATTAAAACATTGACTATATTGTCCTACAAAAACACCGAGAAGCCCCAGTGTAAGAGGCAGTGAATTATAAAGTTTTATTGTAAGGCTGTCGCTTGGTGTTGGGTTGCTGGATGCCGGCCTAGACTCTGGGCAGTCTGAGTGATGCCCAGCTCAGAGCAGGGCCTGGAATTCCACAGATCTTGGCCTGCATTCCAGAGGACAACTTAGTTGTTTGTGACCTGGGGCATCTTTCATAAGCTCTGTAGCGCTAAGTTTTCTCACCATAAAATGGCCATAGTTGTAGTACATACCGCATGGGGTGTCATTACTCAAATGAGTCAATGAATATAAAAGACACCATATTCTAGGAGCATGGCGAACAGCATGTTAGCTGATTAAGTGCAGGCAGTTATTATTTTGAAGGCAAAGATGAAGACACACAGAGTTCGAGGGGCTATGCAACTTAGCTAGGAAGAGATTTTGCCCTACCCGTACTTTTTTCATCACACGTTTGGGGAGGATTGTGCGGAGAAAGTGTTGTCGCAGTCAAGGGTATAATCTAAGTCTTCCATATCTCCCAACCTGATAACAGCCGGGAATTTCCTTGGACACTTTCTGCCAATGATTCATACTTGAAAATTTTGTGGTAAATACGTAACAAAAACACACAGTCACAAGGCTATTCCCACAAAGGGTTGGGATGTGAACAGGCTGTGTTGCTGCTGGGTCAGCAAAGCCAGAGAAGTTTCTGGGTCCTGAAAACATATGACGGTCGGGTTGCAGCATTAGGCTGAAGCAGCACAGCTTAAGAGGACACAAGTTTTGTCTTCTTCAGGGTTGCTTTCTAGCTTTCAGCTTAGATCTATGCTGATGATGAATCCACCAAGTCTATTGCTTCTTATGCACTTCTTTGAAGTAATTACTCATTCTATTTTTAAAATAATTCTGTTCAAATTATGTTTCAAAATGTCTGCACACACCAGAAGCATAGCCCCTCAGATTCAACAAATATTCAGTGAACTGCAGCCATGCCAACTTCGAAGCCAGGGGCACAAGGGATACAGGATGAAGACAGCTTAGCCAATGACCAAGAGGCTTTCAGAGCTCGGCAGGGATGCTCCTAATTATAACCCCAGGGAGGGTGACATAGGTCCTCCACGAGGGCTGCCACTCCTGGGACAACGGCCACCGGTAAATTACACTTCCAAAGGCTCCTACCTAGTGCAATCTAGCTGCCAGGTTAGTGAGAGTTGCTCTAGGCTAAATGTAGCTCTGTTCAGGAGGGGCGATCAGAGGGAAAAGGGCAGGCAAAGAGCCCATTGCCATAGCTCCCTTGTGAGGACCGTCATAAGTGACTCAGGCTGTGTGTGTGGTTTCGTTTCTTGGGGTTCTGTGTTTACCTACACCATGAAGATAATAGGCTACCTTGGCTCTCACCAGGAAAGAAACAGACAGATACCTGTCATTGTGCTCCAAAGGCAAAGGGATACGATACCTGAGCTCAGGTTAAGCATTTTCAGGCAGGGTCCAGTTAACTCTGCAAGAGCTCAAACCCTCACAGTCCTGCCCCAGGCTGGAGAGACTGTTTGTAAGTTCTTTTGACTGTAACCCAATGATACGTTACATGGTTATTTAACACACACACACACACACACGCACACACGCACACACGCACACACACGACTGAAGAAAAGCTTTCATGAAACATTCACCATTGGGATGTAATGTGCTATTTGCATACCATCTTGTTCTATTTCAGTTAAAAAAAAAAAATCTAACTCAATACATCATTTCACAACTTTTCCCAGCTTCCACTGGGGTCAAACCCACAATTTGAAAATCACTGGTAGAGGAGTTTTATGATTCTCAAAAGGAGCTCAGAGTAATCGGGGCATTAAGGTAAGGTCATCAGAGCGGTGAACAAAGAGAAGTATTCTTGTGTCCACCTGGTTCTGCTTCTTAAATCTTGCCTCATAATGAGAACAGGTTTCTACTTGGGCCTGGGCCTCAGTTTCCCCATCTGTAAAGTGGGGAAACTAACAGTACCAACTTCATAGGGTCATCGTGATGGTAGATGGGTTAATAAAGCACTTAAAATAATACCGTGTATAGTAAGATTGTTAGATTTTATTGCTATTATAATTGCTGTTATATTCCCATGCAGCAGATTTAGTGAATTTATAAAGATGCAAAAAGTTATTTATTTACTTTTATGGAGGCATAACTGACATGTATTAGTTTCAGGTGTGCCACATAATGACTTTAAAAACCAGAGCTGAGGATGGAATCTCCTGCTGCCTTAGGCTTCTCATTAAAAATTGGGCAGTCATTAAAAATTGCACTTACAACACCTGATAGTAAATCAGCAGCTTTCATGGGATTTGTCTTAATAATCGTTACCAACTTACAACCGACACCATTTCCAAATCATCTATTATTAGCACAATATGCCAATGAAAAGAATATTGGCAAGCCTTCATTTTACAGAAACCACAAGTTCCATCTCTGTTACGAAGACCTCATCCAAAGGCCCCACCAATTCTGTTCTCTGCTTAATTGAACTTTAGGGCAGCTGGAGGCCGATTCCAGGATTCTGCTTCATCACCCACGCATGAGGTGTTACCAGGCCTGGGCCTGAACATCACCCCTGGGTGTGTGCCCGTCTAGGGCAGCTCGTGGACCAGGGCCACTGGCTTATGTCTATGAGGGGCCGAGGACTTTCCTGGGAGAGGATCACCAGGAAACCAGGAAGAGACAGGGTTTGGCAATTTGGTTCAAGGCCACGGGCCAAGGTCCCAGGGGAGGCCTGATTCAGAACGTAACACTCTGCCTGCCGCAGAGCCCTCTGGCTTAACCCTCACATGCTCCTTTCAGAGTCCTGGGCAAGGGGCTGAAATCAAAGCAATGTACAAATTCGAAGAGCAATTTGGGGGCTTCCCTGGTGGCACAGTGGTTGAGAATCCTCCTGACAATGCAGGGGACGCGGGTTCGAGTCCTGGTCCAGGAAGATCCCACGTGCTGCGGAGCAGCTAAGCCCGTGCGCCACAGCTACTGAGCCTGCGCTCTAGAGCCCACGAGCCACAACTACTGAGCCTGTGTGCCTAGAGCCCGTGCTCCGCAACGAGAGAAGCCACCGCAATGAGAAGCCCACGCACTGCCACGAAGAGTAGCCCCTGCTCGCCGCAACTAGAGAAAGCCTGCGCACAGCAACGAAGACCCAACACAGCCAAAAATAAATAAATAAATAAATTTTAAAAAGTTAAAAAAAATAAAGAAAATGTGTTGGTTACTCTCAAAAAAAAAAAAAGATACCAATTATATTGAAATAGAATTATCAGGGAATTCCCTAGTGGTCCAGTGGTTAGGACTCAGTGCTTGCACTGCAGTGGCCCAGGTTCAATTCCTGGTCTAGGAACAAAGATCCCGCAAGCCTCACAGTGCGGCCAAAGAAAGAAAGAAAAAAAAAAGAAATAGAGTTATCAAAGGAAATCAAATATCAAGAAATACAATTATCAAAAAATACAAATTAAAAGAAAAAGAAATACAGTTATCAAAATATTAGAATAGTTGTCATATATTATAGTAATCCCAGTGCTTCTTTATTAACTCATTAAGTAGTAAGACCTGCATGTAACTCAGAAGTAGTGATGAGTGGTGATGACATTTCGAGGTATTTGCCCAACCTTCGATGTGCTGTGAAAATAGCTGCATTTTCCATGGGTGATAAAGTGACACTTCATGTCACACATTCTTTCAGGGAAAGAATGGTGTGTTTCCCTGCTTCTCAGGATAGTATGGTGCTCACAGGGACGAGCTCACGAAAAAGCAGCTTTCACTGAAGCTACTGATGCACTTAAAGGCAACCATTCCATCTTTCAAATTAATAGCTACAAGGAGGAATGTTACTGTACAGTAACATTAAAAATGGCTTAAAAAAAATGGCTTGAACACATTGTTTTTGTTGAGTTAAGGCGCTCAAAAATATACAATGGGGAAAGGACAATCCCTTCAATAAATGGTGATGGGGAAACTGGACAGCTACATGCAAAAGAATCACACTGGACCACTCTCTTATACCATTTACAAAAATTAAGCCCAAGTGGATGAAAGACTTGAACATAAGACCCGAAACCATAAAACTTCTAGTAGAAAACATAGGTGGTAATCTTCTTAGCATCCATCTTGGCAGTGAGTTTTTGGATCTGACAGCAATTCAAAGGCAACAAAAGCAAAAATAAACAAGTGGGAACACATCAAGCTGAAAAGCTTCTGCACAGCAAAGGAAACCATCAACAAAGTGAAAATTTGGCAACTCACTGCATAGGAGAACACATTTGCAAATCGTGTATCTGATAAGGGGTTAATATCCGAAATATATAAAGAACTCACACAACTCAATAGCAAAAACAAAAAAACCCAAAACAATCCAATTAAAAAATGGGCAGCAGATCTAATAGACACTTCTCGAGATAAGACATACCAATGTCCAACAGCATGAAAAGACGCTCAGCATTATTAATCATCAGAGAAATGCAAATCAAAGCCACAGTGAGATACCACCACACACCTAGAATGACTATTATCAAAAAGACAAGAAATAACATGTGTTGGTGAGGATGCGGAGAAAAGGGAACGCTTGTGCCCTGTTTGCGAGAATGTAAATTGGTGCAGCCGCTGTGGAGAACAGTACAGAGGTTTCTCAAAAAATCAAAAATATAATAGAGCTACCAGATGACCCAGCAATTCTACTTCCGGATATTTATCTGAAGAAAATGAAAACACTAACTCAGAAAAATACATGCACCCCCATGTTCATTGCAGCATTATTTATAATAGTCAAGATATGGAAAAACCTAAGTGTCCATCAATGGATGAATGAAGAAACTGTGGTGTGTGTGTGTGTGTGTGTATATGTATATATATATACATATACACACACACGCACAATGGAACATTATTCAGCTATAAAAAAGAATGAAATCTTGCCATTTGTGATAACATGGATGGGCTTCAAGGGTGTCATGTTAAGTGAAATAAGTCAGACAGAGAAAAACAAATACCATATGATCTCACTTGCATGTGGAATCTAAAAACAAACACAAAACCCCCAAGCTCATAGATACAGAGAACAAATTGGTGGTTCTGAGAGATGGGACGGTGGGGTGGGGTGGGAGAAATGGGCGAAGGGGGTCAAAAGGTACAAACTTCCAGTTATAAAATAAATACAAATGTGTTGGGGCTGTGATGTACAGCACAGTGACTATAGTTAATAATACTGTGCTGCGCATTTGAAAGTTGCTAAGAGACTAGGTCTTAAAAGGTTTCACCACACACACAAAAATGTTTTATAACTGTATGGTGATGGATGTTAACCAGACTTATCGTGGTGATCATTTCAAAACGTGTACAAATATCAAATCATTATGTTGTATGCCTGAAACTAATATTATGTCAAATATACCTCAATTTTAAAACTTATTAAAAATTTAAGAGGAGTTGGGCTCAATTGTCAGACTGCTATAATCCTAGCTCAGCCATCTACTCCTTCTGGAACCAGAGATAAGTTCTGTTCCTCTGCCGGCCTCAGTTTCCCCTTCTGTCACACAGCAACCCTTAGAGAGTCGTTACGAGGAGCAGAAGATTATGATCCGAGGTGCTCAGCCCATAGCTGAGCACGTGCTACACACCCCATACGACCTACAGTTTTGTTTTCTGTTGTCCAGATAACAAGTACACAGACTCAAGTGGGCCAGAATTGAAGGAGACTATAATTTGCTTATAAATTCCTATGTGGGTGTTCTACAAAGATGGACTTAACCGAACTCATGTTAGAGGGTTCATCATGGGAACAGCAAGGGTGAGTGGTCTCCAGGATCAGAGGGCGAGAGAATTCAAGGAAGGAAAGGGGCCGAGGGAGGGGGGAAAGAGCCTCAGAAAATATCAGAGACCCAAAGTTCAGCTGCAAATCCTGGGGGAGCAGCGAAAGATTTGGGGTCCAAGCACAACAAAGCAAAACAGAAACTGCAGTGGTCACTGGCATCACTAGAACGAAGAGACACTTCATCTTTTCAATGAAAATATTTTCTTTGGAGGTAGGAAAAGGGACGGTTATAAGGATAATGCATTCACCATTTCCATTTTAACGTATTCAAAGCGAAAAGTGTTTTTGTTTGACTGTCCTCAAAACAATTCATAAAATGAGGAAAACTGGGGCATAAACAGCAGGGACCAAACTGAATAAGCTCTCCATGCCTTTCAGAGTCTCCACTTCCTGATATTCACAAAGTTAAGCCATTCCAAAACATAAACAGCATTAACATAGGGTGAGATACGGTAGTCATTTGTGTCTGTTTATTTCTATTGTGGTTGTGATCAATAAGGTTTAATTTGCAAGTAAATAAAACATGTAGTCATTCTGGAGGTTTGGTCTGAAAAGCTCTTTTCAAAACTAAACTTGTATGCAGCGGCTATAAACCCAGAATATCTAACACAGTATTGAAAGGAGAAGAACAAAGTTGTAGGATTAACACTACTTGACTTCAGGAATTACTGTGAAGCCTAGTAATCAAGACTTCTCCTTGGTAATAGAATAGACAAAACAGGCAATGGAAGAGAACAGACAGCCATTCGACCCACATAAATACAGCCAACTAATCTTTGACAAAGGAGCAATGGTAATACAATGGAGAAAGGACAGTCTTTTCAATAAATGGTGCTGGAACCACTGGACATCCGCATGCTAAAAAATTAATTTAGGGCTTCCCTGGTGGCGCAGTGGTTGAGAGTCCGCCTGCCGATGCAGGGGACACGGGTTTGTGCCCCGGTCCGGGAGGATCCCACATGCCGCGGAGTGGCTGGGCCCGTGAGCCATGGCCGCTGAGCCTGCGCATCTGGAGCCTGTGCTCCGCAACGGGAGAGGCCACAACAGTGAGAGGCCCGCGTACCGCAAAAAAAAAAAAAAAAAAAAAAAAAAATTATTTTAGACCCAAACCTTACACCTGTCACCAAAATTAACTCAAGATGAATCACAGACATAAATGTGAAATGCAAAGCTATAAAATTCCTAGAAGATAACATAGGAGAAAGGCCTAGATTACCTTGGATTTGGGGATAACATTTTAGATACAAAACCAAAGACATGATCCATGAAAGAAATAATTGATAAGCTAGACTTCATTAAATTTTTAAAATTCTGCTTTATAAAAGACACTGCGAAGAGAATGAAAAGACAAGCCACGGGACTGGGAGAAAATATTTGCAAATGCCATATCTGATAAAGGACTGTTATCCAAAATATACAAAGAATTCTTAAAACTCAACAATAAGAAACAACTCAGTTAAAAAATGGGCCAAACATTTGAACAGATACCTCATCAGAGAACATACACAGGTGGCAAACAAGCATATGGAAAGATGCTCCATGTCATTTGTTATTAGGAATATGTAGATTAAAACAGGGGGATGCTATTACACACCTTTCAGATGGTCAGAATCCAGAACACTGACGACACCAAATGCTGCTGAGGATGTGGAACAGAAACTCTCATTCGTTGCTGCTGGGAATGAAAACTGGTACAGCCATGTTGGAAGACAGTTTGGTGGTTTCTTCCAAAACTAAACATACTCAAACCAGACTATCCATCAGCTGTGCTCCTTGGTATTTACCCAAAGGAGCTGAAAATTTATGTCCACACAAAAACCTGCCCCTGGTTGTTTGTAGCAGTTTTACAATTGCCAAAACTTGGAAGGAACCAAGATGTCCTTCAGTAGGTGAATGGAGAAATAAACTGTGGTCCGTCCAGACAATGGGATATTATTCAGTAATAAAAAGAAATGAGCTATAAGTCATGTTAAGACATAAGTGAAACTGAAACGCATATTACTAAGTGAAAGAAACCAATCTGAAAGGACTACATACTGCATAATTACAATGATACGACATTCTGGAAAAGGCAAAACTATGAAGACGGTAAAAGGATCAGTGGTCAGCAGAGATGGGGGGCTTGGGGATGAATAGATGGTGCATGAAGGATTTTTAGGACAGTGAAAATACTCTGTACAGCACCATAATGATGGATGCATGTCATTATACATTTGTTCAGACGCATGGGATGTACACCAAGAGTGAACCCTAATGTTAACTACAATCTTTAGGTGATTATGATGTGCCCATGGACATTCACCCACTATAACAAATGTCCCACTGCACTGGAGGATGTTGACGATGCGGGAGCTGTGCTTGTGTGGGGAAAGGGGTTTTACAAGAAAGCTCGGTACCTCTCCCTTAAATTTGCTGTACATCTAAAACTGCCTTAAAAATAATAATAAAGTTTAATAAAAACAAATGGAACGCACCTTTTCTTCCAGAGCACTCTTCTTGAGTTTTCTCCAGTTCTGCCGGTGGTTTTAATATTCTTGTAATCGCCCAGGCTCAATACTGTAGTCAAAGGACAGCACAAGGAAGCAAACACGAATCCAAAGTATGGGGCCTTCTAGAGGCTAAGTGACGGGGTTTCCACACAAGTCGATGATACGAACAAAGCAAACAAACAAACAAAAACAGGGGAGATGGCTCCGGATGAATGTGACTTACAAGCCCCAGCAATCAGATGTAAGGTACTGACCTTGTTTGGACCCTGATCTGAACAACCCAACTGTAAAAGGACATTTTTGAGACCGTTGGGAAATTTGTTTATAGATTGGGCATTAGACGATTCAAGAGACTATTGTTGGTGTTGTAGGTGTGTGTGTGTGTGTCAGAGAATCAGTGTGCTTGTCAGAGGTGCAGAATGCAGTGGCATGCTCTTCAAGATTTCCTGTAAAATACTTGAGCAAAGAGAAAAGTGTAAATGAAGGGAATATGACAAAATCTGGATAATTGTTAACTCGGTGGAATGAGCGTGGATGTTCTGTTTCGGTGTATGCATGCAAAGTTGTATAATAAAAAAAATTGTTAATTCTTCTTCGATTTTCTTCCCTCTCTCTGTTCAACTATTTCTCATGCTCTATCAAGTTTGATGTCCTAAAAACCTGGCAAATTGTCCTCACCTTTCCTCTTTCACTCCTGTGCCCCAGTTGTGTCCCTCCTGACTGGTCTGGGCCCAGGACCAGCTGGCATCCCCCTCCGCCAGGTACCTGTCCCTCCCCTTCCCTGGAACCCAGCAAGGCCCAGCTATGATCTCATAACTCTCTTTTTCAGAAGAATAAAAACAAGCCTATTATTATTATATTATTGAAGTACAGTTGATTTACAGTGTTGTGGTCATTATTGCTATACAGCAAAGTGATTCAGTTATACATATATATACATTCTTGTTTTGTTTTCCTTTTCATTATGGTTTATCATAGGAACTGTACTTCAATAATAATAATAATAAAACAAGCCTAAAAGTCGATCAAACAAACAGAGACTAATTTTCTCCACGTTCAGGTTTTCTGGAAAAAGAAAAGTTTGTATTGCATGTAAAAATCTGGTCTTGGCTTGGTGACATAGAGCTTATGTCACCTTAGACTTACAAAGCGAGACTACTCTTTGAAGTTGCTGGTTTTCACCTTTGAATTCTTCAGTTTGTCCACAAATGAAGAGCTGAATAATCATGCTGTCACTCTGATCAATGTCAAGGCCAGTCCAGACTGAGCCCTCTGTAGGACTTTTAGTAGCTGTGTCTCATTCAACCCCAATTACTGATTATTGACCTGCTGGTTCTCTCCACTCCTCTCCCAGGTGCTATCTCGGCAGGCAGCCTGCAAGAGGAGGCCCTGAGACATGAGTAGAGTGGGTCAAAAGCCCTCTTTGGGCCAAGTCAGGAGCCTGAGTTTCTCCATGGAGTTTCCCAGGCCCTGCTTCCACACCGTTATGAAGGTCCAAGTGCTTTATCCGCAGTAAAATCATCCAGTGTTGTGGGATGCCCTAATCGTGGCTCGTGCCAGGGGCTGGACTGTTGGTGGCAGGTGGATTTTGATGAAGGCGCCCTGCCAGCTGGGTGATGCCCAGTGCCCAGAGGAGAGTTCCAGAAGCATCTGTGAATGTGCCCACATGCCTGCAAGGACATGGGAGGACTGCCTGCACCCTCATGCATAAAAGGTGGCAAAAGTGCTTCACACATCAATTTCAGTTTCCTGAAGAAAGGGAAGCTTTGATTGAACGAGGTCTTGTCTCCAAGGCAACGCATAAAAAGAAAATGGAGAAGAATCATGTTGTTAGTTGTTGGGATAATTTTTTTTTTTTTTTTTTACTGTCAACATTTTTTCAGTCTAAAACATATTTTGTCTTGGATCCCAAACTATCAAGGTGTGAACCTGATTATTTCAGAAACAGACATACTGGGAAGGTACAGGGAACCATACTTGAGATCGGGACACAGAATGATGCATTTCCAACATTTGTAGGAAAGTCAGGTCTGAACTTGCCCTCATATTCTGGTCACATTCTCCCTGTCCCCAGAGGCAGGAGTTTTAGGGGCAGCTGGCCCTGTCAGAGCTCCCACCCCGCCTGTCTCCCCAGTTCCTCTAACTCATTTTCGTTGCTTCCGTGTTAACTGCCGTCTCTCTTTCCAGATCTGGCTGTGTCGCCTCATCGGAGGCCACTGATGGGCGGTCTCTGTGCCAGTAGTTGACAGGTGGCTAGCTCAGCAGAGCAAAGTGCTAATTGAAAGTCACCATCGTCACCCTGGCTCCCGGTCGCCTCCTCTGCTAGGCTGTTGCTTCTGGAATGTTCTCAGCCAAGGCTGCAGGCCCAGATTGGAGAACTGGGGACCTGTGGACCCCACCTTCACGTTGGCTGGGGGGCCTGGCATCTGCTGCAAAGCTAGGAGGTTGGCACGTGCCCAAGGCCACTAAAATCCTGGCCTGTTCACTTGCCATCCAATTCCGATAGTGAGGAAAACGCTCTGATTCAAACCTGTGTCTTTCTGCCGAATCATTGACTCAGGCGGCTGGGTTTGTCTACGTAGAGCATTTTGGGGAAAGTTAAAAGAAGTCCTCCATGCGTTACCCGTGGTCTCCAACTCTTGTTTGGTTTCTAAAAGAACAGCTCTGAAAGCCCCTAAAAGGGAAAGGTTGAAGGTACCGCCTCCACCCCCATCCCCACCCGCAGAGGGGAGATGCCTGCCAAGTAAAGGGCAGGTCACAGGGGTCAGTAGGGATAATGGAATTTCAGAAACATTGTAAAGGAGCTGTCAAGCCCAGGCACGCTGAGAGAGGAATGAGGTCGGATCCCTACAATCTGATGTCCAGGAGTAATGAAATGATGGGTCTATTTCACACAATGGACCTGTCAAGAAAAATAGCGTTGCTTCAAGAAAACTTGGAGAGCTCTCCTCGCAGGCCTTCAGAGTATCAATTTTCAGGTGCTAAGTGGTAATTAAAGTTAGCAAGTTATAGTAGCATTCAGTGAAATTAGATCATGTCAAAGACAACGGAAGGCCTCAGGATGAGTGTTTGTTCCCATGGTTGGAACATTCCAACCACGCTTATATTTACAACAGTGGAGAACACGTTTAGGTCAAAAAGGAGAATGCATCTTTTTATCTCACTGAAATGCTCTGTTCTTGTGGGTTAAAATTCTCCTTTGAGGGAAGGGTCTGCTTTATTTGTCTTTAATACTCAGAGAAATAGTTCATTGTTGAAAAAAGTTTTCTCTTCGTTGAACTTTTTTTTTTCTTAAAGTTGATGGTAGAAATTTTTTTCTCCAAATGAACTAATATGATTCTTTTATTTGATACTTAAGTCACATAACTTGTATTAATTCATAATCGCTTTTTTTTTTTTTGGCCATGGTTTCTGTGAGGCTGAGAACTGTTAAAGCACCACTGGAATAACTATGGGTTAGTTAGCCTTAGTTTTTTTGGTACAATTATCCCTCACTCTCTTCATTAGCTGATTTTTACTCTATCTTTCTCATTTGAATTGTTATACAATAGCTGTGGATTTCTTCTGAGTTTTTGTTACAGAAAATAATTTACGATAGATGAGCTGCATTAATAAATAAGTAAAAGAATGAAGTCGTAGTAAACTAATACAAGTTAAACTTGGGCAGCAAAGTGGGTTAGGCCAGGTCCTGCCAGTATGGGTGTTGACGGGAAGCCTGTTTGTTTTATCGAAGAGTCAGAGGAGAGAGATGAAAGCCAGAGGCAAGAGGAGAACTGAGGTCCCGGGCTAAGAGAAGGGGGGTCATGCATCAAATTGGGATGACAAGGAAAGGGATAAACAGAGACTAGCGCCGGAGACCAGTAGCCAAGGAGGTTGGAGAAGTGGAACGGGGAACCAGGTGCAGGCTAAGTGACATTTGACAGTTGGGGAACTAAATCTTCCAGTGTTAGACACCCAGTTGGGGCTTTCTTTTATGTAGCCTGGGCCAGATAACATCTGTATAATATCCTCATGCTGGCTAGTCAGAGAAAGGCCCCCTGGAAGCGACGGGAGGCATGGGGTGGATGCGTGCGCGTCCGTCACGTGAGCCGTAAGGCTGGGAGGATCGGGCAGCGCAAGCCCCGCCTCCTGGAACCGCCGGTAACCTCCGGCCCGCTGGTACCTGCGGGAAGGGCATGCTCAGAATTAGAGCAGTAAGTATTTTCATAGTAACTCTCTGAGTTACTATTATATGCTGCCTTGAATTTATGAAACTGCGCAGGCCAAATATCAATAAAAAACCACATCTGTGGACTGTATATGGCCCCTGGGCCACCTGTCTGTGTCGTGAAATAACAGAGCTGTGTTTTAGAGTTGAAAGAACTGGTCCAGTCTGGTCTCTGCCACCTGCTAGCTGTTTGACCTTGGGCTAGGACAAGGGGGCCCACGGCCACCTTGGAGTCCTCCTTATCTGTCTGTGCCTTGGTTTCTGTCAGTACCACTGGATGCTTTTCCATATGCTTATGTCCAACGTGCCCAAATGTATTTTGAGGTCTGGGAAGACAGGTATTGTGGTTTACATTTCTTTGAATCTCCCTTTCACATGACACTGTAACTAACACATAATTAGAGCTTCACAAATATGCATTGCTGTGGGTGAAATAAATTAAGAGTTTGGGATTAACAGAGATCCACTACTATATATACAACAGATAAACAACAAAGACCTACTGTATAGCACAGGGAACTCTGCTCAAGATCTTGTAATAACCTATAATGGAAAAGAATCTGAAAAAGAATACGTATATATATATATATACACACACACACACACATATATGACTGAATCACTGCTGTATACTTGAAACTAACACAACATTGTAAACCAACTCTACTTCAATTAAAAAAATGTGCATTGCTTAGTGGATACTTCTTTGAATTTCCAGAGAGTATCGAGCTATTCCTTTTTATATCCTCAAATTTATCTTCTTCTACTCTATAGCACCAGAACTCACAATTTTGAACAAATGGCCCCTGTCATTTTTCCTCATTTCTAATTTCTTATGTTCTAATTAGGTTATTTTCTTACGAAGTCCTAGCTGGACATCCTTTTAAGTCATCCTTTTAAATGATAGTAAATAAAATACTGAACAGTAAAATCCTGTCTTATTTTTTTAAAAAATGGATACAACAAAATGTGTGGTGACATTCGGGGACGATGAGCTGTCCCACGCCTCTCCAGATGGGAAATCCCAAGTCTTAGAGAATTTTCAGAAGGGAAGTTTTCCAGGTATATAGACTACTTCTTATCTCTGTCCCAATTTAGAAGGCTGTATTTGCCCTTCTTTCATCTGTTTGGTACAGCGATTATAGGGGATCGGAGGAGTTCTAATGTTCTGACAAAAGAAATTCTAAACACTGATATAGCATTTCACCATTGCTCTCAAACAGCAATCAACTGTGGGTTAACCTCAGCACAGCCCTAAAAACATCTTTCCTTAGTGCACAAGGTCTTCATCGTTCATTTAATTTCACTCCAGGGGCTACCAGCACTGTTCCTCTCCGTTCTGAGAATGTCTGTAGCAGTTACAATGGGCACAGTGATGCTGCTACAACAATGGGCACACCGTCTGAGTGGATTCCAACCACAAACGTTTATATTTCATTCCTGCTTCGTGTCCTTTGGGTAGACTGAAGCTCTGCTCCCCTTGCTCTGGGACCCGTAATGAAGAAGAGGCCCCTGTTGGAAAATTGCTGGGCACATGGAAGAGAAAGACCCGGCGAGCCAGGGGCTGGCTCTTGAAGCTAACTTATGCTTACAAATGATGTGCGTCACTTTCTACTCACAATTTGTTGGCAAAAGTGCACAGGGTCGGAGGAGCGTAATTCTCCCACGGTGAGGGCTACCACAAGGAAGGCCCTGCAGAGGGGCCACCAGAATATCTGGCGAACTGTAATATGATCAGCTCTTTGTGCTTAGTGAAGCTTTCCCTTATTCTAGCCCATCATTCTGACGGATGCTGGTCTAAACCATCAGGCATCCATAAGGTTTGGCGACTGAATGGCCAGCTCTCTTTTTTGTTAGGATTCCAAAAAATACTGATGTATTTTGTTGGGAAGATAGACTGATTCAATATCTTTAGAGAGCAAATTGGTAATTGTTGTTAAGAGTTTCAGATAAGATATTCCACTTATAGGCGTATATCCTGGACAAATTCAAGCTTTTGTGCATAGGGAGACATGAACCAGGGGATTCACCACAGCGTTGTGAATGGATGAAAAGAAATGGCAACGTATTTATATGACAGAATTAAAAAGGATATACAATGATTAGAGTGAGGGGACTAGATTTGACACATTCATGCTAGGAAGTTGGAATGTACACCCAATAATTGGAGTAAATAAGACGGCTGCATATCACCATGAATAGATATCAGAAACATACTATTGAACCCCAAACAGCAAGCTATAGAATCATGTAGTACAGCACAATAATATATAGGTACACTTTAACAAGCAACGCTAACTCATTTGTGTGTGCCTGTGTGTGTGTGTATGTATGAGCACATGTGTGTAACCTGGACAGGAAATGCACATATCAAGTTCCCATAATGATTGTCTCTGAGGAGGTAGAAATGGGACCCAGGATACAAAAGGGAAGGGACCATTCACATTATCAAATGTGTCATTACTTTCTTAAAAAAATTAAAACCACAAATGTTGATATTTGTTGATTCTGGCTGTACAGGAGGGTGTTTTATTATTTTCTGTGCTTTCCTGCAGTTTGGGGGGATTTTTTCCTGCAGTTTTTTTTTAAACATCAAAACAAGTTAGTGTATTTACAGGTATTCCCCATGCTTTTACTCCTATGGGTCGCCTCCTACACTGAAGGTTTTTTCAAAGTAGACAGCTTCGTTTTGCTCCACGGATTTCAACTTTTCATCTGGGTGTCATCAGTAGACTCCCCCATATTCATTATCTGGAATCTATCACCTGCCTTTTATTCTGCTGCCTGAAACTTTAGCCCTTCCACCCACAGTCGGGGCTGGCAAACACTTGGTCTTACTGCATCCTGTCACTCAGAATCACCCGTATTTCATTCTCAAATTGCAGAGTGTTTACCCCCAAATCCACAGCTACTCTTAGAGACTGAAGCGAAATACATCAAGACTTGTCAGATACATTGATCTGTGGCCCAAGAAATGATTTTATTCCTTTTATACCCATCTTGCTTCCAAGTGTGTAAATTATACTGCTTTCCCAACCTCCCTGGCAAAAGCACACGGAGCAGAAAGATTCTGGGATTCATGCCAAGAAAGGCCCCCCCCCCCCCCCGTGCTTCAGACAAATGCAGCTTTCTCAATACGCTTTGATAGGCAGCCGAAGGGATACAGAAGGATAAGAATTGAGGTTTATGTGCTACTCACCACTTTCAAGAAAATCTTTTTTTTTTGAGGTTAGTGAATAACACTGATAAATTTCTGCGTTTTTCTTTGCGCTCGTTGGCTTCCCTTAGCTTGGCAAGACGAAGTAAGTGTGTCACCTGATGATCAGACTAATAGATGACTCCACCCATCGTAATTGGCCTCTAAACCTTTTGGCTTTGACACTGCTATTGAAACCCCTGCGGCCACTAGTAATGTAAGCCTCACAGCAAGGAAGCCAGCGGAATTAAAAAAAAAAAAAAAAGCATAATAAAGATGCTTCCTTCAACATTGCCCAGCTAGGGGGGGAAAAAGAGTTAGAAATGTGAGCTGTGGGTTCATTCAAAATCATTTCTCCCTATCTGTCCCTTTCCAGTCAACCAGCAAAATTCTCTGCATTAGCCAAACTTACACTCAATACAGTCTGCGTCTTGGACAATCAAAAACTCCCTGCGCATCTCTGAAACTCTACTAGTCGCCAGGGCTGTGTCCTCACTTGGCTGGGTTATGCGACCCCATGGCGCTGAGCATCCTGTTTGGGCCCATGATCTGATGGAGAGACGAGATGTGTCTTCAGAACTGCAGATTTCCATATCTTGCTGCTGAAACCGTCTTCATCCAACTGTCCCACAGGTACCAAAAATCCAAGAAGGCCCCAAACTCACTTCATCAGCTTTCCGGCCAACCAACAAAAAGCAAAGAGAAACGAACCAAGCTGGTTCTTCGTTTTGTACCTGCTGCCTCTGGTGACGGCACCACGTGCTCCTGCAGTTTTTCTCTTCCTTACAGTTACGTGCCGGAAAGCACGTGAGCCTTCCACTTCCCAAAGCATGTTTCCATCCCTGCGTACTTCAGTCCGTCATCATCTCCGGTCATTTTTTAAAAATATATTTATTTATTTATTTATCTTTGGCTGTGTTGGGTCTTTGCTGCTGCTGCGCATGGGCTTTCTCTAGTTGCGATGAGCGGGGGCTACTCTTTGTTGCAGAGCGTGGGCTTCAGTAGTTGTGGCACGCGGGCTCAGTAGTAGTGGCGCACGGGCTTAGTTGCTCCGCATCATGTGGGATCTTCCAGGACCAGGGCTCGAACCTGTGTCCCCTGTGTTGGCAGGCGGATTCTTAACCACTGCGCCACCAGGGAAGTCTCTCATCTCCTGTCTTGACTACGTAGCAGACAGGATCTACTGTCTCTCCCCCAACCCACCACCCCCGGAATCCATACTTGCCTGGTAACCATAGTAATTTAATTAAAACTCAAATCTGCCCACAGCCAGCCTTCTTCCCAGGGTCCCCACTGTCTAGGGGCTAAAGTGTGGGCCGGTTAACATGTCATGGAAATCCCTCCAGATTTCCACGGTTTTCAGACCTCACCTCCTTTAGACAATCTCCCCAACCCCCTGGACCGGGCATGGGTACCATTTTTTTTTTTTCTCTCCCAAAATAACACTCCTTTTCTTTGTTTCCCTTCAAACAAACTTCTTAGGCACTTTCTAGCCTTCATGTTGCTAAATCCAGTGGTTAATGTCATGTCTCCATCTTATGTTAAATTCTCAGCACCATTTCACAAGGCGGCCCACAGCTTTCTCCTTGAAACCATTTCTACCCTTGGTTTCATAAAATCCTTCTTTCCTGGTTTTCTTTTACTTCCATCTTCATTAATTCCCCATCTAATCTGCTGACTCCTGATTCTTGCCTCAAACTTTGAATATGGGGGATATTCCATGATTTAATCATATCCCCCTTTCTCTGTTTATCTTCCTTCTCTCTAGAGGGTCTCATTCTCTTTCTTGGCTTTAAAAAAAGGTTTTATATCTTCATCCAAAGCCTCTCCATGAGCTGTATTCCAACTGGCACATCTGTGTCTCTAGTTGACATCTCTGCTGGTAGGCTAGTCTTATGTGTCAAGGTGGCTAGACTAACAGTACCCAGCTATTTAGTCAAACACTTACATAGGTGTTGCTGTGAAAGGGTTTTGGAGATGTGGCTAATGTCTACAATCAGTTGACTTTAAGTAACGCTGATTCCCCTTAGTAATGTGGGTGGACCACATCTAATTAGTTGAAGTCGTTAAGAGCAAAAGCTGAGGTTTACAGGAGAGGAAAGAATTCTGCCTTAAGGTAGTACCACAGAAATCCTGCCTGAGTTACCAGCCTGCCAACTATCCCTATATATTAAGTCCCTTAAAATCTATCTATCTATCTATCATCTATCTCCATCCATCCATCCATCCATCCACCCATCCATCCATCCATCCATCCATCCATCCATCCATCCATCCACCCATCCATCCATCCATCTACCCATCCATCCATCCATCTGTCCATTCATCTATCTGTCCATTCATCTATCTATCTCTTTCTGGTTCTGTTTTCTGGAGAACCTGACTGATAAATGGCTGCCTCGCCTCTACCTCTACCTCAGCCCACCTCAAACACACACAGCCTGGTCCCCTTCCTTCTCCGGGTCACTAGTGCCAGTTGCCCCACCCCAAGCACAGTCATTCTTCACCCCTCCCCCTCTCCCCTTGCCCTGTATCCTGGTTTGCCTGGGACAGTCACATAGATTTGTGGATCCAGGGTATCTATTTATAGAGCCACCTTTCACTCTCACAGTTGTTGTTTGAATGATCTATTCCATCAGCAAGGTCTGTGATTCTTCCTTTAAATTAAGGCCCCCATCCATCCACCTCTCTTTCTCTCCTCTGCTACTCTGGTCCATGGGAGTCTCGTCTCCCGCCAGGCTCCTGAGAGAGACTCCTCCACACTTCTCCTTCCTTCGATCTTGCTCCCTAACAATCCCTTCTCACCTTGGCAGCTTTGCCAGAATGACCTCTGAAAATGCCAATCGAATCATTTCACCCCTTCCTTGGGATCTTCCAGTGGGCTCCCATTATACGTATAAAAAATGAAACCCAACATTCTTACCCTGCAAGGCTTTGCTGGTCTTCGTCTGACCCCTCTTAGTCCCCATCTCCTTCCCCTCTCGCCTCGTTCACTAAGCTCCAGCCACACCACATTTCTATCCAGCCCAGCTCATCCCCAACCAGACTGTGTTCTTGCTTCGACTTCTGTCTAGAGTACTCTTCCTCTCCATCTTCACTGGCCGTTTCCTTCCTATCGCTCAAGTCTGTTTCAGGTACCACTTTCTCAGAAGTGCTCCATCGCAGGTGCTCTTCTCTAACCCCTCCCCACAAGCATCCACTTGCCCTGTGTCTGGGGATAGCTGTGTGATGTGACTGTGGTCATGACAGGCAAGTGGAAACTTGGAGGGTGTCCCTTGGCCGGCAGACATCACGGGTACTGATTCTGTCCCTTCCTCCCTGCCTGGTGCTTTGGCCGCCTGTCATCTGTCAGTCAGTCCGTAAATGTGTATCAAATGAATGAATGAATGAACACTGTCTCTCATGTATTAATTGGTCTGTGCTCTCCCTGTGTGGATAAAACAGATAAAAACGAGAGAAAATAAATGTTTTAAGACCTACTGGTATTTACGATTAGCTCCTTCAGCGGCAATACGCTACTTCAATTTAGAAACAGTCATCTGCTATCTGCTCTCCCTCTACCCTGAAGCTTACACATAGATGTAAAGCTCTAGATAGACCCAGACAGGCTCCATTTATTGCCTGAGCTCTCCACACAGCTCACTGTTCCAGAACCTCAAAGTCTAACCTGGGCCAGCGTTTTCCATTCACGCTGACTTAATTACAGCCTCCTAACAGCCAGAGAATGTCCTCCTCCCCGCTTTGATAGGAGCGTCTTAAGCCCTGAGGCCTTCGTAGATGGAAGCCTAAACGGCCTCATTAGGCATAATTATAACGCTCGCAATCTTTTAGACTCTCATACCTTTCAAAAAACTTGCTGAATTTTGTTTAGAATTTTTTTAAAGGGACAGAGAATATTTTCTCCCTAAACTTTCCTGTTGATTAGGGCTGAAAAGGCAACGAATAAGGGAAGTTTTACCTTCAGGAGACTCCTCCTGGAGAGCCAGGACGAGGCATTCCAATCCCTAGGCCTCACAAGGGCTCCACGATTCTCGGAAGAAGTAGAAAGAGCAGGTAACATCTGAAACTTTGTAGGCACTTTTTTTATACGTATAGATTTTTTTTTCTCTCTTGGCCGTGCCACGTGGCATGTGGGATCTTTGTTCCCCAACCAGGGATTGAACCCGGGCCCCCTGCAGTGGAAGCATGGAGTCTTAACCACTGGACCACCAGGGAAGTCCCATGAAACTTCGTATGCCCTTTTGTCCCTCTGTGTTCTCAACTTATACAAATGATGCCAACGAAATCTATAAACTCTGAACACCTGTGTTTTGGATGCGAGCCTCTGTAAGACATTTACGCCAAGCCTGTAGGATAAGCAAACCAGAGCCCTCCTACCTACTACCTAAACTTGCTCGAACTTGTGAGACTAGAGAGAAAGGAATTGGAGCTTGGCTCTGTTTGGATGTGAGTAGCCAGCGAGAACTTCAAAAGCTGACCTCAATTAAAAGCAGATTCTGAAACTGAGCGGGAGGGACCCTATGGGGCCCTCTCAGGTACAAAAGCCCCTCTGTGTCCCCCATTTTTGTTTGAAGGAAAAGTCTTTCATGTCCTAGGCCTTCCCTGAGTTCCAAGGAGTGGGCATATGCAGTTACTAATTAGGGAAGTGAGGGAATGCAGAAACAGAGGAAAAGCAGTTACACAAGAACAGTGATGACAATAGTTCAGCAATAAAAACAAGAGTCCTAGTTCTTCGAGGGATATGCATAACAGTCTGACAGGTATCTTTGAGTCATTCTTCAGGAACTAAGACCACCCCGCCCCACCAACATGTCCCCTGCTGGCCTCTTGTTTTTAGAAGCCTGGCATCTCTGATTCCACATTGCATCCATCTCCTCTGCTGCTTTAGCCCCTGAGTCATAAGCCTCTTCTCAGCCCCGCACGTAAACATGTTGGTCACTAAAGGGACTTTGCCTGCAGCTTGGGGTGTATGTGATAGCCCCCTTTTAAAGAAACTATCTTCCCCACAGTGATAAGGAAACATGAACAAGAAAAATTAATATTTGCCTTATCCAGTTCTGTAGGAACGTGGTGACCAGACCAGACGAATACCAACTGGAGTCCACTGACCAAGAACAAAGACCTTTCATAATCCCCCTTGGCTGCCGCTGGCGCCCAGTGTTCACCCCTTGACCTCACCTCCTCCTGCCTCCCCCTTCCCTGGCATAAAAGGAGCTTGAATTCTACCCCGAATTAAGATGGTTCTTTAGGACATCAGTCCATCATTTTCTCAGTTTGCTGGCTTTCCGAATAAAGTCAGCTTTCTTGCCCCAAAACCTTGTCTCTCAGCTTACTGGCCTGTCAAGCAGCGTGACGGGCATGAGCTGGGTCTCGGGAACAATTCCATGATGGTCTGTGCGTCGTCATTTGCAGAATGCCAGGTGTGCACCCTAAACACCTTTCCCGTTTCCTGTTGCAAAACCTGGTGCTTCACCACGAGATTTCAAACTATTGGATGAAAGCACCAATTTTCCAAAATTTTAATCTGAATTTATATTAGATTATTTCCTTTGCACCAAGTAGCTAATGTTGGGAACCTGGAAACTTGCAGAAGAAGTATCTGTTGATTTTAATAAAGTCAAGATGTAGAGATTTGTTTCCTTTTCTCAATATTTGTAACAAACTTGCCCTTCTGGAATGAAGAAACGTTAAGCTGCTCTAAATCATCACCCAGGAGTTTTTGGTTCTGCTTTGCTTTCATGGTGTTTGTTGCTACTGCTGCCACTGCCAGTGGTTGCATAGATGCTCAGGATAGTCTGTCTGGAAGCACTGGGCCCTTCCAGGAAGGGAAGGTCTGTGTTATGGGCTGAACTGTGTCCTCCAAAAAGCTCTGCCCAGGTCCTAACCCCTGGTACCTGTGGGTGTGACCTTATTTGGAAATAGGGTCTTTGTAGATATAAATATGTGAAGATGAGATCATCAGTGTGGTCTTTAATCCAATAGTAAAAACAGAGAAGGCCATGTGAAGACAGGACACACAGGGAGGAGGCCATGTGACAGTAGAGCCAGAGATTGCAGTGGTGGAGTGGAATTCTGAGGATTGCTAGCAATACCAGATTCTAGAATAGGCAAGGAAGGATTCTACCCAGAGTCCAGAGGGAGCGTGGCACTGCTGACACCTTGATTTTGGACTTTGGCCTCCAGAACTGTGAGATGATAAATTTCTGTTGTTTTCTCCCACCTGGTTTGTGGTACCTTGTTATAGCAGCCCTGGGAAATTGACACAGCACGGTCCGGATCTGGAAAGGCAGCAGCCTGCAGCCCGGCACATTGGGGAAGAAAGGGGATGGAATGGCTGGAGGGTTGAGGGGACATGATAGTCACTTTTTCTTCTACCATCATCTTACCTAAGATTAGCACAGCATGAAAGACTAACTCGGGAGTTGAAGGCTGGATAAGAAATGTGTAGGGAATTTCCTGGTGGTCCAGTGGTTAGGACTCTGCACTTCTACTTCATGGGGCACGGGTTTGATCCCTGGTTAGAGAACCAAGATCCCGCATGCCATATGGCATGGCCAAAAAAAAAAAAAGGAAAGGAAATTTGTTTGTTCATTCATTCATTTATTCATTCAACAAATATACTCTCAGTGAACACCAAACATGTACCAAGCATGTTGTACATCCTCCTTTCTGTTCGCTTGACTCTCTTCTGGGAATGCAAGCTAATGGTGGATAGAAATAGTGGGAAGAAAGTAAAAGAAGGAAGTAAGTTAAGAAGGAGAATGTAGACACGTGTGAATAGGATGGATCCTTCCACTGTTCAACGTGGCAAGCATGCCAAGCCCTCCAACAAGGGGACTTCCCAATAGGACTTGGAAAATTCAGTATGGCAAGATATTTGGCTCCAAGAAAGAGAACTTTTTGAAAAAGTTCAGCAGAGAAAGACGTGAGGAAAACCAAATTGTCAGCTGTTCTCAGTCAGATGGTTATTTGCGTTTATGTCCTTAACAAAATAGAAACATAGATTTAGAAGCTTGATATATAATGATTTTAATTATACAATAAATTTATAATAGCTAGAAAAATCTTATTAGACTTTATTTTTTTAGAGCACTTTTAGATTCACAGCAAAATTGAGTGGAGGGTTCATTATGTCTCCCCCATAATGAACATCCCCCACCAGAGTGGGGCATTTGTTACAATCGATGAACCTGCACTGACACATCACTATCACCCAAAGTCCGTACTTTTTACATCAGGGTTTACTCTTGGTGTTGTCCATTTTCTGGGTTTGGACAAATGTATCTAATATTATGGCATCATACAGAGTATTTTCACTGTCCTTAAAAATCCTCTGTGCTACACCCACTCATCCCTTCCTTTCCCCTCACCCCTGGCAACCACTGATCTTTTTACTGGCTCCACAGTTTTGCCTTTTCCAGTATTATATATTTTAATAGTTTGAACAAGGTAGCAAGTGAACAATGCCTAGCCCCAAAGCAAAGTGAAATTTTTATAACAGTTGATATTATATTAAACAAAAATATTTCTTTAAGCTCTGCTCACAATAAATTTTTATAGCACAGGATAACAATTTCACAATGCCACATGAGAAATACATTGTGACTAAATTTAAAAATATATGCATATATATGGCTAATAAGGATTGGTTCCCTTTTCTAATTATTTTGAAAAAACTTGTTTAGAAAGAAAACGTCTGAGATAAGGAAATGTTAAGCTTTTCTAAAACATCTGAACATCTAGTTTCAAATTTTTGCTACTTTAATTCAAGACATTTGTACATGTGGTTGACTTAGACTCATTATGTAAATATTACTTAATCTTATTGCTTTCTGGGTTTCTGCTCGATATTTATTTTCAGGTACTAACACAGCTGTTGATGACTTCCATAGCTACTTTCAAAAAATTAAATTTAGAACTTGAGAATCACAGTAGTTTCATCTACTAGAAAAATGTGTTGAAGGAAATACAAATTTACCGAAGAAATACTATTGACTTTAGTAAAAGTCCAAATATAGAGATTCTTGTTAAAGATGTCTTCATGTGATTATTTTCATAGTGATATTTCTTTAAATGAGTAAATATCAGTAGCAAATAATTATTTTAAGTTTCTCTTTCTCCTTTATTGCAATCTTTGCCATCAAAAAGCTTAATAGCCTAAGTTCCAACAGTTTTATTTCCCTGTCTTGGAAGACCATTTATTATATTTTATACCCTTAATGAGACTCAGTTTGATTATTAGCTATATCCTAAAAATTAGATCTGAAGAGGCCTGTACATTAGTTTTATTTGAAGATAAAATGTGTTTAAGACCCAAGTTCTAACTGAGAACTTGTTTTTGTAGCATTTATGGGGTACCTTTTGGTGTTCTTAGTTCCTTGTGATGACATCAATGTAACATATTCACATTTTTTCCATTATGCACTTTTATAAGTTCAATGATTTGCTGATTGTAACAAAAAGTGTTACAATCAGGCATATGTCATTATTTTCATGCTGCCATCCCAAAACAGTGTCCGTATGACATTGCTTCTAATTTGAATTTCTCAAAATGTATACATAGATACATTAATAATGTATTAATGCATACATTAATGTATAATAAGCTGTATACATACAGTTTATTAATATAAATCATTTGTCACAGATTTGCTGAAGCTCAAAAAGGCTAAATATGATGTTTTTATGCTAGAGGATGCATCTTACTAAAAATTGCTAAAACATTCCTTAATTGTTCTATTTTTCCATCTCCTATTAATGTGTTTAGTGGAACATTATCAAATTAAAATGTTATCATAGGGTTTGGCTAAAAAAAATAAGTAAAATAATAAACAGCAAAGTATTTAGTCATAAGGATTTTTTCCAGCTTTTCAGCTGATAAAATAAGTAAGCCTGGAAAGTAGATTAAGAAAATAATCAAAAGTATAAAACTAACAATACACATATGAGAAGAATTAAACATTCCTGGACCAGTGCAGACTTTCATTTTAACAACTATCCAGCATGAAAGAAAAATTGTTGAACTGATGAAGGACGTGAATTGCTATTTCATCATTGCCAAGTTCAGTTCTCCAGTCTGTTGCAACAAACTATTACACCTTGAAAAACAAGCCAGGCATTTTACAAAGTAAACCAGCCCTCCAGTGTAACCTTGCTCGGTGTGTACCTAACGTTGATGCGCAGGCACCTAGGGCGAGACCCTTTCATCATTCTGTAATGACCCCACGTTCAGAAATGTTGGTAGACCACTACTTCTTAAGTGACTTTGAAAGAATACTACTGGCCATTGAAATTATCGTACGGTACAAAATGCTTTGACACTCGGAAGGAATGTTATAGCCTTGCACTATTTCTCCTAGCAGCCCTGTGGCACTGGGCGAAAATTCCATGTCTGTGGAACAGTTAAGGAGATGGAGCAGATGGAATTCACTCCTGGGCTTGGAGTCCACAGTGGGGGAAGATCCTAATCCAGGACTCTGGCTCCAAGATGACAGCAGAGTCAGGCTCTGACCCTGCAGATGGGCATCTCGTGGACTTGGGGGCTGCAGCCAAGCTCTTTGGGAGATATCTGCCCTCTGCAGCTCCTGTGGGAGCCCCCCCACAATCCCTTTCCCTGATGCCTTCCTGCTCCAAGGGGAGCCCGAGAATCCTGATCAGGCCTGATGGCAGCCCGGGTGTTGTGCTCCAGACAGAGGGTTAGTCATAGAAACGTGATGATACGGTCACACCGAGGATCTCAGAATCGTCAGGGAACAGGGAGGGCGCATGACTTTCCTTGGTCTCACCAGCAACTTGGACAAGAACCTTCCTGTCCACTTCAACTTTAATGCTTGCTCTCCTCCAAAATCATCCTTCTGCATGGCTTAGGTGTCTCTTACACTCATCTGAAAGAACGAAGGGGAGCCACATCTCCCGTTCTGGCTCCAAACATCAAACCTTGGAGGCTTGGGAAGGAGAAAAGTGCCTTTCTTCCTACCTTCTAGTTGAGCAGATGATGTGGTTTCTGTCTGGTTTGGAGAGACATTCACTCACCAGGCCAAGCCAGCACCCCAGGCAGGCGGCCACTCCTGGGAGAAAGCACCTTCACTTCCCCTTCGTGCGCTGTGGGTGTACCACGCTTGTTGGGTGAATTAAATGAGTAACTCGGTGTGTGAACACGTCTCTCTGCAGAATTATGCAGTCCATGTGGAAACCCATTGATGAGGTCGTGTTCACAACTCATGAAAAACTGCTTTAACGTCCCCTTCCAGGTTGCTGAGCAAATTTAGCTAACGTTACTTCCACTTGCTAGACGGATCTTTACTGAGAGATTGTAGTAAGTAGAGCACTTTTCTAGGTCTTGCGGGGAATAAGAGGGTGTAAAAGAAGAATGCTGGAGAGACCTGCAAGATGGCAGAGGAATAAAACGTGGAGATCACCTTCCTCCCCAAAAATACATCAGAAGTGCATCTACATGTGGAACAACTCCTACAAAACACCTACTGAATGCTGGCAGAAGACCTCAGACTTCCCAAAGGGCAAGAAACTCCCCACGTACCTGGCCGTGTGGCTGACAGGGTCTTGGCCCTCCAGCTGGGTGTCAGGCCTGAGCCTCTGAGGTGGGAGAGCCAAGTTCAGGACACTGGACCACCAGAGACCTCCTGGCCCTATGTAATATCAATCAGCGAGAGCTCTCCCAGAGATATCCATCTCAAAGCTAAGACCCAGCTCCACTCAATGACCAGCAAGCTCCAGTGCTGGACACCCCATGCCAAACAACTAGCAAGACAGGAACACAACCCCCCCCATTAGCAGAGAGGTTGCCTAAAATCATAATAAGTTCACAGACACCCCAAAACACACCAATGGATGTGGTCCTGGCCACCAGAAAGCAAGATCCAGCCTCATCCACCAGGCACGAATCCCCTCCACAAGGAAGCCTACACAACCCACTGAACCAACCTTACCCACCGGGGGTAGACACCGAAAACAGTGGGAACTACGAACCTGCAGCCTGTGAAAAGGAGACCCAAACACAGTAAGTTAAGCAAAATGAGAAAACAGAGAAATATGCAGCAGATGAAGGAGCAAGGCAAAAACCCACCAGACCAAAGAAAGGAAGAGGAAATAGGTAGTCAACTGAAAAAGAGTTCAGAGTAATGATAGTAAAGATGATCCAAAATCTTGGAAATAGAATGGAGAAAATACAAGAAACTTTAACAAGGACATAGGGGAAGTAAAGAGCAAACAAACAGTGATAAATAACACAATAAATGAAATTAAAAATTCTCCAGAAGAAATCAATAGCAGAATAATTGAGGCAGAAGAACGGATATGTGAACTGGAAGATAAAATAGTGGAAATAACTACCACAGAGCAGAATAAAGAAAAAAGAATGAAAAGAATTGAAGACAGTCTCAAAGCCCTCTGGGACAACATTAAACGCACCAACTTTCAAATTATATGGGTCCCAGAGGAAGAAGAGAGAAAGAAAGGGACTGAGAAAATACTTGAAGAGATTATAGTTGAAAATTTCCCTAATATGGGAAAAGAAATAGTCAATCAAGTCCAGGAAGTGCAGAGAGTCCCATACAGGATAAATCCAAGGAGAAACACGCCAAGACACATATTAATCAAACTATCAAAAATTAAATACAAAGAAAAAATATTAAAAGCAGCAAGGGAAAAGCAACAAATAACATACAAGGGAATCCCCATAAGGTTAACAGCTGATCTTTCAGCAGAAACTCTGCAAGCCAGAAGGGAGTGGCAGGACATATTTAAAGTGATGAAAGGGAAAAACTTACAACCAAGATTACTCTACCAAGCAAGGATCTCGTTCAGATTTGATGGAGAAATTAAAACCTTTACAGGCAAGCAAAAGCTAAGAGAATTCAGCACCACCAAACCAGCTTTACAAAAATGCTAAGGGAACTTCTCTAGGCAGGAAACACAAAAGAAGGGAAAAACCTACAAAAACAACCCCCAAACAATTAAGAAAATGGTAATAGGAACATACATATCAATAATTACCTTAAACGTCAATGGATTAAATGCTCCAACTAAAAGACATAGACTGGCTGAAGGGATACAAAAACAAGACCCGTATATATGCTGTCTACAAGAGACCCACTTCAGACCTAGGGACACATACAGACTGAAAGTGAGGGGATGGAAAAAGATATTCCATGCAAATGGAAATCAAAAGAAAGCAGGAGTAACAGTTCTCATATCAGACAAAATAGACTTTAAAATAAAGAGTATTACAAGAGACAAAGAAGGACACTACATAATGATCAAGGGATCAATCCAAGAAGAAGATATAACAATTGTAAATATTTATGCACCCAACATAGGAGCACCTCAATACGTAAGGCAAATGTTAACAGCCATAAAAGGGGAAATCGACAGTAACACAATAATAGTCGGGGATTTTAACACCCCACTTTCACCAATGGGCAGATCATCCAAAATGAAACTAAATAAGGAAACACAAGCTTTAAATGACACATTAAACAAGATGGACTTAATTGATATTTATAGGACATTCCATCCAAAAACAACAGAATACAGTTTCTTCTCAAGTGCTCATGGAATATTCTCCAGGATAGAACATATCCTGGGTCACAAATCAAGCCTTGGCAAATTTAAGAAAATTGAAATAGTATCAAGTATATTTTCTGACCACAATGCTATGAGACTAGATATCAGTTACTGGAAAAAAAATGTAAAAAGTACAAAGACATGGAGCCTAAATAGTACACTACTAAATAACCAAGAGATCACTGAAGAAATCAAAGAGGAAATGAAAAAATACCTAGAAACAAATGACAGTGAAAACATGACAACCCAAAACCTATGGGATGCAGCAAAAGCAGTTCTAAGAGGGAACTTTTTATAGCAATACAATCCTACCTCAAGAAACAAGAAAAATCTCATATAAACAACCTAACCTTACACCTAAAGCAATTAGAGAAAGAAGAACAAAAAAACCCCAAAGTTAGCAAAAGGAAAGAAATCATAAAGATCAGATCAGAAATAAATGAAAAAGAAATGAAGGAAACAATAGCAAAGATCAATAAAACTAAAAGCTGGTTCTTTGAGAAGATAAACAAAATTGATAAACCATTAGCCAGACTCATCAAGAAAAAAAGGGAGAAGACTCAAATCAATAGAAATGAAAAAGGAGAAGTAACAACTGACATTGCAGAAATACAAAGGATCATGAGAGATTACTGCAAGCAACTATATGCCAATAAAATGGACAACCTGGAAGAAATGGACACATGCTTAGAAAAGCACAACCTTCTGAGACTGAACCAGGAAGAAATAGAAAATATAAACAGACCAATCACAAGCACTGAAATTGAAACTGTGATTAAAAATTTTCTCACAAACAAAAACCCAGGACCAGGTGGCTTCATAGGCGAATTCTATCAAACATTTAGAGAAGAGCTAATCCCTATCCTTCTCAAACTCTTCCAAAATATAGCAGAGGGAGGAACACTCCCAAACTCATTCTACGAGGCCACCATCACCCTGATACCAAAACCAGACAAAGATGTCACAAAAAAAGAAAACTACAGGCCAATATCACTGACAAATATAGATGCAAAAATCCTCAACAAAATACTAGCAAACAGAATCCAACAGCACATTAAACGGTTCATACACCATGATCAAGTGGGGTTTATCCCAGGAATGAAAGGTTTCTTCAGTATACGCAAATCAATCAATGTGAGACACCATATTAACAAATTGAAGGAGAAAAACCATATTATCATCTCAATAGATGCAGAAAAAGCTTTCAACAAAATTCAACACTCATTTATGATAAAAACCCTCCAGAAAGTAGGCATAGAGGGACTTACCTCAACATAATAAAAGCCATATATGAGAAACCCACAGCCAACATCATTCTCACTGGTGAAAAACTGAAACCATTTCCACTAAGATAAGGAACAAGACAAGGTTGCCCACTCTCACTGCTATTATTCTACATAGTTTTGGAAGTTTTAGCCACAGCAATCAGAGAAGAAAAAGAAATAAAAGGAATCCAAATTGGAAAAGAAGAAGTAAAGCTGTCAGTGTTTGCAGATGACATGATACTATACATAGGGAATCCTAACGATGCTACCAGAAAGCTACTAGAGTTAATCAATGAATTTGGTAATGTAGCAGGATCCAAAATTAATGCACAGAAATCTCTTGCATTCCTATACACTAATGATGAAAAATCTGAAAAAGAAATTAAGGAAACACTCCCATTTACCACTGCAACAAAGTGAATAAAATACCTAGGAATAAATACCTAGAGGGGTGGGATAGGGAGGGTGGGAGGGAGACGCAAGAGGGAGGGGACATGGGGACATATGTATATGTATAGTTGATTCACTTTGTTATACAGCAGAAGCTAACACAACATTGTAAAGAAATTATACTCCAATAAAGATGTTAAAAAAAATAATAATAAAAGGAGGATTCCACCCTTAAAAACTCACATTCCAGTAAGGAAAAGTAGACACATATGAAAACCATAAGCGGTAAAGTCGAATAATAATATAATATAATAATGCAATGACTGTAGGGTACTGACACATATATATGCAGGTGACTACATGACAGAATGAATGAATAAATATTTGGGTTTCCCCCTGCTGTGCAACTTTTACCTTTGTAGATCTTCACAGTGACTTGCAATTATTAATTGTCTTTTTCACAGCACATCCCATAGAGAAATGTTTTATAAAGACAAAGAAGGTTAACACAGACTTTGGCTTGAGTAAGAGGCATGAAAATAGGCATTTTTCTCCTCCTCCCAAATCCTTCCTGGTTTGATCATCTGTTGTCTGAAGCTTGAATGGAAGGTTTGGCCCAACTGTGTTCCTGCAGCAAGTTTGAGAGATACTTAAACTCCACTGATGTGTCCAGAAGTTGCCTCAAACTCAACAAAATGTCCAAAATGGCTCGGAATCTACCAGGATTCCTCGGTAAATGAGGTGAATGAGTTGTTCACCCCACAAGCCAGAAATCCCAGCCTGTCTTCCCCCTACTTGCCCCAATCTACCTCAGCACCAAGTCCCAGAAATCTCGCTTACCTATTTCCTCCTCTGCTCCCCGTTGCTGTGTTGAGGTCCAAGCTGTTACCCTGTCCTGCCTGGACACCTGCAGTGGTCTCCTAACTGGTCTCCCTGGATCCATTTCTCCTTCTTTGATTCTCTACATGGTGGCAAGAGGGCTGTTCAAAATCCCCACTGATTGTGTCCCTCCCAGGCTCAAACCCTTCTGAGGTTTTCCATTGCCCTTGAGGTTGCTGAACATGCCTGGACTTGTCTGTCCCCGCCTTCTTCTCTGGCCCCATCTCCCACCTCATCTTTGCACGCTGATCTCCACATCCACATCCGAGCGCCTCTGTCTCGGAAGCTTTGTTACCTGGGGTCCCTCCCCCTCTGAATGCTGCCAACCCTGTCTCTCCCACCACCCTGTCGCCTGGAGAACTGTTTTCATCTTCATGTTAGGCTGATCTACATACTCCCAGGGACGACTTCTCTGATCCTCTCAGACCTGGTCAGGCCCTCCTCTTACATGTCATGGTTTGTAAGATACATGTGTGAACATTGATCAGTGTGTGTTGACCCATTTGAACTCTGGGATCTGTGAGACCAGGGCCTGCTCTCTGCACTCAGCAGAGTGATTGGCATGTGATGGGTGTTCCATAAATATTTGCAAAATGTGACCGTGATACATTGGGGGTGAGGGAACATTACTGTATGTGTAACTGAGCAAGACCCTGTGGAGCTTTCCCAGGACAGACCCCTCTCCCATATCCTCTGCTGTAGCTCCTCTCTGAAGTACCCAGAGCATAGTATCTCAGGTATATTTCCTGAGTTTTTCAGATGCTGAAAACTACCACCAAATGGAAGAAATTAACTACTTGATGACAGTGAACACTTGCTCCAGACCTTCTGGAGCTTAAGGATTGATCACCCTGGGACCCTGGCCCCTCCCTCACCGGGCCTTTAAAAATGGTTTGCTGAAATCCTTCGGGGAGTTGGGGGTGTTTTTAGCACGAGGCACCTGTTCTCCTTGCTCGGCCCTGCAATAAACCTTTCTCTGCTCCAAACTCCGACGTTTCAGTATTGTTTGGCCTCACTGTGCGTCAGGCACATGAGTTTGCATTCAGTTAAATACACACTACTAAGTTCCAGTGATCATTTACTATGGGTTACAAAGGCACAGAAAGATGGTTTGGAAGTAACTTTGCTCTTCCTCCCTCCCTCCCTCCCCCCCCCACCTCCCTCCCTTCCTTCCTTCCTTCTTTCTGAGTTCACGCCTAGATACAAGTAGGGTTGGATTTGGGATGGAGTTAGGGTTAGAGATAGGCTTAGAGTGAACATTTTCCCTGTTTTTTAAAAAAAATTTTATTGAAATATACTTGATTTACAAAACTGTGTTAGTTTCAGGTATACAGCAAAGTGATTCAGTTGTACATATACATATATATAAGATTATTTTCCATTATAAGTTATTATAAAATGTTGAGTATAGTTCCCTGTGCTATACAGTAGGCCCTTGTTGGTTGTCTATTTTATATATAGTAGTGTGAGTATGTTAATCCCTGTTTCTTAAGAAACTACTTAAGTAATACTTTGTTCAACAAGCCCATTAAACCCTTTGTGGCCGGCACTGTGTAGGAAGACAAAGGTCAATCAAGGTTGTGCCTGTCTGTGAGGGACCCATCATTTGGTTGGGGGAGAAACATAAGCAAAAATGTCTGTAGTGTAAACAGTATATAAAAAAGAGGCATGTTTTCCTCTAAGAGTTTTATGGTGTCCGGTCTTACATTTAGGTCTTTAATCCATTTTGAGTTTATTTTTGTGTATGGTGTTAGGGAGTGTTCTAATTTCATTCTTTTACATGTAGCTGTCCAGTTTTCACAGCACCACTTATTGAAGACGCTGTCTTTTCTCCATTGTATGTTCTTGCCTCCTTTGTCATAAATTAGATGACCATATGTGCGTGGGTTTATCTCTGGGCTTTCTATCCTGTTCCATTGATATACATTTCTGTTTTTGTGCCAGTACCATACTGTCTTGATTACTGTAGCTTTGTGGTATAGTTTGAAGTCAGGGAGACTTATTCCTCCAGCTCCGTTTTTCTTTCTCAAGATTGCTTTGGCTATTCAGGCTCTTTTGTGTTTCCATACAAATTGTAAAATTTTTTGTTTTAATTTTGTGAAGAATGCCGTTGCTAGTTTGATAAGGATTGCATTGAATCTATAGATTGCTTTGGTTAATATAGTCATTTTCACAATATTGATTCTTCCAGTCCAAGAACATTGTATATTTCTCCATCTGTTTATGTCATCTTTGATTTCTTTCGTCAGTGTTGTATAGTTTTCTGAGTACAAGTCTTTTGCCTCCTTAGGTAGGTTTATTCCTAGGTATTTTATTCTCTTTGTTGCAGTGGTAAATGGGATTGTTTCCTTAATTTCTCTTTCTGATTTTTCATTGTTAGTGTATAGGAATGCAAGAGATTTCTGTGCATTTTGTATCCTGCAACCTTACCAAATTCATTGATTAGCTCTAGGAGTTCTAAAACACTCTTTGACATAAACCACAGCAAGATCTTTTTTGACCCACCTCCTAAAGAAATGGAAATAAAAACAAAAATAAACAAATGGGACCTAATTAAACTTAAAAGATTTTGCACAGCAAAGGAAACCATAAACAAGACGAAAAGACAACCCTCAGAATGGGAGAAAATATTTTCAAATGAAGCAATGGACAAAGGATTAATCTCCAAAATATACAAACAGCTCATGGAGCTCAATATCAAAAAACAAACAACCCAATTAAAAAATGGGTGGAAGACCTAAATAGACATTTCACCAAAAAAGACATACAGATGGCCAAGAGGCATATGAAAAGATGCTTAACATCACAAAGTATTAGAGAAATGCAAATCAAAACTACAATGAGGTATCACCTCACACTGGTCAGAATGGCCATCATCAAAAAATCTACAACAATAAATGCTGGAGACGGTGTGGAGAAAAGGGAACCCTCTTGCACTGTTTGTGGGAATGTAAATTGATACAGCCATTATGGAGAAAAGTATGAAGGTTCTTTAAATACTAAAAATAGAACTACCATATGACCCAGCAATCCTGCTACTGGGCATATACTCTGTGAAAACCATAATTCAAAAGGACACATGTACCCCAATGTTCATTGCAGCACATTTACAGTAGCCAGGACATGGAAACAACCTAAATGTCCATCAACAGATGAATGGATAAAGATGTGGTACATATATACAATGGAATAATAGCCATAAAAAGGAATGAAATTGGGTCATTTGCAGAGATGTGGATGGACCTAGAGTCTGTCATACAGAGTGAAGTAAGTCAGAAAGAGAAAAACAAATATTGTATATTAATGCATATATGTGGAATCTAGAAAAATGGTACAGATGAACCTATTTGCATGGCGGAAATGGAGATGTAGAGAACGGACATGTGGACACGGTTAGGGGGAAGGGGAAGGTGGGATGAACTGGGAGACTAGGTTTGACATAAATACACTACCATGTGTAAAATAGATAGCTAGTGGGAACTCGCTGTATAGCATAGGGAACTCAGCTCAGTGCTCTGTGACAAGCTAGATGGGTGGGATGGTGGGGGAGGGAGGGAGGTCCAAGAGGGAGGGGATATAGGTATACATATAGCTGATTCACTTCATTGTACAGCAGAAATTAACACAACATGTAAAGCAGTTAAACTCAAAAAAAAAAAAAAAGAGAGAGAGAGAAAAGAGGCACGTGCCACTTGGTATGGGAGTATAGCTGGGAAAGTGCCTAATACTTTGGGGGAGAACAGGGAAAGCACCTCAAAGAAAGTGAAGGTTGATGGAATCTGAAATGAGGAGGGAAGGAGGAGGAATCCAGGCAGAGGGAACAAGGTGCATAAAAGTCCAGGTACGGCTTCCCTGGTGGCGCAGTGGTTGAGAGTCCGCCTGCCGATGCAGGGGACGCGGGTTCGTGCCCGGTCCGGGAGGATCCCCCATGCCCCGGAGCGGCTGGGCCCCGTGAGCCATGGCCAGTAAGCCTGCGCGTCCAGAGCCTGTGCTCCGCAACGGGAGAGGCTACAACAGTAAGAGGCCTGCGTACCGCAAAAAAAAAAAAAAAAAAAAAAGGTCCAGGTAGATGGGGGCAGGGAACAGAGGGGGGACCGGAGCATCTTGCTGGGGATGTTTTAGACATTATGGATGACACTCAGGCAGGGAAGCACCAGGATGTCCTGCTGTGTTTTGTAAAACTACATAAAATATCCAAGAAACATATAATTTAATGTTAAAGCAGAGAGCATTTTAATTAAAAAAAAATTAAAGGCAAGTTGTAGTAGGTTCCAAAGGTTTAAGAACTCTTTGTGAGAGAAAAGCTTAAAACATATTTTTCCCAGCTGGGGAAGAACAGTCCACGGTTCAGTTTTTTTAGCAGAAAACCTGGGAATCTGACCCTGGGGGCTGGGTTGCTTTCAGGACGTGGAGCTCCCATGAGGCCGAGGCCTGGAAGGACCCCTCTGGTTTGCGTTTGGGTTTGCTTTGTTGGTTTCGAAGCTCACTGACCTGGGTGGGAACACAGCCTACTCCGCCCTCACAATCTGGCAGCCGACGCTGGGACAGCTTAGAAGGCCCCTGCGCAGGAGGGAACCTTCTGGAACAAGACACCTCAAAGAGCCCCTTTCTAGCGTGTAAATGACTTCTAAAAAAATGCTTGGGCAATCTTACCCATTCCTCCGACTGTAAGAGCCATACATTACTTAGGAGTCAGAGACAAAATGTTTGTTTCTTTATTTTTTCTGATTGTTTAAAAAAATATGCTCATTATAAAAATTAAAACAATAGAAAAATTAGGAATATAAAAAAGTGAGGCTTTTCTCATACCTCCCCCTCTCCCGAGATAACCATAGTTAACAGATGTATTTCCCTCAGATTTAAAAAAGTTAATTAACTTACATAAAAGTTATTATAATTTTTTAACCAAGATGGAATTCTACAACTGTTCTTTTTTTTCCTTCTTGACTAAATGCCTTGGCTAATTTTCCATGTCAGTATATAAGTCTAGTTACGTTCTTTTAGAAATGTTATTACCTCGTCTAAATTCTTCAACTTTTATTTGATTTTTAAAAATATATTCATTATATAGTAGATGAGTAACTGGAAAAGAAAAAAACAGATTGTTGCACAAATAAATCTAGTTTTACCCTTCAGGGTTTTCTTTTTTTTAATTTATTTTTGTCCACACTGGGTCTTCGTTGCTGCACGCGCTTTCTCTAGTTGTGGCGAGCCGGGGCTACCCTTCATTGCGGTGTGTGGGCTTCTCATTGCAGTGGCTTCTCTTGTTGCTGAGCACGGGCTCTAGGTGTGAGGGCTTCAGTAGTTCTGGCATACGGGCTCAGTAGTTGCAGCTTGTGGGCTCTAGAGCGCAGGCTCAGTAGTTGTGGCGCACGGGCTTAGTTGCTCCGTGGCATGTGGGATCTTCCCAGCCCAGGGCTCGAACCCGTGTCCCTTGCATTGGCAGGCGGATTCTTAACCACTGCGCCACCAGAGAAGCCCTCCAATAATATTCTTAACACTTGCTGGCTCTTTTTCCTTGGGTAAATTAATGACACCTTTCTCAACTGTAAAATAGAGACAATATTTCCTACCTCACACGATTGTTCTAAGAATTAGAAAGAACAATTAGTTTATTACCATGCCTGGGTTCTAGTAAGTGCACATAAAATGTCCCTGGAGTTAAGCATGTGATTAAAGGATGCTCCATTGTCCTCTGCTCCTTCAGGATGGCAGGATGTTGCTTCTGAGAACAGGTTGCAAAAATATGTCACTCTGCCTTGGGTGTCCTTCACTGGGGGTGGGTCTCACTCCCCCTTGGGTTATCCCCTCTGGGGGAAGCCACTCCACTCACACTGAGAGGCCACAGGAGTGAGCTTGGGGACACATCCTTCAGCCACTTTGCAGCACTTTCCCTTCAGTCCCGACCAGATTGCAACCTTGAGCCAGAGGCAACCAGGTGACCCCACCTGCATTCCTGACTCACAGAAACTGTGAACTAATGAATGTTTGTGGTTTCAGGATGTCAAGTTTTTGAGTAATTTGTTACACGGCAGAGGATGACTGATACCATGCCAGAGCTGGGGCTGTCTCGGGGCTGCGCTGCAGGCCTGGCGGGCACTCCTTGGAGATAGTTGATAAAGAGTATCATCAAAGGCTCTCTGGGTTTTTTTGAAAGGATGAAGACCAGACTCTTTCTTCAGTGCAGCCCTTCATAACGTGGCCCATGCCTCCATCTCCTGCAGGCATGCAGACCTCCAGCCGCACTGCACATCACCAATCCCACCGCAATGCTGCAAAGTCTTGTGCGCTGTATGGACCCCCTCGCACCTACTCAAAGTGGAACTCAAGCCTCTCCTCTAGGAACCCTTATCTGCTCTTCCCTCCAATGTGAAGCTGGTGTCCTGCCTTGCGTTCTCTTTGCAGGCTCTGTGTATCTTAACTCTAGTTCTGATAACTGGTGCTTACCCAGCAGGTCTGGTATTTGATTCCCTCCACAAACTGTGAATTTATTTCAGGACTGTATTTCTTTAAGGCACATGAATGCTTGGCCAAAAGGTGCGTAATTGAGATTTTATAATGGATGAATGATTCCAGCTCTCAGGTGGCAGGATTGTTTGCTGCATCTAACCTCTTACGAAGTATAAATATGCTTTCCTTTACATTCTTTTAATATGTGACATGAGGGTTGTACTTGCAATATAAACAGATCTGAAGAGAAAAGAGCCATTTACAGAAATCTGACTTGGAAACAGGATGGGGCAGAGCAGTCTGGAACTTGGATGGGGAGTGCTTCTTAATCATGCCAACAGTGGGGTTCCAGGGGTGCTGGGGAATGCAACAGCTAGAACTACCTACAGTTAATCTGTGAACCAGGATGGAGAAAGGGCCACTTATGTGTAGTGATTTTTTTTTAATGTTAAATCAGAAATCTATTAATTTATAGTAGGTTGAACAAGATTTAGCTGTTTCTGACCTTAAAAAATAGCATATTCTTACGATTCTATGATTCTAACACTCAGACGCTTCATGTGTAGTGATTTTGCTCTCTTCTGTTTTCTCTTTGGTATTTCCTTTTGTAGAGTTTGCAAATTAAGGACTGGCTAAGACGTTTGTCTCCAGCGTTACAAAGTTGAAGCTGGCTGTGAGTCTTAATCTAGAGATGAGTTGGATCAGAGCCAATGGCAGGGTCATGGCCAAGACACATCCTTGTGACTATTGCCACATTCATCTCAGGTTTATTTTTTTAAAAAACTCTTAACAGAGCCTTCGCACAAAACTCAATCCTGGGTTCCATGTTTTGTCCTCAACATAAGTTGGAAAATAGACTTTATAGAGTCTAATTGTAGAACTCCAATAAACTAAGACCAGTAACAATTCCCATTTTCACTTTCTTGTCCAAATGTGTGTTGATGATGAAGTTCTAGAGATACTTGGATGAAAGGCACTGCAAGTCCTTTAAGAACACGAACACCCACAGAATTAATTAGGATCCTTGTCTTCTAGAGTGGGAACCAGAGACACAAAAGTACTTCAGTCCGTTTTTCAAGGTGGAAAAGTGAAACCGAGAGTTAACCTCTAACACAGAAAGGGTCTTGGAAATTTGGCAAAGATCTGGATCATTTATTTCTTTTTTTTAAAATTAATTTTTATTGGAGTTGCTTTACAATGTTGTGTTAGTTTCTACTGTACAGCAAAATCAATCAGCTATACACATACATATATCTCCTCTTTTTTTTGGATTTCCTTCCCATTTAGGTCACCACAGTGCATTAAGTAGAGTTCCCTGCGCTATACAGTATGTTCTCATTAGTTATCTATTTTATACATAGTATCAATAGTGTATATGTGTCAATCCCAAACTCCCAATTCATCCCACACCCCACTTCTCCCTTGGTATCCATACGTTTATTCTCTGTGTCTGTGTCTCTGTTTCTGCTTGCAGATAAGGTCATCTACACCATTTTTCTAGATTCCACATATATGTGTTAATATACGATATTTGTTTTTCTCTTTCTGACTTACTTCACTCTGTATGATAGGTCCATCTACATCTCTACAAATGACCCAGTTTCATTCCTTCTTATGGCTGAGTAATATTCCATTGTATATATGTACCACATCTTCTTTATCCATTCGTCTGTCGATGGACATTTAGGTTGCTTCCATGCCCTGGCTATTGTAAATAGTGCTGCTATGAACATTGGGGTGCACGTGTCTTTCTGAATTATGGTTTTCTCTGGGTATATGCCCAGTAGTGGGATTGCTTCTTATCAGATCTGGTTATGGATTTTATATTGACCAATCCAATGGAAGTCTTTCAAAATACATTATTTTTGGCAACAAAGCCTCTAAGCAAAGCAGTGAACTAACTTTCAGCTTCTGGTTGAAGTGGGTGAGGGTGAAGGGGAGGAAGATCTCTTCAGGAGCTACGTCTTATTCACCTTGGGTGCCCCACAGAGTATCCTTGAACACAGGACCCTTAATTCGTGGACGCAGTGAAAGTGCTATGTTCACTTGCAACTAATTTATAATTTAGATCACACCCTTAATAAATGCACTTTAGACTATCATTTGCAATTTATATCTTATGAAAGTATGACATCAGATTTCACGGTCTTATCCTGTTCTTGTGCGTGTTCCTTGGTTGCCGTAGTAATGGAGTTGCCATGGATGGCGCTGCAGGAGCTGTAAGGGTCAGCAAAGACCAGAGCCCTGTCATTCAAAGGCAGTTGTCCCTGAAAAATGTGACTTGCTTCAATATTTAAGACCTGGGCACTGATATTAAACTAGAATGATACTTCGGTTAAAAACCAATAATTAACCTTGTCTTCCACTCTAGGTCACACTTGAATAGCGATTTCATAAAGTGGACATTCCTCTGTCTTTCATTCCTGAAGTCCTAGATTGGCTTTAAATAATACGTCTCCTAGAAAAGTACACGGGTAATCGTTGCAATTTATTTTATGTCATTATCTAAGCCCTCAAGATCTTACAATCCCGGCTCTTCTCTCCGAGGTAATTGCACACATCTCGGGAATATGTGAGATGATGTTAATATTCAGGGTGCCACCTCTTTGAAAGGATTCACAACCTACAAAGAAACACTGTCTTGATGTCTTTCTGCAAAACTTATTTTTAGGCGAGTATAGGGTATTTCCTTTCTAAAGAATAATTTTCCTCAAAATCACAGTCTTTGATGTCACGGATTTACAAGATGTACCCTGAACAGCAGTTTTAGTTTCAGAGTGGGGATTATGCGGCTTGATCATATTATAATAAAACCTTTTGGATTATAAGTTAAGACCACCTTTGAGGTACACAAGATGCCATCATTCTCTTAATACTTCTCACTCTTCTTTGCTACCTAACTTGTTTTAAATTGCTGTAATGCTTTACTGCACTGTGGTGTATATAGAGAGAGAATACTTAGGTGGTTGCTTAAATTTTTTAATACCAGTAGTGTGAAAATTATGGCACCTACATAAGAAACATGTTAAATGTTATTATCTTTTAGAGCAGGGATTCGATATTTCTCAAAATTTCAGGTAATATAGAAAAATTACCTCAGAAAATGGTCAAATAACGTTAAACACTTATTTTTTATAATCTCAAACAAACTTGAAATACATAGGCTTTTTTTTATATATGTAAATTTCAGTAGATTTATTTCTACCAAGATATTTGGGATTTTGTCACTTTAAAAAATGAATCACCTATACAATTTTTAATTATTTAAAATGTAAGGATCCAGTTTTTCCTAATAACAAATGAGTTTCACAAAAGTTCTAACAGGCTGTGTTCAAATTCTTTCTATATTTATTTTTTAAAAGACTAAATGATTTTTCTTCCTTTTTTGTTTTTAGCTATCAAAATTTTACATGATGCCACATTCATTAGAGTTGGGTAAACAACATGATTGATGGTAGAAAAGGAGATGATTCCAATTTACTCAATTATTAAATACATAGATTATATGACAAAGAAATTATATGACAAAGAAAATTATTTTCTTTGCGAAAAAGAAATTTTATTCTTTCTGTGATATACAGAGAAACCCCAGGCAAGCTATTTGATTCACTCGAGTGTCTAATTATAGTCATAATAGAAAGCGTTGCGAGTGAGCTGTGCTGCGCTTTATCTGACTTGGAGCTTACAAATTCGTATTTTGGCAAGAGTGCAGAACACAGATAAACTTTGGAAAATAAAACTCAAATTCATTATAAGAAGATTATCCTCTCCTTCCTCACCCCTCCCCTAGGCATCCCTTTCTCTCGGCAACAAGTTCTAATGAAGACAAGCAGATTGCCCATATTCTGATTAATAACCTAAAGACTGGACTCATTCTGAGTTGTCAAAATTGCTTTTGCTTTGTATTCCTTTGGTTTCAGAGAATGAAAATAATTGACAATGTTCAATGAGTCTATGATGATATTACTTCTTACACTCTTGAAATACGTAGCTTTTATGGAGCTCGTTTTATGGATGAAGGATAGAAAGGTGGTCATATTTCCCCTGGATAATTGTATATTTATACTAAGCGTATATTAATACTGCCTGTGCATTCTTTCAAAATTAGCTCCAGCAAATATGGTCTTTGCAGCCCTAACCCTCCTTCAACTCTGTTCTCCTGGGCTGTCTCCTCTCGTACACAAGGGACTCCCTTTATGTCGACAGGAGAACTTGAGTAGCAGAAAGAGGTTATTTAGAGGCATTAAAAAGGAATAAGAAAATCAAATTGAAGGTTCGTATCAATTAGCTGAGAACCAAAGCATGGAGTTCACCAGCTAATTATTCATGACACCAACATACTCACCAAATCTATATTTGGACTTATTTTAATTATGGGCATTATTCTTTTATTATTGTCCTTCTCCCCCCACCCCCCTTTAGGTACAAATCTTCCTTCCACATTGGTGCAATCTCCTTGTTAACCTGTTTGTGATGGAGACCAATCAAACCTGGTTTTATACAAAATTAAGAATTCCTTAAAATCTCATTTTGTTTATAGGAAAGAATTTGATTGGAAACCAGGTCAGTTTTTAGGTTGCAGCAAGCACTTCCTAAAGAGGCTCTGAGGGAAATAGTACTCTTTTAAAACACTTACGCTTTTATCTTTCAACTGCCTCTTATTCCCTGACTAGCCTTTCCTTTTTTCTCTGAGGCCTCCAAGTGGCACTCCCTGAATGACATTTCAATAGAACTTTCCAAATACAGTGTAACAAAGAGATCAAGGCCCACTGGGAAGATGGAGCAGATTTTTTTTTTTTTAACAAAATGAATAGTTTTAATTATGTCTTTGCTGCCCACTCCATAGAGCCTCCCAGCCCCCGTGCCCACACCAAATCCGAAGTCTGCGAACATAAGACACTCAGACTCATCGCTCCACACCTTTTTACCAGCATGGTTTTAAAATCAGTTAAGTCTCCAGCAGGTGCACTGCTCCCTGCGTTCACTGGGCCGGGTTCCCTATCCTCGGCTAAGCAGACCTCCTATGGCTCAATTATGAACTTGTTTGCGGTCAGACCCCCAGGATCTATAGCAATCCCAACAACAGCTTGAAAAATGGACCTGTTTTAAAGGAAGAGCCAGCCCTGGCTGTGACGGATGACTAGGAAACCTCCCAGTATTCAGGCTTTCAGAAAGGGTCAACCCTTCATTTCCAGCTAGTCTTTTCAATACCTCGAAAACATTTAGAAGCAGTGATGTTCGCGTCAATTACACTCCTTTAAACTGTGAGCATAATTGCAGGTAAAGGCCAATTATCTCATAGGTATACCATTTGTCCATTGCCAATGAGCCAATTTGAAAAATCCTACATCAAGGGATTTCCAACATTAAAGTTGTTGTTGTTGTTTTAATTCCGAGAAGGCACTTTTGGGGAAGAGTGGTAAGCCCTGGTGGGTTGCTTGAAATATTGGTTTTTAAAATTTAAAAAATTGCATTAATATGGACAAGTATTAACCACTAGGAAAAAAGCCATCCCCTAGAAAGCCAACTTTTGATAGTCTGTAAACTTTTAGTGGAAATAAATATTTTATGAAAACAAACCAAAAATTTTATGCAGTTACAATTTCTTGGGCAAAACTCCCAATTCTCTTTTATTCAAGGGTCCCTTCCAAAATTATGATAGCTCCTTCTTTTTGAGTCAACATTTATTAGTACATACATAATGTTACAGTATTATGAAGCAGAAGCACTGTCTCCTTCAGAATATTCTTGTAATTCTATTTCCAAGACTCTGTTCTAAGCACATTAGACCTTTGACTCAGCAAAACTCTGCTACTTGGAGTGAGGCAATCGAACTTTCTGGGCCTCGTTTTCCCTTAGCTCAGAAATCCTGTTACTCTGAGCTCGTCCTCAAATGTACACTTTTTTGGAAAGACCAAAGAATGTGCATACCACTTGAAGCTTCCACAACAGCTTTTACATAAAGCACAACTTTATGAATTTAATAATTATTAAGTTTAATGGTAGATTGAAGGAATTAAGTTTAATGGTATATTGAAGGAATGAGGCATGAATTTAATAGATAAATATTAAGATTATGAATGGACCATTATCCCTGAATCCTTATAATGTAATGTACCAGGAGTGTGTCATTTGAGAAAAAAAAAAAAAAAAAAAAGACATACAGGGTGACATCAACAAAATTTACTTCAATGCTCATTTGCCGTCACCTTTATGACTTTGCTTATTTTTCCGTCCCCTTTGATTGAAACACACACACACACACACACACACACACACCACTCACTCTCCCAGTTCCAATGTCCTGTGGCCTCAGGCTATTTTTTTAAATCTTAATTCGTTCTTTTTTTTTTTTAATTAAATGTATTTTACTTTTGGCTGCGTTGGGTCTTCATTGCTGTGCGCAGGCTTTCTCTAGTTTCAGCGAGCGGGGGCTACTCTTTGTTGCTGTGCATGGGCTTCTCATTGCAGTGGCTTCTCTTGTTGAGGAGTGCGGGCTCTAGGCTCATGGGCTTCAGTAGTTGTGGCTCGCGGGCTCTAGAGCTCAGGGCTCAGTAGTTGTGGTGCACAGGCTTAGTTGCTCCGCGGCATGTGGGATCTTCCCGGACCAGGGCTCAAACCCGTGTCCCCTGCATTGGCAGGTGGACTCTTAACCACTGCGCCACCAGGGAAGTCCCCCTTAATTTGCTCTTAATTGCAAGCAATAGAAGCTGACTCTTTCTAGTTATGTAAAAAGGGATTCAATTAAAGAACTATTGAGTAGATCACAGACATCTTGGGAGAGCTGCAAAACCATGTTTGAGGCCAAACCTCATGGAATAATGTCCCAAGCTGCAACCACAGAGGTAGCCTAATCAGAAGGCACCTCTGCTGGTTGGCTATGGGTACTATCTTTCTCCCATTTCTCCTCTGCACCAGGAACTCCTCTGGACGACAACTGTGACATCACTGGCTTCTATGGGTGCTACCAGCTCAGCTCTGTTACCTCCAGCCCCTGCAGGGATGAAAATGCACAGCCTTTTCCTCCCGTGGCTTGTTTCTGCACCGAAGCCTTGTGTGAGTCTATCTGACCAGTGAAACTCAGATCCCATGCTTGTGTTCTTGTGGTACAGAAGATGAGAAAATTCAGTTTCCTGGGCTCTACTTTGGGGAGTCAGGATTCTCAATGCTGAAAATTTTTCACTCAGAGAGAAGTTTTCCAGAAAGTATTGAGCCTAACAGATGTTCCCCGTAGGTGTTGAAGAGCCTCACAATGATCCGTTCATCCATCCATCCATCCATCCATCCAATTTTTAAAAATTTATTTTTATTTTTTTATACAGCAGGTTCTTATTAGTTATCCATTTTATACATATGAGTGCATATATATCAATCCCAATCACCCAACTCATCCCACCACCCCTCCCCCACACCACTTCCCCCCTTGGTGTCCATACGTTTGTTCTCTACATTTGTGTCTCTATTTCTTCCCTGCAAACTGGTTCATCTGTATCATTTTTCTAGGCTCCACATACATGCATTAATATACGATATTTGTTTTTCTCTTTCTGATTTACTTCACTCTATATGACAGTCTCTAGATCCATCCACATCTCTATAAATGACCCAGTTTCGTTCCTTTTTATGGCTGAGTAATATTCCATTGTATATATGTACCACATCTTCTTTATCCATTCATCTGTCGATGGGCACTTAGGTTGCTTCCATGCCCTGGCTATTGTAAATAGTGCTGCAATGAACATTGGGGTGCATGTGTCTTTTTGAATTATGGTTTTCTCTGGGTATATGCCCAGTAGTGGGATTGCTGCATCATATGGTATAATTTTTATTTTAACAAGCATTTATTGAGCACTTGCTATGAGGGGAAGGAGCTGGGAGCTCTGAGTGTAGAAACAATTAAGGCACAAAAGCAACTGTAAAGCACTCCTCATTGAATGGAAAAGGGAGATGAGTAAGCAGATGTTTTTTGACTCAGTGTGGTGCAATTATGACCTTGATAAAGCACAGGTTGGGGTTGGGTGTTAGACTCCTATCCACCCCTCCAATTCCCAGTCTCCCTTGTAGTGAACTTGGGGCTGTAGGACTAGTTCTAGCCCTGGACTCTGAGCTCTGGCCTCTCACCAGGGGCGGACACCACAGAGGCCTGTGTTCCCGCTGATGTGAACACAAAATGGAGGACAGAAACCAGCTCCACGTGGGGCTCTTAGTATAAACCATTGAAGTCTTCAGGGCTTTTCAGTTGTCACAACTAGCATTAGCTCTCCTAAATAAAATATAGGCCACATGGTAAATCAGGAAAGTTAGAGTTCTCCAGAAGAAGAGAATTGGAAATGTCCTCTTTAAATCATTCAGTTAGCTGGAGGCAGACATATGAGTCTGGGGACGAAATCAGAGGCCAGACCTCAGAGGATTTAAGTCTGTCTTGCTAAGAATTTTTTTTTTTCCTCGAGGGTCTGGGGAGACACTGAAGAATTTTAATACCTTTTCCACCTTTCCACCTGGGAAACAACTTACCAATATCCTCGGCAGAGCTCAGCTAATGTGATACACTAAAATCTGCTTTGGTTAATAAAAAAGGATCAATCTTTCAGCCATCTTGCCTTTACTAGTTCAAATATGAAACGTTTTAATATTATACAATTAGTCCTTGACTGTCAGGCTTGTGTAGGGCGAAGGACAACTTGTGTTGAATCTGTGGTCCTCTTCAAATCATACACAGAGTCTCATTTATGAGTCAGCCCATGCATAGCACCAGCGTTGAGAAGGCCAAATGTATAACAACAGATATATTTATAGATCTTTTAAAAGTGATGCTGAAGAAGCTGGACCAATTCACAGTGGCGTTCACCTGGGCTTTAAAGCATTTTATTAGGACTGTATGTTTTTCACATATGACACATGACCTGTTGAGAGAATGAGTTTTCATCCTTGGGGGAAAGGAGATCAGTATTAAAGTTATATTTTATTGTACAGAAAATGCATATGTCCTAAATATTTTGAGTGAATGTTAGAGGAAAAGGTATAATTTGAAAGACTTCACTTACTACAAGCAAAATAAATAACAGAATATTAAAATCATTTTAACATGTATATTTTATTAAAATCAATATCTTGTTGAAATCATAACTTCTACCTGAGGTTTAAAATCTTCATTTTATCATATCTTTCTCAAACCAGTTAAAAGTCATAGGTACTAAATCAAGTTTGATGTCTTAGGAATTTTCTATTTGCTCTATTTAGAACTATCAGTAACTCTACTAAAGGGTTAACTTTGGAACATTCTTTACATTTAAATTCTAACTGTATTCTCATTGAATTTATATAATTGGGATGAATCAATGTGTCCATCAGTCAACTCTCACTAGATTATGCTTAGTAACAAACAACCCCGGAATCTCAGGAACAAAGACTTCTTACTCACATTGCTGTCTCTGCATGTTTTCTTCATTTTGAATCCAGGCTGAAGGAGGGTTCGCTCTCTGGGACATATTCTTCATTGGCTAAATCAAGCCAAATGGCCGGACCTGGATGCTTGGATGCCAGTGAGGGAGAAATACACCCCTATTACAAGGAGGACAGAAAATAGTCAGTAAACACAATCTACAACAATGTATAAAGCCTTTTGAAAATGTGAAAGAAAATAATACATTTTTTTCTCTCCTGTATTAATTCACCTACTATCACTCTTCTTCTTCTTTTTTCAATAATTATTTATTTATTTTAATTTATTTTTATTTTTTGGCTGCATTGGGTCATCGTTGCTGAGCGTGGGCTTTCTCTAGTTGCAGTGAGCAGGGGCTACTCTTCGTTGCGGTGCGCAGGCTCCTCATCATTGTGGCTTCTGTTGTTGCAGAGCACGGGCTCTAGGCATGTGGGCTTCAGTAGTTGTGGCATACGGGCTCAGTAGTTGCAGCTTGTGGGCTCTAGAGCGCAGGCTTAGTAGTTGTGGCACACGGGCTTAGTTACTCTGAGGCATGTGGGATCTTCCCGGACCAGGGCTCGAACCCACGTCCCCTGCATTGGCAAGCGGGTTCCTAACCACTGCGCCACCAGAGAAGCCCTATTCATTCATTCTTAAATATTAAAATTTATTAGGAGTTTCTCACAGAGCAAGATATAGGACTTACTTCCAAAGATTCAAAAAACCAAAATGATAATTTGGAGATAATCAGGTCCCATCTCCCTCCCTGGAGAAATTGATATCTAGAGAGAAGATATTTACCAGTCAGCCTGCATTAAACTAGTTCCTGAAGTATACTGTTTTTCTTCTGAAAAAAAATTGCCAACTGCGTAATCTAGGTAGTAGCGATGTCTCAGGCAATCTGGCCACTCTTCAAGGCCTTTCAAGGTTGTGTGCATTTTCCCGGACCGCTGGGTACTAAGCTCTTCTGGAACACGTCAGCTTGTTATTCTGCAGGACATTGAACAAGACTCATCTCTTAAGACTAGTATTCCCAAATGTGTGCGGATAGAGTGGAATTCTCTGCTTACTATAATATAAAGGCTATGTGGGTTTTGGTTCAATGTCGTTTTTTAACATTTAGTGACTTTGTGAAAGTTTATAATATTCTAAAGTTATGTGTGTGTATGTGAATATTGCAATTACATACAATAGGTGATTACAAATAATTTGACTTTAAATAATAATTTTTAAAAATGCTTGAGTCAAATCTAAGATTAAATAAAATGCTTAATTTTCTCGAGTAATTGTATACTTTATATTCAACACATATCATTTTGCTAGAGCTAATAAGTATCATTTACAACTTTCCACAACCTGTTTGACTGTTTCTTATCCATTTTTGACCCATAATTGCTTTCTCACACCTCTTGCTGGTTAATCAGAATCTGTCTGGATGAGGCAGTGGTATTGCTGGGAAGCTCTTTAATCATTATATTGAATTAATGCACTTAGATGCTCAATGCACTAGAATTTTCATCTAGGTATTCCTATTTACAGCTTCTATTGCTTCCTCAGGGTTGTCTTTTTAAAAACCATGAAAAGAGGGAGATTTCCAAATTGTGAATCTATTAGTATTATCGCCTTTGGCAGGACGTGAAAAATAATACCTAAAATTTCTTGCGTGCTTACTATGTACCACAAACTGTTCTAAGTCTTTTTAATGCATTTGCTCCTATGGTCTTCACAATAACCCTTTGACATAAGATATTGTTATTAACCCATTTTACGGATGAGGAAACTGAGGCGGAGAGGCTGAATAACTTGCTCAAGGTCACAGGTAGTAAACGGCAGTCTTAGTAACTAGATATGCATCTTGATTTCAAAGCTTGTGCTCTAAACCACTAAACTCCCAGATGGCATATTAAACTTATTTTTAAATAAAACTCCATTTTAATGAAATTTTTACCATTTTCTTAAAAAAGCCATTTAAGTTCCATTATATCTAGACAGACTACCTGCTCATAAAGAAAACAAAAACAGAAAGAAAACCATACAAACAAACAAAACAGAAGGAAAGTATTCTTTCTTAGTGTTCTGCTCCTAAGCCTCCAGACCCAGTGAAGAGTTATTAACACCAAAAGTTTGTGATATTACCCTGGGTATTTGACTCAGCAGTTGCCAGGAGCCATTCCTCTTCCTTGGGTTTCTAAAAATGATCAGCTCTAAGGCACATACCAGTGCCTTAAAATTTCAGTTTAATTTTTTTCTTTAAATCAGTGTTCAGACCTGTCGCTGTGCAGACCGTGGCCTAGATGCTCTTCTGTCACTCTCAAGGAAGGATTAGAACAGCTGAAGAGGGTGATATCAGTGCCTCTGTTTGCATTTTATGAGTCTGAGGCTTCATAGATTACTGTATGGGAACTAAGGAAGCAGTCTTCACCCGGGATGGCTAGGTAAGATTATTCCCATGAGCTGGGAGTGGTTTCCAAAAGACATTTCATTTCCCTCAGTCCCTTGTTTATGTGACAATTCCAGGGCGCGTTCTGTAGTGGCCAAGGTGCTTAGTTAAGCTGTACTGAACCTCTTCCCAATCACTGTGGGGGATAATCCGATCCTTCTTCACATTAAATTAGTTTAGGTATTCATCAGTTTTATTGTTATCGTGATAAGCTACAAATGCGAGACTTGGATCATTATTCATTCAAAAATTACAACTAAATATTTATTATGACCAATCAAAGCATAGGATTTTTCCACCATTTCCTTTATAGCACGAGAACAAAGTAGGGAGTTTAGGCATCTTCATTTACTCCTTCAAACTCAAATATTTGTCCTCTGTACCGGGAAGGAGGATTGATCATGCTTAGGGCACAAGGCCTGGGGGTCTCCAAGGCTCACACGATTTCTCAGGGAGGTCTGCTACATGCCAGGGGCCTTGTTGAGAGACAACTTTTTTTTTTTCATCTTTTAAAGGCTCTTGCTGTCAGCAAAGCGCTGGACCCTGGGCCTGGGAGGGGACGTACCAGTAAGAAATGAGACACAATTACTGCAGCAGAGGATGTGGTCACAAAGCAGTCAGGAACTGGCTTGTGTCTTGGATTTGGAAAAAGCTCTTGATCCAAGTTGCCAACGGGAAGGAAATTCACATTTATTGGACACCTAACATACACCGTGTTCGTTTGCTAGGGCTGCTAGGTACTTTCGTAAGAAATTACCGCAGACGGGGTGGCTTAAACAATAGAAATGCAGTTTCTCACAGTTCTGGAGGCTGGAAGTCCAAGATCAGGGTTGGTCTCTTCTGAGGCCTCTCTTCTTGGTGTGTAGACGGCTGTCTTCTCCCTGTGTCTTCACGTGGTCTTCTCTGTGTGTGAGTCTGTGTCCCAATCTCTTCTTATAAGGACACCAGTCAGATTGGATTATGGCTCACACATAGGACCTCCTGTTACCTTAATTACCTCATTAAAGGCTCTATGTCCAAATGTAGTCACATTCTGAGCTAGTGGCTTTAAGCTTTCAACATATGAATTTTCGGGGGACACAATTCAGCCCATAACCTATGCCAAATCTCTCATATATATTATTACCTCACTCCTTTCAAAACCCTCCGAGGAAAATGACACGATTGCCATTTACAGATAAACAAATTGGTGAGGTAGACTAGAAAAGTGCAAAGATCTGGGGCTTTCTAACGAGGCATGGCCTTCCATGCAGGCTAAGCTACTCTGAGCTTTACCACAACCAAAGGGGATGAATTTTGGTGAAAAGCCAGCTTGTTGTAAGAAAACAATTGCTACTGGCCTGAAGCTAGATTAAGAAAGTGAATGTCTCAACAAATCGTGAATGTAAAGGGATCAATGTTTTATGTTCCTGGATGAACACTTGATCACTTTCTACATCTGAAAAGTTTGGCTGGGCAAATACTGAGACCCTTTTAAAATGTACGCCGTCAACTAAAAGCCTTCTTGAAATCTGGTACCTTATTAATACAAGCTCCTCTCTCCCCTCTCATAGGAATTATCATGAGGTCTCCTCTCCCATGTCTGTGTCTTGAGACAAATCTTTCCTGGCTGAGGAAAGGCAGTTTTTTTCTTGGAGGGAATATCTGATTGAACTCGTGTGTAAAAGAAAGCCTGAGATTCTGATGAGTTAACAGTCTGGGGACTGTTGATCCCCAGTTTCTAACTGGCAAGTCCTTCCCTTCTGCCTTTCTCTACATTTTTTTTTTTTAATGATAAACTTACTTTTAATTCCGAGTGTGTCAGCTCATTATTGCATAGATATTCTACTCTTTCTGATTGTAGTACCGACTAAACAAGATGATATGGCTGTAGCAAGGTGCCTGGGACTTTGTGTTTTGAATTTAAATGGTGGAGGGTGAACAG